>NC_090731.1:18644769-18679769 GCF_036898095.1 Palaemon carinicauda | reverse complement strand
GCCCAGGAGCTCCATCAGGAAAAGTAGTCCGGTGAAGAAAGGAAACAAGGAAATATAAAATATTTTAGGAACAGGAACATTGAAATAAATATCTCCTATATAAACTATAAAACCTTTAACAAAACAAGAAAAAGAGAAAAAGAGAAAACAGTGTGCCTCAGTGTACCCCCAAGCAAGAGAACTCTATCCCAAGACAGTGGAAGACCTTGGTACAGAGGCTATGGCATACCCAAGACTAGAGTGCAATGGTTTGATTTTGTAGTGTCCTTCTCCTAGATGAGCTGCTTACCATAGCTCCACCAAACCCCTCAACCTTAGCTCACAAGGATGGTAAGGTCGGAGACACTGAAGGAACTAACGAGTCTGAGCTGGACTCGAACCACCGTCTGGCAAACACCAGGCAGAGTCGTTACCAATCAGGCCACAACAACTCTTTCTATGTAACGAATGCTGATGGACCTATAGGCTCCTCCAAGGATGGTAAGTTTGCAGACATTAAAGGAACTAACGAGTCTGAGCGGGACTCGAACCACCGTCTGGCAAACACCAGGCAGAGACGTTACCAATCAGGCCACAACAACCCTTTCTATGTAACGTATGCTGATAGACCTATAGACTCCTCCAAGGATGGTAAGTTTGCAGACATTAAAGGAACTAATGAGTCTGAGGCGGGACTCGAACCACCGTCTGGCAAACACCAGGCAGAGTCGTTACCAATCAGGCCACAACAACCCTTTCTATGTAACGTATGCTGATAGACCTATAGACTCCTCCAAGGATGGTAAGTTTGCAGACATTAAAGGAACTAATGAGTCTGAGGCGGGACTCGAACCACCGTCTGGCAAACACCAGGCAGAGACGTTACCAATCAGGCCACAACAACTCTTTCCATGTGCGTTTGCTGGTTGTATTCACCAGGCAGAGACGTTACCAATCAGGCCACAACAACTCTTTCCATGTGCGTTTGCTGGTTGTATTCACCAGGCAGGAACGTTACCAATCAGGCCACAACAACTCTTTCCATGTGTGTTTGCTGGTTTTATTCACCAGGCAGAGACGTTACCAATCAGGCCACAACAACTCTTTCCATGTGCGTTTGCTGGTTGTATTCACCAGGCAGAGACGTTACCAATCAGGCCACAACACCTCTTTCCATGTGCATTTGCTGGTTTTATTCACCAGGCAGGGACGTTACCAATCAGGCCACAACAACTCTTTCCATGTGCGTTTGCTGGTTGTATTCACCAGGCAGAGACGTTACCAATCAGGCCACAACACCTCTTTCCATGTGCGTTTGCTGGTTTTATTCACCAGGCAGGGACGTTACCAATCAGGCCACAACAACTCTTTCCATGTGCGTTTGCTGGTTGTATTCACCAGGCAGAGACGTTACCAATCAGGCCACAACAACTCTTTCCATGTGCGTTTGCTGGTTGTATTCACCAGGCAGAGACGTTACCAATCAGGCCACAACACCTCTTTCCATGTGCGTTTGCTGGTTGTATTCACCAGGCAGAGACGTTACCAATCAGGCCACAACACCTCTTTCCATGTGCGTTTGCTGGTTGTATTCACCAGGCAGAGACGTTACCAATCAGGCCACAACACCTCTTTCCATGTGCGTTTGCTGGTTGTATTCACCAGGCAGAGACGTTACCAATCAGGCCACAACAACTCTTTCCATGTGCGTTTGCTGGTTGTATTCACCAGGCAGAGACGTTACCAATCAGGCCACAACACCTCTTTCCATGTGCGTTTGCTGGTTTTATTCACCAGGCAGAGACGTTACCAATCAGGCCACAACAACTCTTTCCATGTGCGTTTGCTGGTTGTATTCACCAGGCAGAGACGTTACCAATCAGGCCACAACACCTCTTTCCATGTGCGTTTGCTGGTTTTATTCACCAGGCAGAGACGTTACCAATCAGGCCACAACACCTCTTTCCATGTGCGTTTGCTGGTTGTATTCACCAGGCAGGGACGTTACCAATCAGGCCACAACACCTCTTTCCATGTGCGTTTGCTGGTTGTATTCACCAGGCAGAGACGTTACCAATCAGGCCACAACACCTCTTTCCATGTGCGTTTGCTGGTTGTATTCACCAGGCAGAGACGTTACCAATCAGGCCACAACAACTCTTTCCATGTGCGTTTGCTGGTTGTATTCACCAGGCAGAGACGTTACCAATCAGGCCACAACACCTCTTTCCATGTGCGTTTGCTGGTTGTATTCACCAGGCAGAGACGTTACCAATCAGGCCACAACACCTCTTTCCATGTGCGTTTGCTGGTTTTATTCACCAGGCAGAGACGTTACCAATCAGGCCACAACAACTCTTTCCATGTGCGTTTGCTGGTTGTATTCACCAGGCAGGGACGTTACCAATCAGGCCACAACAACTCTTTCCATGTGCGTTTGCTGGTTGTATTCACCAGGCAGAGACGTTACCAATCAGGCCACAACACCTCTTTCCATGTGCGTTTGCTGGTTGTATTCACCAGGCAGAGACGTTACCAATCAGGCCACAACACCTCTTTCCATGTGCGTTTGCTGGTTGTATTCACCAGGCAGAGACGTTACCAATCAGGCCACAACACCTCTTTCCATGTGCGTTTGCTGGTTGTATTCACCAGGCAGAGACGTTACCAATCAGGCCACAACACCTCTTTCCATGTGCGTTTGCTGGTTGTATTCACCAGGCAGAGACGTTACCAATCAGGCCACAACACCTCTTTCCATGTGCGTTTGCTGGTTGTATTCACCAGGCAGAGACGTTACCAATCAGGCCACAACAACTCTTTCCATGTGCGTTTGCTGGTTGTATTCACCAGGCAGAGACGTTACCAATCAGGCCACAACAACTCTTTCCATGTGCGTTTGCTGGTTGTATTCACCAGGCAGAGACGTTACCAATCAGGCCACAACAACTCTTTCCATGTGCGTTTGCTGGTTGTATTCACCAGGCAGAGACGTTACCAATCAGGCCACAACAACTCTTTCCATGTGCGTTTGCTGGTTGTATTCACCAGGCAGAGACGTTACCAATCAGGCCACAACAACTCTTTCCATGTGCGTTTGCTGGTTGTATTCACCAGGCAGAGACGTTACCAATCAGGCCACAACACCTCTTTCCATGTGCGTTTGCTGGTTTTATTCACCAGGCAGAGACGTTACCAATCAGGCCACAACAACTCTTTCCATGTGCGTTTGCTGGTTGTATTCACCAGGCAGAGACGTTACCAATCAGGCCACAACAACTCTTTCCATGTGCGTTTGCTGGTTGTATTCACCAGGCAGAGACGTTACCAATCAGGCCACAACACCTCTTTCCATGTGCGTTTGCTGGTTTTATTCACCAGGCAGAGACGTTACCAATCAGGCCACAACAACTCTTTCCATGTGCGTTTGCTGGTTGTATTCACCAGGCAGAGACGTTACCAATCAGGCCACAACAACTCTTTCCATGTGCGTTTGCTGGTTGTATTCACCAGGCAGGGACGTTACCAATCAGGCCACAACAACTCTTTCCATGTGCGTTTGCTGGTTGTATTCACCAGGCAGGGACGTTACCAATCAGGCCACAACAACTCTTTCCATGTGCGTTTGCTGGTTGTATTCACCAGGCAGAGACGTTACCAATCAGGCCACAACACCTCTTTCCATGTGCGTTTGCTGGTTTTATTCACCAGGCAGGGACGTTACCAATCAGGCCACAACAACTCTTTCCATGTGCGTTTGCTGGTTGTATTCACCAGGCAGAGACGTTACCAATCAGGCCACAACAACTCTTTCCATGTGCGTTTGCTGGTTGTATTCACCAGGCAGAGACGTTACCAATCAGGCCACAACAACTCTTTCCATGTGCGTTTGCTGGTTGTATTCACCAGGCAGAGACGTTACCAATCAGGCCACAACAACTCTTTCCATGTGCGTTTGCTGGTTGTATTCACCAGGCAGAGACGTTACCAATCAGGCCACAACACCTCTTTCCATGTGCGTTTGCTGGTTGTATTCACCAGGCAGAGACGTTACCAATCAGGCCACAACACCTCTTTCCATGTGCGTTTGCTGGTTGTATTCACCAGGCAGAGACGTTACCAATCAGGCCACAACACCTCTTTCCATGTGCGTTTGCTGGTTTTATTCACCAGGCAGGGACGTTACCAATCAGGCCACAACACCTCTTTCCATGTGCGTTTGCTGGTTGTATTTGGGCAAGTCTCGCTTCGTATGGGAAGAATTACTAGATTTTTCGATACGTCACTCGAACAGGCTTCTCGAGGAAATTGTTTCGGAACTTTCGTGAACAATGCAATTTATTTCTGCGGCAGCTCGAAGAGAGAACAGGGCAGGTTTAAGAGATTAGTTCGTTAAAGAGAGCGGGAGAGAGATTTCACATTTGTATTGGAGATCTGTTCAGAAATTAACTTGTTTAAAATGGGTTTTAGGTACAAACAAATAAACATACATTCTTAGCGTGTATATATATATATATATATATATATATATATATATATATATGTATATATATATATATATATATATATATATATATGTATATACATCTATATATATATGTGTGTGTGCATATGTATATATATATATATATATATATATATATATATATATATATATATACACTGTATATATGTGGTGTGTGTATGTGTGTACGTATCTATATATGCTTCTATTTATAAATGTATATGTACGTATATACTTATATATGTGCGTATGCATGTATATATATATTTATATATATATATATATATATATATAGAGAGAGAGAGAGAGAGAGAGAGAGAGAGAGAGAGAGAGAGAGAGAGAGTATATGAATATATATATATATATATATATATATATATATATATATATATATATATATATATATATATTTATATATATATACACATACTATTTGAAGGAAAAGAATCGTGTAAGATAATACTGTGAATTTATCTAAAATCCAAATGTTCTAAAGCATGGTCAGCAAATGACATCATGCGAGTTATCTTTAAATCTTAGAGAAAGCGAGAGAAAGGAGTCCTAATATCCTTAAGATATAAGAGTAAAAATGGTGGAAAAGGAGGAAGAAATTCTTTATGTTTCTTTAGCGATAATATCAAAGCAACGTCGGAGATCGAAAGGAAATTGCTTTTCCAAACAATATTGCAACGTAAAACGAAAGATTTTCTGTGAGATGTGGATGGTGTTAGTTCTGTCTAAAATGGGTAAGTTTTAAAAAGAGTAAAGAGGTGGGCAAAGGATATATATTTGTCTGCCTCACACATATACATACATACACACACACACACACACACACATATATATATATATATATATATATATATATATATATATATATATATATATATATATATATATATATATATATATATATATAAATTATATATATATAAATATATATATACAGTATATATATATTTATATATGCATACATATACAGTGTATTATTATTATTATTATTATTATTATTATTATTATTATTATTACTTGCTGAGCTAAAACCCTTGTTGGAAAAGCAGGATGTTATAAGCCCAGAAACTCAACAGGGAAAATAGCCCAGTGAGGAAAGGAAACAGGGAAAAATAGAATATTTTAAGAAAAAATGTTTATAAAATGAAATGGATTTTTTGGATTACAGTAGATTTTTAATTGAAATACATTTCTCAAAGAAGCTTTAACTATTGAAAATAAATTATTTTAAAAAAATGTATATACGATAAAGCTTTTGTTAGAATTTTTTTTTTGCTAGGATTAAGTAGTTTTTTTTTTTTTAATATACAATAATATATTTAAAGTCTTCTTATGGAAACCTTTTTTATATAGTAAATATTTTTTACATATTTTTCGTAAGAATATTTTCTTAAAGCAAGCTTTAACTATTAAAAGGAAATGATGTTATAAAAAAATTTATATTTGCTTTGCTCATTGTAAAAGATTTGAGTAATAATGGTTTAAATGATGCTAATCTGTGATTTTCCATGTTGGAGCCCTTGCCCTTACAAAATCCTGCTTTTCCAACTTGGGTTGTAGCTTAACTAGTAATAATAATAATAATAATAATAATAATAATAATAATAATAATAATAATAATAATAATAATAATAATAATAATAATAATAATAATAATAATGATAATAATAATGGTGTATAAAGGTGTTTCTGCTTCCAGTGGCTTGTCGTTATAGGATAGCTGATAATAACAACGACAACAACAATAAGAAGAAGAAGAAGAAGAAGACGAAGAAGATTATTATTATTATTATCATTATTACTATTATTATTATTATAATTATTATTATCATTATTATTATTATTATTATTATTATTATTATTATTATTATTATTATTATTATTATTACTTGCTAAGCTACAAACCTATTTGGAAAAGCAGGATGCTATAAGCCCAGGGGCCCCAACAGGAAAAATAGCCCAGTGAGGAAAGGAAACAAGGAAAAATGAAATATCTTAAGAACAGTAACATCATCTAAATGATAATAATAATAATAATAATAATAATAATAATAAGAAGAAGAAGAAGAAGAAGAAGAAGAAGAAGAAGAAGGAGAAGGGAAAATAGCCCAGTGAGGAAAGGAAACAAGGAAAAATGAAATATTTTAAGAACAGTAACATCATCTAAATGATAATAATAATAATAATAATAATAATAATAATAATAATAATAAGAAGAAGAAGAAGAAGAAGAAGAAGAAGAAGAAGAAGAAGAAGAAGAAGAAGGGAAAATAGCCCAGTGAGGAAAAATGAAATATTTTAAGAACAGTAACATCATCTAAATAATAATAATAATAATAATAATAATAATAATAATAATAATAATAATAATAATAATAATAATGCAGTACAAAGGGATATCTTCTTCCAGTGGCTTGGCGATTTTTTTTTCCATTTCTCCAACACAGACTGAAAGCACAGCCATTGCATACAAGAGTCATAAATGTACCAATAATTCAGGTCTCAAAAATATCCTCATGCAATATGTCTCTAAACATCAGTCACTGAGGACTCCTTTCAATGCCCTGTTTCTCTTCAAAGGGAGTGCGTCCTTCAATAACCTGCAGGAAGTGGAGTGACGTGCGGGATGGGAGGAGTGGCCTGCATTAATTCCGAGGCTGAGGCCTAAAGGCTTTATTGAAGTCAAGCTCCAGGAGATGGAACTATTGAAGTGCCTCCAGCCGGTTTTGCGGATTGGCTATATTGAAAAGTGTATTCGAGGTAACCTTTTCAACGTTTCAGGTAAAATGAAAATAATATAATGATAGTAAATGTAGAGTTTTGAGGATATTGACGATAATAATGAAAATAATAATATAATAATACTAAATGTAGGGTTTTGAGGATATTGAAGATAATAATGAAAATAATAATATAAAAATACTAAATGTAGGGTTTTGAGGATATTGACGATAACAATAAAGATAATAATACAATAATACTAAATTTAGGGTTTTGAGGATATTGACGATAACAGTAAAGATAATAATACAATAATACTGATTGTAGGGTTTTGAGGATATTGAGGATAATAATAAAAATAATATAATAATACTGATTCCAGGGTTTTGAGGATAATAATAATAATAATAATAATAATAATAATAATAATAATAATAATAATATAACATCATTTGTCATTGAACGATAATAAAATTATGATGATAAAATAATAATGGTAATTATAGAGTCAATTATGATAATATTAATTAATATTATAATAATTATAAAATCATTATAGACGATAATAATCGTAACCGTATTTAGCTACGTCATAGAACCTCATGTTAAGATGCTGAGAATTATTCTCCATCGCTTCATAATTAAGCTGAAATGTCAACTCCTTAAACTACATACACAGGCTATGCTATTTTGGACAATTACAAGCTATTATTATTATTATTATTATTATTATTATTATTATTATCATTATTATTATTATTATTATTATCATTATTAATATTATTACTTGCTAAGCTAAAACGCTAGTTGCAAAAGCAAGATGCTATAAGCCAAGGGGCTCCAACAAGAAAAATAGCCCAGTGAGGAAAGGAAATAAGGAAATAAGAGAATTAATTAACAGGTAATAGGAAAATTAATTAACAGGTAATAGGAAAATTAATTACCAATTAAAATGAATTATTTAAGTACAGTAACAACAATTGAAATAAATATTTCATATCTAAACTATATGTACTTCAACGAAATAAGAGGAAGAGAAATAAGATAGAATAGTGTGCCCGAGTGTACCTTCAAGCAAGAAGACTCAAACCCAAGGCAGCAGAAGTCCATGATACAGAGGCTATGGCCCTACCCAAGACCAGAGAACAAATGATTTGATTTTGGAGCTACTAATAAAAAAAGAAAAAATTACTCCTATTTGAGACGAGAAAATGAAGACACCTTTTTATGGGTAAACTCTTAAAACAACATGAATCAAGGTTTAACTGTCGTGCAGTCTACATTACCAAAACAGGAAACTGTGGAGATTATGTATATTTGAGAACGCTAATAGAATTGGGATGCAAAAGAAAAAATAGAAGACTGGAGAATAGAAAGGAGTCTGGAGTTGATGTTTTGTATCGTTTAGAAGGCAATGCTGATAAAGTTAATTAGATTCACATTGCTAAAAATGCTAAGTGATAAACAAAACAGAGTTATGATAAACAGCCAGTTCTAAAATAATAACACCGTATTTAATTATGGAAAATGGGGTTGTTGTGGCCTGATTGGTAACGTCTCTGCCTGGTGTTTGCCAGACGAGGGTTCGAGTCCCGCTTAGACTCGCTAGTGGCTTTAGTGACTGCAACCTACCCATCCTTGTGAACTAAGGTTGGGGGGTTTGGGGGAGCCTATAGGTCTATCTGTTGAGTCATCAGCAGCTATTGCCTGGCTCTCCCTGGTCCTAGCTTGGGCGGAGAAGAGGATTAGGCGCTGATCATATCTGTTGAGTCATCAGCAGCCATTGCCTGGCCCTCCCTGGTCCTAGCTTGGGTGGAGAAGGGGCTTGGACGCTGATCATATATATGTATGGTCAGTCTCTAGGGCAATGCCCTGCTTGATAGGGAAATGTCACCGTCTCTTGCCTCTGCCTTTCATGAGCGACCTTTCAACCTTTAAACCTTTAAAATGGGACTCTAGAAATACACGTTTGGGACATTAATCGAAAGTTATACTTTGCGTATTTAATGCTAACGAGCTTCCACTAGAAAACTCTTAGTTACAGCCAATTAGGTGGAAAATGTTGGTGGCCGACAACAGGAGCAAAATGTAGTATTTATAATTTTATTTTTCTGCGCAAATAAGCGGCATCTGGGGTTATGTGATCATTTTGTTAATTAACTAATAGAAAAACAGGGTTATTTGCAACGTTTAGGAACTATATCTAATCACCTATCTGTCTATTCAACTATCTATACTTGTATATATATAAATACATATATATAAATATATATATATATATATATATATATATATATATATATATATATATATATATGTATGTATGTATATATATATATATATATATATATATATATGTGTGTGTGTGTGTGTGTGTGTTTATAGTATATATAATCTTTACAATATTTATGTATATATACACACACATTTATATATACAGATATATCTATATCTATATAATGTATATATATATACATATACATACATATATATATATATATATATATATATATATATATATATTATCATTATCATTATTATCAAATGCCGAGCTACAACCCTAGTTGGAAAAGCAGGATGCTATAAGCCCAGGGGCCCCAACAAGGAAAATAGCCCAGTGAGGAAAAGAAACAAGGAAAAATAAAACATTTTAAGAACAGTAAACACATTGAAATAAACATTTCCTAGATAAACCACAAAAACCTTAACAAAACAAGAGGAAGAGAAACTAGACAGAACAGTGTGCCCGAGTGCACCCTCAAGCAAGAGAACTCTAAGACAAGATAGTGGAAGACCATAGTACAGAGGCTATGGCACTACCCAAGACTAGAGAACAATGGTTTGATTTTGGAGTGTCCTTCTCCTAGAAGAGCTGCTTACCATAGCTAAAGAGTCTCTTCTACCCTTACCAAGAGGAAAGTAGCATTGAACAATCACAGTGTAGTAGTTAACCCCTTGGGTGAAGGAGAATTGTTTGGTAATCTTAGTGTTGTCAGGTGTATGAGGACAGAAGAGAATCTGTAAAGAATAGGCCAGACTATTCGGTGTCTGTGTAGACAAAGGGAAAGAACCGTAACCAGAGAGAAAGATCCAATGTAGTACTGTCTGGCCAGTCAAAGGACCCCATAACTCTCTAGCGGTAGTACCTCAACGGGCGGTTGGTGCCCTGGCCAACCTACTACCTAGAGAGAGAGAGAGAGAGAGAGAGAGAGTAAATGTGTGTATATCATATGTATATATATATATATATATATGTGTGTGTGTGTATATATATACATATGTATACATATATATACATATATATGTGTGTATATATATATATATATATATATATATACACATACATATATATATATATACACATACATATATATATATATATATATATATATATATATATATATATATATATGTATGTATGTATGTATGTATGTATGTATATGGTACAGTGATAAGCCTGTAGAGCCAAAATCCCACCCCTTAAGGATAATCCATGATCAAAGTTAACCTTTGACCTTATTTATCGATTATACATCCGAACAGACTTAATCTCATAGAATAAAAAAAAAGAGTTTGTAATTATATATTTCATCTTCGTTAAATTATCTTCGTATTCTTTTACTGTTTCCTTTACTCGCAGAAAATGGAATAAAATCTTCAGTGTGGAAGGAAGGTGTGATATCAATTCCTAATTTTATAATAGATGACGATACGAAGTGGAAGTTTTATTTCTAAGAGTAGACGTACTTCCATATGACTTCATCCGTAACATTCTCATTATAGTTTGTAAAAGTTTCTATCAATTTAAACTTTTTTATGAAACTTGAACCAAGAGAAGGGACAGATAGGCATTAATTCCATCTGACGTATTTTTTTTTCTTTTTTTTTTTTAGAATAGAATATCTCACGCAAGATATTGTTCAATTTTATATAATTTTAGGATTTTTTTATAATTTATTTTTTATATAGAATCGAATATTTCACGCAAGATATTATTCAATTTTATATAATTTTAGGAATTTTTTATAATTTATTTTTCATATAGAATCGAATATTTCACGCAAGATATTGTTCAATTTTATATAATTTTAGGATAATGTTTTTAACAATTTAAAAAATATCTCAGCCATAACCTCTGTACCATGGTCTTCCAATGTCTTGGGGTAGTGTGCTCTTGCTTGAGGGTACACTCGGGCTCGCTATTCTATCTCATTACTCTTCCTCTTCTTATACTTCAAGTATAAGAATAAGAAGAATGGAGAATTGAGATGATGGATGGAGAAGTACTGAATTGAAAGCTCAAGATAGAGACAACAGGCGAAATCAAACCGAGGCCCTTTGCGTCAATAGGCGTAGGAGGAGATGATGATGATGAATGATATTATGAATAAAAAAAGCTAATATTACCAAAGACTATGATGAATATCCTTCAGAAGTATTACCATAATCAATGAACTCAAGATAGAGACACCAGGCGAAATCTAACCGAGGCCCTTTGCGTCAATAGGCGTAGGAGGAGATGATGATGATGAATGATATTATGAATAAAAAAAGCTAATATTACCAAAGACTATGATGAATATCCTTCATAAGTATTACCATAATCAATGAACTCATTACTGAGAGAGAAAATTACGATAATTGGACAACGGAAATTGATTTAAGACGGAAATAATTTTGCATAATGGTTCACTCGTCTCTGTCAGTATTGATTTCTTATTTAGAATTTACCATGTAATTGGTGTTTGGGATTTCTTAAATGGGGCCAGTGCATGTGCCTATATATATATATATATATATATATATATATATATATATATATATATATATATATATATATATATATATTTAGAGCTATATACATATATTTATATATATACATATTCATAAATATATATATATACATATATATATACATATATGTATAAATAAATGTATATATATATATAAATATATATATATATATATATATATATACACACACACACACATATATATATATAAATATATAAATATATATATATATATATATATATATATATATATATATATAAGTATATATACATATATATATAATATATATATATATATATGTGTGTGTGTGTGTATATATATATGTGTGTGTGTGTGTATTAATGACAAATCGCTGGAAAGTGCGATGTCTCAAGATGATAGTAGGCCGGGAGGAAAAATGAAATGAAGATTTGATTTGAAACTGGTCTTTGTTACCGACAAAAAAATAATCACTGCAAAGCTCAATTTTTTTTATCATTAAAGGTTTAAAGGCCACTCATGAATGGCAGAAGTAAAGGACAATGGCATTGCCCTATCAGGCAGGACAATGCCCTAGAGACTGACCATATATTCATATGATCAGCGCCCAAGCTAGGACCAAGGATGGCCAGGCAATGGCTGCTGGTGACTTAGCAAATAGACCTATAGGCTCCCCCAAACCCTAAATCCTTATCTCACAAGGATGGTGAAGTTGAAGACACTACAAGGAAATATCGAGTTTTAGCGGGACTCGAACCCCAGTCTGGTGTTCACCAGTCAGGGACGTTACAACATCGGCCACCACAAACCGTAGTAGAAAGAAAAAATGAATTTCGCTTTAACGTTTAAGCATTAAATTTATCTCGTATCTAATTTTTTTTGAAAAGAAATTATCCGAGAATAAATTTACTCTATGCGAAAAGCCCTAAAAACTAACAAGAAAAATATATGTCCCGAGAAACCTATTAAACTTTGCCACTTTGGAATCGAATAGATAATTCATAGAGATTACCTTGTTTGCCGAGACAGATAACCTATTGGAAGAATGGGATAAAAAAAAAAAAATAAGAAAAAACTTGGGTAATTTAAAGTTTTCAGAGGATCCGAGATTAGGATGATATGAAAGCGAAATATGTAATAGTATTTCTTGCTATTGATGTTCTTGAGATGTTAATCAAGAATGATTAAGATTTGAGTGAATTGTCTGTAACTAATTTCTTGTTCCAAGGATGGGGTTTGACTAGGAATTTACCATAAGATGATAAAATAGGCTAATATAGCACTTAACTAACAGGGGCATAAGAGCGTTTTTCGGGTGGGGGCCCCCGCTAAAGTTTGATAAGGCCATACATTGATTTAGGAAGACCGTGGCCGTTACTGGTAACGGGAAACATTGATGTTATATATATATATATATATATATATATATATATATATATATATATATATATATATATATATATATATATACTTAACGGTTTCTTTTAACCTATAATGAACGAAGAAACAGCTTTACTTTATACGCATACATTTACTAAGGAAATGATGATAGGGTTTATTCTATAACTGATTTCCACTCTGGAACGCCCTTATTAACAAATACAAATTCTCAGGTGGATGACGTAACACAGTCAGGAGTTGGCGGAGACACAGAAATGTGACCTTTTTCTTTTTCATTATTCGGTTTGTCTATGTTGATTGCGCTGATTATAAGACCATCAAATTACGCCATAGTTATGCACCTTCTGGCATTTAACTATTAATCCTTAAATGATTTGAATCTGCAATGAATAAAGATATTCTCCATTAAAGGAAATTCCATTTGGCAGCGCTGTCCCAAGCTCGTCCAAACAATCTTAACTATGCTGATGATTGTTACCTCGGTCACTTGTACAGGAACATGGCTTACTATTCATGTGTTCTGATGAGAGAAGGAAATACTAAAAACTTTTATAAGTAAACTCAGGTTGCTTCCGATAGCATATGAAAAATTCACACCTTTATCTGATAAAAATATTCATTTCTAATTAGGAAACGATCGTTGGACAATTTATCAACGACCTATTCGCTAGCCTCAACTTTCCTACCATACATTTTGGACCCACGTGGTCCTCAAAAAATTGACTATATTAATTGGCTTCAGGTACCTCTGATGCCATCTATTGGTAGTAAAGTAAACCTCGTTACGGTGTAAGGGAGGAGGCTAGAGGAATTTGCGGTATTATGCCATTTTACATGTAATAATATTGTTATTATACGTAGTATTTACTAACAATACGTGTCATACCATGAAACATATTTATCATAATATGTTTTCATCAAAATGTAATTAAAAACTATATTAAATGACTGTAATTACTTGAGTGTTTCGCTGATTTCAGTACATGTAGCATTTTCTGGTGACTCCCCCCCCCCCCCCCCCCCATGACCCCCAAATGTAATTAGACTAACAATTGTTTGTTGAGGAAATATTTCTGTGACATTTATTATAATATTTGTAATTTCCTATCAATTAAGTTGTGGCCAGAAAACGAGGAACACCAAGTTCACGTGCGTTTGTTTTATAGCAATTTTGGGCCCAAATAGCAACAGAAATGAAGTAATAAATATTATAATGAGTTGATGATGGGGATGATTAGCAATTTAGAACTCTACTGCTGAGGCCATCTATGGACCATGAAAGGAAACAATATGTAGAGCTCTTTAATCCTTGCATTCTGGAACCTTCCATGACGTCATTTTGGTTTAAGAATAGCTCAAAATAGACTACTTCATTGGAAATTAATATAATTTATACTTGCCATATATTTTTCTACATATATATAACTATCAATCTATCACACTTTTCCAATCGGATAGAATCATTCACCTGATTGGAACAATGGACGTGAGCTGCCATCTTTTGACACGAAGTAGAAACACTCAGATTCTACTGTATTCAAATTTGAAGTCTGTGATTACCTAAACATACTTTCATGGTAGTTTTTTTATAATTAATTCATCAAAAATTCATAATTCCAATGATACTATATTTCAATTTATTTTTGGGCTTTAAGTTATGGTAATTATATGTAAAATACAGATAATATGTATAAAAAACGTATATGGAGGAAATTCCTTTAGTCTAAAAGCAAAGGGTTGGAATGTCGGCATATATTTAAAAAACCGCAAATTTAACCAAATTATATTCATGTCCGCAGCAAATACTTTATTAGCTAATCATAAGCCCAATTATAGATATCAAACCTGTATAAAGTGTCCCTTGTTATACCCTTATTAGTGCAAAATATACTTTATAACATATCTCATATTGGAAAAGGCAAGATCAATGAATTCTATTATAATAAATCAAGGAATTCTGGGATATTACCAAAAATAAAAATCACTGTCAAATAGTTCCTTCAGTGTTTGTGGATAGTCAGATTGAACAGTAGCGATACGAACAATATTGAAATATTGAAGAGATTTTAAATCATTGGGCTACAATTATTATTATTATTATCATTATTATTATTATTATTATTATTATTATTATTATTAGCAGCTAAACTACAACCTTAGTTGGAAAACCAAGAATGTTATAAGCCCGAGGGTTCCAACAGCTGAAAATAGCCCAGTGAGGAAAGGAAATAAGGAAATAGGTAAACGATATGAGAAGTAATGAACGATTAAAATAAAATATTTTAAAAACAGTGACAATATCAAAACAGATAGTTCATAAATATATACATATATATATATATATATATATATATATATATATATATATATATATATATATATATATATATATATATATATATATATATGAGCGGGAATACCTTATCCGGTGAAAGGGTTTATGTATCGCTATGATCAGCACAACAAAGCTGTACTAGTCAAGACAACTCACACTGGGCTGACTTACTGTGAGTGATCAGACGAAAATCTCCCACCATCACCAAACCGCTTATCTTAAACTGCTATAAGATCGACAGTTAGCTTTGTATGTCTCCTTTCCCACAACCAAACCAACATCTCCTCTTAGATGTTCCCGTCCAATTTCCTTTATTATTATTATTATTATTATTATTATTATTATTACTTGCTAAGCTACAATCCTAGTTGGGAAAGCAGCATGCTATAAGCCCAGGGGCTCCAACAGGGAAAATAGCTCAGTGAGGAAAAGAAACAAGGAAATATTAAATATTTTGAGAATAGTAACAACATTAAAATAAATATCTCCTATATATCTCCTCTTGTTTAACAAAACAAGAGGAAGAGAAATTAGATAGAACAGTATGCCTGTACCCTCAAGCAAGAGAACTCTAACCCAAGACATTGGAAGACCATGGTACAAAGGCTATGGCACTACCCAAGACTAGAGAACAATGGTTTGATTTTGGAGTGTCCTTCTCCTAGAAGAGCTGCTTACCAATAGCTAAAGAGTCTCTTCTACCCTTAATTAGAGGAAAGTGGCCACTGAACAATTAAAGTACAGTGCATAAAAAGAAAAGAGAAATTTCTCCATTAGTATAAAACCGAAAAATTCACATGGAAGCAAATTGAATTTGCATTCGCTTTCTGCTCCACTATTCCATAGACATTAAAAGTACACTTTTTCCCTCTCCAACGGGAATTGCAAGTGCTTGCATCAGGCTGCGTTTAATGGGAACAGTTAACAGCTATAGGGTAAAGGGAATCGGGAGAAGTATGTGATGGAGACTACTCCAGTATGGTGTTGTGTGTGTGCTTTTGTGTGTTTGCTGTTATTATTATTATTATTATTATTATTATTATTGTTGTTGTTTTTATTATCATTATTATTATTATTATTATTACTATTATTATTAATATTATAATTATTATTGTTATTATTATTATAATTATTATCATTATTATTATTATTATTATCATTATTATTATTATTGTTATTATTGTTATTATTATTATAATTATTATCATTATTATTATTATTATTATCATTATTATTACTATTATTATTAATATTATAATTATCATTGTTATTATTATTATAATTATTATCATTATTATTATCATTATTATTATTATTATTATTATCATTATTATTATTATTATTATTATTATTATTGTTATTGTTGTTATTATCATTATTATTATTATTATTACTATTATTATTAATATAATTATTATTGTTATTATTATTATTATCATTATTATTATTACTTTCTCAGCTACAGCCCTAATTGGAAAAGCAGGATGCTAAAGGCCTCCAACAAGGAAAAATAGCCCTGTGAGGAATGTAAATAAGTAAATAAATAAATGATATGAGAAATAATAACCAGTTAAAATAGAATATTTCAAAAACATTAACAACATTAAAACAGATATTTCCTATATGAATTATAAAAGGACTTATGTCAGCCTGTTCAACCTAAAAACATTTGCTGCAAGTTTGAACTTTTGAAGTCCTACCGATTCAACCACCCGATTTAGAAAGATTATTCCACAACTTGTTCACAGCTGGATGATGATAATGATGATGATGATGATGATGAAGAGGATCAGTATGATGATGATAGTTCAACAATTCCAGTCTCCAATATATTGAATATATCTGACTGTTTCCTTAAGTCAAATCTCAACACCTTTCATCGGAAAATGAAGAGTTAGGGGTTTCCACCCCTTCCCCATTTCTCGTTTTATCCCCCATTACGGGAAAATGGCCCATTCCATCAGATTAGGTTATAAAAACAATATACATCTATAACACTTCTCACCTCCCTCCTATCTCTGTTATGTTCCAACTTTCCTGGATATCAGACTAACGAATTTTATCCGATGTTCTCAAACTTCTCGTAACTACCTCGATATGCACATGATCTGCACATCATCACCCTGCATGAACCCTTTATAGCATTATATCTCCCTTGGCTGTTTTCCATTATTCTGTATTTTGGTTATCCTACTGTATATCCTTTTTCTTGCCCACCGTTATCCCTACAATAAGGGGTCGGTTGCTTGTTGCGCCCCTCTCCAACTTCTCCTATCAAATACCAGGCTGACTCTTGCCACGAATTTGTCGTGGCAAGTCGTGACATTTTGTGGCACGAACTGGAAAATCAAAAAAAAAAAAAAAAAAAAAAAAAAAATTACCTCAGAATCGCAGCTCACCTGTCCACTTTGACACGAACTGGCACGACGAGTTCACGACGAGTTCATGCATAATTTTGGCATAGTTTGCGCACTTCCCGCATCGTCCCGATGAGTTCACTCCAGTTCACGACGAGTTCACGCCAGTTCACGACTCGAATCGTGACAATGCGTGCCACAAATTCGTGCAAGTGTCAGGGTACCTAAAAAGGCATCCTCTTCCACTAAACCTATTTATTATCGTCCTTCAACTTATAAATACCTTTAGTGTTCTTCTTTCCCATGGTTATCCCTACATTAAGGGGTCGGTTGCCGGATGCACTCTCTCCAATGCTATCTATTAAAACAGAACTTTCATATACAAACTATAAAAAGAGACTTATGTCAGCCTGCTCGACATAAAAACATTTGCTGCAAGTTTGAACATTAGAAGCTCTACCGATTCAACTACCCGATTGGGAAGATCATTCCACAACTTGGTCACAGCCGGGATAAAACTTCTAGAATACGGTGTAGTATTGAGCCTCATGATAGAGAAGGCTTGACTATTAGAATTACCTATATACCTAGTATTACGAACAGGATGGTACTGTGCAGGAAGACCTGAATGCAAAGGATGGTCAAAATTATGAAAAATGTTATGCAACATGCATAGTGAACTAATTAAACGACGGTGCCAGAGATTAATAGCTAGATCACGAATAAGAAATTTAACAGACCTTAAGTTCCTGTCCAACAAATTAAGATGAGAATCAGCAGCTGAAGACCAGACAGGAGAACAATAATCAAAACAAGGTAGAATGAAAGAATTAAAACATTCCTTCAGAATAGATTGATCATCGCAAATCTGACAAGACATTCTTAATAAGCCAATTTTTTGTGCAATTAAAGAAGACACAGACCTAATGTGTTTCTCAAAAGTAAATTTGCTGTCGAGAATCACACCTAAAACTTTAGAAGAGTCATACAGTGTAAAAGAAACATTATCAGTGCTGAGATCCGGATGTTGAGGAGCAACTGTCCGTGACCTACTTACAATCATATAATCATATAATCATATATATATATATATATATATATATATATATATATATATATATATATGCATATATATACTGTATATATATAGATATATATATGCATATATACTGTATATACATTCATATATACAGTATATATATATATATATAAATATATATATATATATATATATATATATATATATATATATATACATATATAAATATATATATATATATATATATATATATATATATGCATTTGCCTTTATAATAATGAATGAATCTCTCTCTCTCTCTCTCTCTCTCTCTCTCTCTCTCTCTCTCTCTCTCTCTCTCATATAATTCTTACCAAAAAAACAACGAGAATTATTTAATCAGATCCTCTAAAATATCATTGAATAAACAAACATTAAATCTTCCATAAATGATATCATACATTATTTAACTCTTCTAAACCAACGTTTCATAAAATCCAATTTTTCCAATACCGTATCTATCATAATCAAATCATATATCATTTCATTACAAACGTAATTTGCAATCAAACAACAATTGAATAAATGCCTGAATCATTGTTAGTAATCAAAAATCATAAATTTTTTTATGCCTTTAATAAATATATTTTACAGCAACAGCAAACCTAAACCGGTATTATGAATGAAATTTAAAAGATTAACATATCAATTTCAATCGGTTTTAACAATTTATTGCTATTTTCATAGTTATGCATGAACTCGTATGTTTAAAGGCCGCTCATGAATGGCAGGGGCAAGGGACAGTGACATTGCCATATCAAGCAGGACAATGCACAAGAGACGGACCTTATACAGATATGATCAACGCCCAAGCCGCCTCTCCACCCAAGCTAGGACCAAGGAGGGCCAGTCAATGGCTGCTGATGACTCAGCAGAGAGACCTATACGCTCCCCCAGACCCGACCCCCGCCCCAATCTTTAGCTCACAAGGATGGTGAAGTTGCAGCGACCAAAGGAACTAATGAGTTTGAGCGGGACTCGAACCCCAGTCTGGCAATCACCAGCCAGGGACGTTACCACACGATCAAATGAATAATTTTGATAAAGAACACAACTTTGACTAATATAACTGATAACTTTCACAGTTTGTAAACGGAGAAGAGCAAAATTTAGTATATTTCAAACCATTCTATCTTACTTTCTTTTCATTTTTCTTCTTTTTTTATTAGTTTCTCTTCATCTGTCCCTACTTTCTCTTCATTAGATCGATTTTCTATCCCATGGTTCGGGGTGGATAATAATATTGTATTTATAACTTTACGATAATATCCTTTTAGTTCTCTCTCTCTCTCTCTCTCTCTCTCTCTCTCTCTCTCTCTCTCTCTCTCTCTCTCTCTCTCTCTGGCTATAACAGTGCATGTTTCTTGCAAAATTGATTTTTATTTATATTTTACTTTCAATATACTAATATGT
Organism: Palaemon carinicauda; assembly: GCF_036898095.1. Lineage (NCBI taxonomy): Eukaryota > Metazoa > Arthropoda > Malacostraca > Decapoda > Palaemonidae > Palaemon > Palaemon carinicauda. The sequence continues at coordinate 18,659,196 of NC_090731.1, read as the reverse complement.
CAATTTCATTTTTTAATTGTAGCTTTTATAATCAATGAAAAGGTTATTCTTATCTATGCTTTTATATCTTTCATTTTATATTTTTCTAAGTCGTTCATTTATTTCTCATTTTTGAGTAGTTGGTACATTTCATGTATCATTCCTTCCTTCCTATTATTATTATTATTATTATTATTATTATTATTATTTTTTTTTTTTTCTTCTTCTTCTTCTTCTTCTTATTATTATTATTATTATTATCATTATTAATATTATTATTATTATTGTTATTATTATTATTATCATTATTATTATTATCATTATCATTATTATTATTTCTGATTATTATTATTACTATTATCATTATTATCGTTATATTTATCATTACCATTATTATTATTATTATTATTATTATTATTATTATTATTATCATCATCTACAACATAGTTGGAAAAGCAGGATGTTATAAACTCAGGAGCCTCAACAGGTAAAATAGCCCAGTGAGGAAAGGAAACAAGGAAAATTTTAAATATTTTAGCAAGAAAAGAAGACGAAACCTGTAGGGAGATAAAACGCTGGGAATTAAACTTTTAAATATACTTAAAAATTGCATTAAAAGAACAGTAAATACCTTGCATTAAAAGAACAGTAAATGCCTGGCAACATTTATTCCAGGATTTTTACAGTTTTAAAAACGGATATATTGACGTTAAGGAGTGATATTACGGTCACCAACCCATAAAAGATAATAAATAAAGTATGGTAAAAATTATGGTCGCCTGTATTTTACTGAAATACGGCTGTGAACAGTATACTTTTAACGGAGAATTTCCGATTAAACACTTTGGTAAAAATTACGGTCGCCTGTATTTTACTGAAATACGGCTGGGAACAGTATATTTTTAACGGAGAATTTCCGATTAAACTCTTTGGTAAAAATTACGGTCGCCTGTATTTTACTGAAATACGGCTGGGAACAGTATATTTTTAACGGAGAATTTCCGATTAAACTCTTTGGTAAAAATTACGGTCGCCTGTATTTTACTGAAATACGGCTGGGAACAGTGTATTTTTAACGGAGAATTTCCGATTAAAATTACGGTTTTTTTAACGGTGTAGAAATAAACTTTAACTTGCTTTGCACTAATGAAATATAAACAAAACAAAACAAATTTCACACACGACAATCACGCCTGGGGTCTCTGCCATCTCCTGGGCAAGACAAATGTTTACTTACCATCCAATAAGCCAGCTCTACTGGCAAACAAATGCCATCGAGATTGGACTTATTCTCTTTGAAGAAAGATGGACTCTTTGATCAACATTATTGCAAGGGGATTATTTCATGAAATAATGATTGTATTCAACTTTGTCCAAGAATTACAGAATTTCTTTTTTCTTTTTTTTTTGCGTATATCAAGAATTACAGAATTTTTACTTTTTACTTTTGCGTATATCAAAAATTACGGAATTTTTTTTCGCGTATATCAACATTATTGCAAGGACATTGTTTCCTGAAATAATGATTGTAATTTTTTCCTTTTTTTTTATTTGCGTACATTAATTAAGTTTGGAGTTCTCTTGCTTGAGGGTACACTCGGGCACACTTATTTTTCTTCCTCATTTCCTGAAATAATGATTGTATTCAACTTCATCCAATTGTTAGTTTTTTTTTTTTTTTTTTTTTTTTTTTTTTTTTTTTTTTTTTTTTTTTTTTTTTTTTTTGTTACTTTAATTAAGTTCCGAGTTCTCTTACTTGAAGGTACGTACACTTGGGCACACTTATTTCTCTTCCTCATTTCCTGAAATAATGATTACATTCAACTTTGTCTAATTGATACAGATTTTTTTATTTTTTTTATTTTTTATTTTTAATTTTTTATTTTTTTATTTTTTTATTTTTTTTTTTTTATTTTAATTAAATTTGGATTTCTCTTGCTTGAGGGAACACTCGGACATACTTTTTCTATCTTATTTCTCTTCCTCTTGCTTTTTTTAAGTATTTATAGTCTATATATGAAAGATATGTTTTAATGTTATTACTGTTCTTAGAATATCTTATATTGTTCATTACTTCTCTTGTAATTTATTTACTTATTTCCTTTCCTCACTAGGCTATTTTCCCCGTTGGAACCCTTGGGGTTATAGCATCCTGCTTTTCCAACTAGGATTGTAGCTTAGCAAATAATAATAATGATAATAATAATAATAATAATAATAATAATAATGATAATAATAATAATAATAATAATAATAATGAATATAATAATAATAATAATGATAAAAATAATAATAATAATAATAATAATAATAATAATAATAATAATAATAATAATAATAATAATAATAATGATAATAATAATAATAATAATAATAATAATAATAATAATAATGATAATAATAAATTGTATCTCTCAGAACAAAGGCGAATAATGAGAATTGTCATTTCATGAAAATCATTTAGTCTCTATGCAAATTCGTGCTATTCATTAATGAAGTTTTATTACATGCGACGTGTTTAATCACATGGTATTTAAGGAATCAATTAAAGATTCAAAAGCTGATACAATGTAAATTAAGTCAAATACCCCATGAATTTATGCCTGCAATTATTTCGTCCAACTTATTGCCTGTGTTTCTTTCACTGTCTCCTTTATTCAATCTAAGCATTTATTGCTTTTATTTTTATTTTTACACCCTGCTATCTCCATAAACCCTTCGCTTCTGTTTCCTTAATTAATTCCAATAGTTTATGAATTCTTCAGCTTATGAGCTCAAGTCCCTCCCTTATTTCTGTTTCCTTAATTAATTCCAATAGTTTATCAATTCTTCATCTTGTGAGCTCAAGTCCCTCCTTAATTTCTGTTTCCTTAATTAATTCCAATAGTTTATCAATTCTTCATCTTGTGAGCTCAAGTCCCTCCCTTATTTCTGTTTCCTTAATTAATTCCAATAGTTTATCAATTCTTCATCTTGTGAGCTCAAGTCCCTCCTTAATTTCTGTTTCCTTAATTAATTCCAATAGTTTATCAATTCTTCATCTTGTGAGCTCAAGTCCCTCCCTTATTTCTGTTTCCTTAATTAATTCCAATAGTTTATGAATTCTTCAGCTTATGAGCTCAAGTCCCTCCCTTATTTCTGTTTCCTTAATTAATTCCAATAGTTTATCAATTCTTCATCTTGTGAGCTCAAGTCCCTCCTTAATTTCTGTTTCCTTAATTAATTCCAATAGTTTATCAATTCTTCATCTTGTGAGCTCAAGTCCCTCCCTTATTTCTGTTTCCTTAATTAATTCCAATAGTTTATCAATTCTTCATCTTGTGAGCTCAAGTCCCTCCTTAATTTCTGTTTCCTTAATTAATTCCAATAGTTTATCAATTCTTCAGCTTGTGAGCTCAAGTCCCTCCCTTATTTCTGTTTCCTTAATTAATTCCAATAGTTTATCAATTCTTCATCTTGTGAGCTCAAGTCCCTCCTTAATTTCTGTTTCCTTAATTAATTCCAATAGTTTATCAATTCTTCAGCTTGTGAGCTCAAGTCCCTCCCTTATTTCTGTTTCCTTAATTAATTCCAATAGTTTATCAATTCTTCATCTTGTGAGCTCAAGTCCCTCCTTAATTTCTGTTTCCTTAATTAATTCCAATAGTTTATCAATTCTTCATCTTGTGAGCTCAAGTCCCTCCCTTATTTCTGTTTCCTTAATTAATTCCAATAGTTTATCAATTCTTCAGCTTGTGAGCTAAAGTCCCTCCTTAATTTCTGTTTCCTTAATTAATTCCAATAGTTTATGAATTCTTCAGCTTATGAGCTCAAGTCCCTCCCTTATTTCTGTTTCCTTAATTAATTCCAATAGTTTATCAATTCTTCATCTTGTGAGCTCAAGTCCCTCCTTAATTTCTGTTTCCTTAATTAATTCCAATAGTTTATCAATTCTTCATCTTGTGAGCTCAAGTCCCTCCCTTATTTCTGTTTCCTTAATTAATTCCAATAGTTTATCAATTCTTCATCTTGTGAGCTCAAGTCCCTCCTTAATTTCTGTTTCCTTAATTAATTCCAATAGTTTATGAATTCTTCAGCTTATGAGCTCAAGTCCCTCCCTTATTTCTGTTTCCTTAATTAATTCCAATAGTTTATCAATTCTTCATCTTGTGAGCTCAAGTCCCTCCTTAATTTCTGTTTCCTTAATTAATTCCAATAGTTTATCAATTCTTCATCTTGTGAGCTCAAGTCCCTCCCTTATTTCTGTTTCCTTAATTAATTCCAATAGTTTATCAATTCTTCAGCTTGTGAGCTCAAGTCCCTCCTTAATTTCTGTTTCCTTAATTAATTCCAATAGTTTATGAATTCTTCAGCTTATGAGCTCAAGTCCCTCCCTTATTTCTGTTTCCTTAATTAATTCCAATAGTTTATCAATTCTTCATCTTGTGAGCTCAAGTCCCTCCTTAATTTCTGTTTCCTTAATTAATTCCAATAGTTTATCAATTCTTCATCTTGTGAGCTCAAGTCCCTCCCTTATTTCTGTTTCCTTAATTAATTCCAATAGTTTATCAATTCTTCAGCTTGTGAGCTCAAGTCCCTCCTTAATTTCTGTTTCCTTAATTAATTCCAATAGTTTATCAATTCTTCTTCTTGTGAGCTCAAGTCCCTCCCTTATTTCTGTTTCCTTAATTAATTCCAATAGTTTATCAATTCTTCATCTTGTGAGCTCAAGTCCCTCCCTTATTTCTGTTTCCTTAATTAATTCCAATAGTTTATCAATTCTTCATCTTGTGAGCTCAAGTCCCTCCCTTATTTCTGTTTCCTTAATTAATTCCAATAGTTTATCAATTCTTCAGCTTGTGAGCTCAAGTCCCTCCTTAATTTCTGTTTCCTTAATTAATTCCAATAGTTTATCAATTCTTCAGCTTGTGAGCTCAAGTCCCTCCCTTATTTCTGTTTCCTTAATTAATTCCAATAGTTTATCAATTCTTCATCTTGTGAGCTCAAGTCCCTCCCTTATTTCTGTTTCCTTAATTAATTCCAATAGTTTATCAATTCTTCATCTTGTGAGCTCAAGTCCCTCCTTAATTTCTGTTTCCTTAATTAATTCCAATAGTTTATCAATTCTTCATCTTGTGAGCTCAAGTCCCTCCCTTATTTCTGTTTCCTTAATTAATTCCAATAGTTTATCAATTCTTCATCTTGTGAGCTCAAGTCCCTCCTTAATTTCTGTTTCCTTAATTAATTCCAATAGTTTATCAATTCTTCATCTTGTGAGCTCAAGTCCCTCCCTTATTTCTGTTTCCTTAATTAATTCCAATAGTTTATCAATTCTTCATCTTGTGAGCTCAAGTCCCTCCTTAATTTCTGTTTCCTTAATTAATTCCAATAGTTTATCAATTCTTCATCTTGTGAGCTCAAGTCCCTCCCTTATTTCTGTTTCCTTAATTAATTCCAATAGTTTATCAATTCTTCATCTTGTGAGCTCAAGTCCCTCCTTAATTTCTGTTTCCTTAATTAATTCCAATAGTTTATCAATTCTTCAGCTTGTGAGCTCAAGTCCCTCCCTTATTTCTGTTTCCTTAATTAATTCCAATAGTTTATCAATTCTTCAGCTTGTGAGCTCAAGTCCCTCCCTTATTTCTGTTTCCTTAATTAATTCCAATAGTTTATCAATTCTTCAGCTTGTGAGCTCAAGTCCCTCCCTTATTTCTGTTTCCTTAATTAATTCCAATAGTTTATCAATTCTTCAGCTTGTGAGCTCAAGTCCCTCCCTTATTTCTGTTTCCTTAATTAATTCCAATAGTTTATCAATTCTTCAGCTTGTGAGCTCAAGTCCCTCCCTTATTTCTGTTTCCTTAATTAATTCCAATAGTTTATCAATTCTTCAGCTTGTGAGCTCAAGTCCCTCCCTTATTTCTGTTTCCTTAATTAATTCCAATAGTTTATCAATTCTTCAGCTTGTGAGCTCAAGTCCCTCCCTTATTTCTGTTTCCTTAATTAATTCCAATAGTTTATCAATTCTTCAGCTTGTGAGCTCAAGTCCCTCCCTTATTTCTGTTTCCTTAATTAATTCCAATAGTTTATCAATTCTTCAGCTTGTGAGCTCAAGTCCCTCCCTTATTTCTGTTTCCTTAATTAATTCCAATAGTTTATCAATTCTTCAGCTTGTGAGCTCAAGTCCCTCCCTTATTTCTGTTTCCTTAATTAATTCCAATAGTTTATCAATTCTTCAGCTTGTGAGCTCAAGTCCCTCCTTAATTTCTGTTTCCTTAATTAATTCCAATAGTTTATCAATTCTTCAGCTTGTGAGCTCAAGTCCCTCCCTTATTTCTGTTTCCTTAATTAATTCCAATAGTTTATCAATTCTTCAGCTTGTGAGCTCAAGTCCCTCCCTTATTTCTGTTTCCTTAATTAATTCCAATAGTTTATCAATTCTTCAGCTTGTGAGCTCAAGTCCCTCCCTTATTTCTGTTTCCTTAATTAATTCCAATAGTTTATCAATTCTTCAGCTTGTGAGCTCAAGTCCCTCCTTAATTTCTGTTTCCTTAATTAATTCCAATAGTTTATCAATTCTTCAGCTTGTGAGCTCAAGTCCCTCCCTTATTTCTGTTTCCTTAATTAATTCCAATAGTTTATGAATTCTTCAGCTTGTGAGCTCAAGTCCCTCCCTTATTTCTGTTTCCTTAATTAATTCCAATAGTTTATGAATTCTTCAGCTTGTGAGCTCAAGTCCCTCCCTTATTTCTGTTTCCTTAATTAATTCCAATAGTTTATGAATTCTTCAGCTTGTGAGCTCAAGTCCCTCCCTTATTTCTGTTTCCTTAATTAATTCCAATAGTTTATCAATTCTTCATCTTGTGAGCTCAAGTCCCTCCCTTATTTCTGTTTCCTTAATTAATTCCAATAGTTTATCAATTCTTCATCTTGTGAGCTCAAGTCCCTCCCTTATTTCTGTTTCCTTAATTAATTCCAATAGTTTATCAATTCTTCAGCTTGTGAGCTCAAGTCCCTCCTTAATTTCTGTTTCCTTAATTAATTCCAATAGTTTATCAATTCTTCATCTTGTGAGCTCAAGTCCCTCCTTAATTTCTGTTTCCTTAATTAATTCCAATAGTTTATCAATTCTTCAGCTTGTGAGCTCAAGTCCCTCCCTTATTTCTGTTTCCTTAATTAATTCCAATAGTTTATCAATTCTTCAGCTTGTGAGCTCAAGTCCCTCCCTTATTTCTGTTTCCTTAATTAATTCCAATAGTTTATCAATTCTTCAGCTTGTGAGCTCAAGTCCCTCCTTAATTTCTGTTTCCTTAATTAATTCCAATAGTTTATCAATTCTTCATCTTGTGAGCTCAAGTCCCTCCCTTATTTCTGTTTCCTTAATTAATTCCAATAGTTTATGAATTCTTCAGCTTATGAGCTCAAGTCCCTCCCTTATTTCTGTTTCCTTAATTAATTCCAATAGTTTATCAATTCTTCATCTTGTGAGCTCAAGTCCCTCCTTAATTTCTGTTTCCTTAATTAATTCCAATAGTTTATAAATTCTTCATCTTGTGAGCTCAAGTCCCTCCCTTATTTCTGTTTCCTTAATTAATTCCAATAGTTTATCAATTCTTCAGCTTGTGAGCTCAAGTCCCTCCTTAATTTCTGTTTCCTTAATTAATTCCAATAGTTCATGAATTCTTCAGCTTATGAGCTCAAGTCCCTCCCTTATTTCTGTTTCCTTAATTAATTCCAATAGTTTATCAATTCTTCATCTTGTGAGCTCAAGTCCCTCCTTAATTTCTGTTTCCTTAATTAATTCCAATAGTTTATCAATTCTTCATCTTGTGAGCTCAAGTCCCTCCCTTATTTCTGTTTCCTTAATTAATTCCAATAGTTTATCAATTCTTCAGCTTGTGAGCTCAAGTCCCTCCTTAATTTCTGTTTCCTTAATTAATTCCAATAGTTTATGAATTCTTCAGCTTATGAGCTCAAGTCCCTCCCTTATTTCTGTTTCCTTAATTAATTCCAATAGTTTATCAATTCTTCATCTTGTGAGCTCAAGTCCCTCCTTAATTCCTGTTTCCTTAATTAATTCCAATAGTTTATCAATTCTTCATCTTGTGAGCTCAAGTCCCTCCCTTATTTCTGTTTCCTTAATTAATTCCAATAGTTTATCAATTCTTCATCTTGTGAGCTCAAGTCCCTCCTTAATTTCTGTTTCCTTAATTAATTCCAATAGTTTATCAATTCTTCAGCTTGTGAGCTCAAGTCCCTCCCTTATTTCTGTTTCCTTAATTAATTCCAATAGTTTATCAATTCTTCATCTTGTGAGCTCAAGTCCCTCCCTTATTTCTGTTTCCTTAATTAATTCCAATAGTTTATCAATTCTTCAGCTTGTGAGCTCAAGTCCCTCCTTAATTTCTGTTTCCTTAATTAATTCCAATAGTTTATCAATTCTTCATCTTGTGAGCTCAAGTCCCTCCCTTATTTCTGTTTCCTTAATTAATTCCAATAGTTTATCAATTCTTCAGCTTGTGAGCTCAAGTCCCTCCCTTATTTCTGTTTCCTTAATTAATTCCAATAGTTTATCAATTCTTCATCTTGTGAGCTCAAGTCCCTCCCTTATTTCTGTTTCCTTAATTAATTCCAATAGTTTATCAATTCTTCAGCTTGTGAGCTCAAGTCCCTCCTTAATTTCTGTTTCCTTAATTAATTCCAATAGTTTATCAATTCTTCATCTTGTGAGCTCAAGTCCCTCCCTTATTTCTGTTTCCTTAATTAATTCCAATAGTTTATCAATTCTTCATCTTGTGAGCTCAAGTCCCTCCTTAATTTCTGTTTCCTTAATTAATTCCAATAGTTTATCAATTCTTCATCTTGTGAGCTCAAGTCCCTCCCTTATTTCTGTTTCCTTAATTAATTCCAATAGTTTATCAATTCTTCATCTTGTGAGCTCAAGTCCCTCCTTAATTTCTGTTTCCTTAATTAATTCCAATAGTTTATCAATTCTTCATCTTGTGAGCTCAAGTCCCTCCCTTATTTCTGTTTCCTTAATTAATTCCAATAGTTTATCAATTCTTCATCTTGTGAGCTCAAGTCCCTCCTTAATTTCTGTTTCCTTAATTAATTCCAATAGTTTATCAATTCTTCATCTTGTGAGCTCAAGTCCCTCCCTTATTTCTGTTTCCTTAATTAATTCCAATAGTTTATCAATTCTTCATCTTGTGAGCTCAAGTCCCTCCTTAATTTCTGTTTCCTTAATTAATTCCAATAGTTTATCAATTCTTCATCTTGTGAGCTCAAGTCCCTCCCTTATTTCTGTTTCCTTAATTAATTCCAATAGTTTATCAATTCTTCAGCTTGTGAGCTCAAGTCCCTCCTTAATTTCTGTTTCCTTAATTAATTCCAATAGTTTATCAATTCTTCAGCTTGTGAGCTCAAGTCCCTCCCTTATTTCTGTTTCCTTAATTAATTCCAATAGTTTATCAATTCTTCATCTTGTGAGCTCAAGTCCCTCCTTAATTTCTGTTTCCTTAATTAATTCCAATAGTTTATCAATTCTTCATCTTGTGAGCTCAAGTCCCTCCCTTATTTCTGTTTCCTTAATTAATTCCAATAGTTTATCAATTCTTCATCTTGTGAGCTCAAGTCCCTCCCTTATTTCTGTTTCCTTAATTAATTCCAATAGTTTATCAATTCTTCAGCTTGTGAGCTCAAGTCCCTCCTTAATTTCTGTTTCCTTAATTAATTCCAATAGTTTATCAATTCTTCATCTTGTGAGCTCAAGTCCCTCCCTTATTTCTGTTTCCTTAATTAATTCCAATAGTTTATCAATTCTTCATCTTGTGAGCTCAAGTCCCTCCTTAATTTCTGTTTCCTTAATTAATTCCAATAGTTTATCAATTTTTCATCTTGTGAGCTCAAGTCCCTCCCTTATTTCTGTTTCCTTAATTAATTCCAATAGTTTATCAATTCTTCATCTTGTGAGCTCAAGTCCCTCCTTAATTTCTGTTTCCTTAATTAATTCCAATAGTTTATCAATTTTTCATCTTGTGAGCTCAAGTCCCTCCCTTATTTCTGTTTCCTTAATTAATTCCAATAGTTTATCAATTCTTCATCTTGTGAGCTCAAGTCCCTCCTTAATTTCTGTTTCCTTAATTAATTCCAATAGTTTATCAATTCTTCATCTTGTGAGCTCAAGTCCCTCCCTTATTTCTGTTTCCTTAATTAATTCCAATAGTTTATCAATTCTTCATCTTGTGAGCTCAAGTCCCTCCTTAATTTCTGTTTCCTTAATTAATTCCAATAGTTTATCAATTCTTCATCTTGTGAGCTCAAGTCCCTCCCTTATTTCTGTTTCCTTAATTAATTCCAATAGTTTATCAATTCTTCAGCTTGTGAGCTCAAGTCCCTCCTTAATTTCTGTTTCCTTAATTAATTCCAATAGTTTATGAATTCTTCAGCTTATGAGCTCAAGTCCCTCCCTTATTTCTGTTTCCTTAATTAATTCCAATAGTTTATCAATTCTTCATCTTGTGAGCTCAAGTCCCTCCTTAATTTCTGTTTCCTTAATTAATTCCAATAGTTTATCAATTCTTCATCTTGTGAGCTCAAGTCCCTCCCTTATTTCTGTTTCCTTAATTAATTCCAATAGTTTATCAATTCTTCATCTTGTGAGCTCAAGTCCCTCCTTAATTTCTGTTTCCTTAATTAATTCCAATAGTTTATCAATTCTTCAGCTTGTGAGCTCAAGTCCCTCCCTTATTTCTGTTTCCTTAATTAATTCCAATAGTTTATCAATTCTTCATCTTGTGAGCTCAAGTCCCTCCTTAATTTCTGTTTCCTTAATTAATTCCAATAGTTTATCAATTCTTCAGCTTGTGAGCTCAAGTCCCTCCCTTATTTCTGTTTCCTTAATTAATTCCAATAGTTTATCAATTCTTCATCTTGTGAGCTCAAGTCCCTCCCTTATTTCTGTTTCCTTAATTAATTCCAATAGTTTATCAATTCTTCAGCTTGTGAGCTCAAGTCCCTCCTTAATTTCTGTTTCCTTAATTAATTCCAATAGTTTATCAATTCTTCATCTTGTGAGCTCAAGTCCCTCCCTTATTTCTGTTTCCTTAATTAATTCCAATAGTTTATCAATTCTTCAGCTTGTGAGCTCAAGTCCCTCCCTTATTTCTGTTTCCTTAATTAATTCCAATAGTTTATCAATTCTTCATCTTGTGAGCTCAAGTCCCTCCCTTATTTCTGTTTCCTTAATTAATTCCAATAGTTTATCAATTCTTCAGCTTGTGAGCTCAAGTCCCTCCTTAATTTCTGTTTCCTTAATTAATTCCAATAGTTTATCAATTCTTCATCTTGTGAGCTCAAGTCCCTCCTTAATTTCTGTTTCCTTAATTAATTCCAATAGTTTATCAATTCTTCATCTTGTGAGCTCAAGTCCCTCCTTAATTTCTGTTTCCTTAATTAATTCCAATAGTTTATCAATTCTTCATCTTGTGAGCTCAAGTCCCTCCCTTATTTCTGTTTCCTTAATTAATTCCAATAGTTTATCAATTCTTCATCTTATGAGCTCAAGTCCCTCCTTAATTTCTGTTTCCTTAATTAATTCCAATAGTTTATCAATTCTTCATCTTGTGAGCTCAAGTCCCTCCCTTATTTCTGTTTCCTTAATTAATTCCAATAGTTTATCAATTCTTCAGCTTGTGAGCTCAAGTCCCTCCTTAATTTCTGTTTCCTTAATTAATTCCAATAGTTTATCAATTCTTCATCTTGTGAGCTCAAGTCCCTCCCTTATTTCTGTTTCCTTAATTAATTCCAATAGTTTATCAATTCTTCAGCTTGTGAGCTCAAGTCCCTCCCTTATTTCTGTTTCCTTAATTAATTCCAATAGTTTATCAATTCTTCATCTTGTGAGCTCAAGTCCCTCCCTTATTTCTGTTTCCTTAATTAATTCCAATAGTTTATCAATTCTTCATCTTGTGAGCTCAAGTCCCTCCCTTATTTCTGTTTCCTTAATTAATTCCAATAGTTTATCAATTCTTCATCTTGTGAGCTCAAGTCCCTCCCTTATTTCTGTTTCCTTAATTAATTCCAATAGTTTATCAATTCTTCATCTTGTGAGCTCAAGTCCCTCCCTTATTTCTGTTTCCTTAATTAATTCCAATAGTTTATCAATTCTTCATCTTGTGAGCTCAAGTCCCTCCTTAATTTCTGTTTCCTTAATTAATTCCAATAGTTTATCAATTCTTCATCTTGTGAGCTCAAGTCCCTCCCTTATTTCTGTTTCCTTAATTAATTCCAATAGTTTATCAATTCTTCATCTTTTGAGCTCAAGTCCCTCCTTAATTTCTGTTTCCTTAATTAATTCCAATAGTTTATCAATTCTTCAGCTTGTGAGCTCAAGTCCCTCCCTTATTTCTGTTTCCTTAATTAATTCCAATAGTTTATCAATTCTTCAGCTTGTGAGCTCAAGTCCCTCCTTAATTTCTGTTTCCTTAATTAATTCCAATAGTTTATCAATTCTTCATCTTGTGAGCTCAAGTCCCTCCCTTATTTCTGTTTCCTTAATTAATTCCAATAGTTTATCAATTCTTCAGCTTGTGAGCTCAAGTCCCTCCCTTATTTCTGTTTCCTTAATTAATTCCAATAGTTTATCAATTCTTCATCTTGTGAGCTCAAGTCCCTCCCTTATTTCTGTTTCCTTAATTAATTCCAATAGTTTATCAATTCTTCAGCTTGTGAGCTCAAGTCCCTCCTTAATTTCTGTTTCCTTAATTAATTCCAATAGTTTATCAATTCTTCATCTTGTGAGCTCAAGTCCCTCCCTTATTTCTGTTTCCTTAATTAATTCCAATAGTTTATCAATTCTTCATCTTGTGAGCTCAAGTCCCTCCCTTATTTCTGTTTCCTTAATTAATTCCAATAGTTTATCAATTCTTCATCTTGTGAGCTCAAGTCCCTCCCTTATTTCTGTTTCCTTAATTAATTCCAATAGTTTATCAATTCTTCAGCTTGTGAGCTCAAGTCCCTCCCTTATTTCTGTTTCCTTAATTAATTCCAATAGTTTATCAATTCTTCAGCTTGTGAGCTCAAGTCCCTCCCTTATTTCTGTTTCCTTAATGAATTCCAACAGTTTATCAATTCCTTGGTTTCTGGGCTCAAGTCACTCTTTCCTTATAATTCACTTGCCTCAATTACATTTATTTACAATTTTTGGAAATTTAAATTTTTTGTAAAGTTCTGTACCTCAATACTAAATTTGGAAAAAAATAAATCTCTTGTGAATCAATATCAATTTTTCTTGCCACTTCATAACTTAAATGTATATTCAAGTGTTTTAAAAACGCAGAGAGAGAGAGAGAGAGAGAGAGAGAGAGAGAGAGAGAGAGAGAGAGAGAGAGAGAGAGAGAGAGAGATAATTTTTCTTGCCACTTCATACTAGAAATATATTATCAAGTGTTTTAAAAAAAGGGAGAGAGAGAGAGAGAGAGAGAGAGAGAGAGAGAGATCAATTTTTATTGCCACTTCATAATTGAAATGTATTTTCAGGTGTTTTAAAAACAGAGAGAGAGAGAGAGAGAGAGAGAGAGAGAGAGAGAGAGAGAGAGAGAGAGAGAGAGAGAGAGAGAGAGAGAGAATCCACCTTGATCTATCATCTTTACCTATTATGATAATTTTTCTTCCAGAAAACAAGTACAATTGGCTATATTAATTCCGATACATTTCATGGTAAGATAAAGAGACGTTTGTGTACCGGAATTAATGAAACCAACTGTACAAACGTTAAAAGCTTTAAAAGCATTCTCTGCCTCCTTCCGCATAAGCCCAGAGAGAAATAGGTCGAGTTTTGCCTGCTCTCTCTCTCTCTCTCTCTCTCTCTCTCTCTCTCTCTCTCTCACTCTCTCTCTCTCTCTCTCTCCTCTCTCTCTCTCTCTCTCTCTCACTCTCTCTTTTTTTTTTTTTTGAGGAAAGCACCGCCAGTGTTTTCCACACTTTGTGGACAAACTCCATTAACGCCGACAAACGAAGTGACAACGAAGTGAAAGCAATTAACAACTTGCAAAGCTCTCCTGCATGGCAATTACTTCCGGAGGAGAGAGGAGAGAAGACACAAAAGATGCTGTAGTCTGTGTGTTGGTTCAATGAGTGTTTTCTCCTCCTCATTTGTTCAGCCGAATCTTACATTTATACCAGTGTACGTGACCCGTCAATGATGGCTGCTGGATATTTAGATATGCACATACACAAGCACCTCCTTCTTGCCTGAGTGTGACTACTCCGTCTCCATCATACCCGAGGGATGGGGAAAGCTGAGTATTATCGGATATATATGTATATGTATATATACATATATATATCGAGAGAGAGAGAGAGAGAGAGAGAGAGAGAGAGAGAGAGAGAGATGGAGTAGAAATAGTTTAACTATTTCTCCTCTATATTAAAGAGCAAGTCTCTGGCTAGAGATACATAAATATATACAGA
>NC_090731.1:18624769-18634769 GCF_036898095.1 Palaemon carinicauda | reverse complement strand
AGTTATCGTCGTTCAACACGTCACCTTTCACAGTTACTTAGAGGAAGTAACTCGCAAATTATACAAGAGTTTCTCCAATGTTCCGTAACTTCAATAATGGGGAGTTAACTAGAAATTACCTTCTTTGCTCGAAACTCCATAAACCAATTTCGCCGCTTTTATTACATGAGACCAATTTGTTACCCCTTAAGGTGTGAGTTCCTTGAAATTTTCGTATTTAAAGGTTTAAAGGGAACTCACGAATGGCAGAGGCAAGGGATAGGGACATTGCCCTAACAAGCAAGACAATGCTCTAGAGACTGACCACATACATATACGATCAGCGCCCAAGCCGCTTCTCCACCAAAGCTAGGACCAAGGAGAGCCAGGGAATGGCTGCTGATGACTCAGCAGATAGACCTATAGGCTTACCCAAGTTGTTTTTCTGGCTATAATGTAGGGGAATCTACATTCAACTGGGCTCCACTAAAAGAGTTGGAAGGCCCAGGTCTACATGACTGAGGACTATGAAGCGTGAAGTAGGAGATGAAGAATGGACAAGCGTTGATTTAAAAGCTCAAGATAGAGACGACTGGCGAAATCTAACCGAGGCCCTTTGCGCCAATAGGCGTAGGAGGAAATGATGATGAACTTCAAAAGAAAGATGAAAGAAACGGGAGATGGAGATGAAAACTAGGATGTTCCGGGGTGCTTTGGTACTTTGAAAACAATGTCATCATCATCATAATCATTACTAGCTAAGCTACAATATATATATATATATATATGTATATATATATATATATATATATATATATATATATATATATATATATATATATACGTATATATATATATATATATATATATATTCTCTCTCTTTTTAATGTTGTTGCTATTCTTAAAATATTTTATTTTTCCTTTTTTCCTTTCCTCACTGAGCTATTTTCCCTGTTGGGGCCCCTGGGCTTATAGCATCCTGCTTTTCCAACTACGGCTGTAGCTTAGCAATTAATAATAATAATAATAATAATAATGATAATAATATATATATATACATATATATATATATATATATATATATATATATATATATATATATATATATATATATATATATATATATATATATATATATGGTCAGTCTCTAGGGTATTTTGTCCAGCTAAAGCAACGTGACTGTCCCTTGCCTCCGCCATTCATAAGCGGCCTTTAAACCTTCAAAGCCTTTAAAGGACACGAACAGAATTAAATTGTCGACATCTACGCGGTTTCAAAACTCATTTCATTTCAGCAGGACTTTTGGTACAAATCCCTGAATTCAAATAATGGGAGGTTAGGAGTCCCACAAGATTTTCGTCTCTCTCCTGAGCAATGTTGGAGATTTGCTACAACCAGTGATCAACATTTAAATAAACTTATTTACGGATTTTATTTATGAATGTTTATCTATGTGATATGTTGCAGAGATCATGCGAAAATCTATTGCTTAATTTTTCTTATTTAATCTTTGTTTAGTAGATTTGAGAACAAAGTCCTCAGAAGAATATTGGCAGTTAAATGGGGACAGGATTATTATTATTATTATTATTATTATTATTATTATTATTATTATTATTACTTGCTAAGCTATAGCCCTAGTTGGAAAAGCAGGATGCTATAAGCTCAGGGGCCCCAATAAGGAAAATAGCTTCAGTGAGGAAAGGAAAAAAGGAAAAATAAAATATTTTAAGAATAGCAACATTAATATATATATATATATATATATATATATATATATATATATATATAAATATATATATATATATATATATATATATATATATATATATATATATATATTTCTAAGTGTTGTTGCTATTCTTAGAATATCTTATTTTTTCCTTATTTCCTTTCCTCACTAGACTATTTTCCCTGATGGGGCCCCTGGGCTTATAGCATCCTACTTTTCCAACTACGGTTGTAGCTTAGCAAGTAATAATAATAATAATAATAATAATAATAATAATAATAATAATAATAATAAAATGAATTTCCATATGTTGTTTGACCTCGCCTGAAAGCTGTAGAAATTTATCATCTCATACAACAGAGAAATCATTTAAATAACACAGTAATTATAGGTCTTCTGTAGCGCCATAGCCTCTGTACCATGGCATTCCACTGTCTTGTATTAGTATTCTCTTGCTTGAGGGTACACTCGGGTAAGCTGTTCTATCTTATTTCTCTTCCTCTTGTTTTATTAAAGTTTTTATAGTTGATATAGAAAATATTTGTTTTTATGTTGTTACTGTTCTTAAGATATTTCATTTTTTGTTATTTCCTTTCCTCACTGGGCTATTTTCCCTGTTGGAACCCCTGGGCTTTTAGCATCCTCCTTTCCCAACTAGGGTTTTAGCTTAGCAAGTAATAATAATAATAATAATAATAATAATAATAATAATAAAATGAATTTCCATATGTTGTTTGACCTCGCCTGAAAGCTGTAGAATTTTATTATCTCATACAACAGAGAAATCATTTAAATAACACAGTAATAATAAGTCTTCTCTAGTGCTATAGCCTCTGTACCATGGCATTCCACTGTCTTGGATTAGTATTCTCTTGCTTGAGGGTACACTCGGGCAAGCTGTTCTATCTTATTTCTATTCCTCTTGTTTCTTTAAAGTTGTTATAGTTGATAAAGGAAATATTTGTTTTTATGTTGTGACTGTTCTTAAAATATTAAATTTTTCCTGGCTTCCTTTCCTTACTGGGCTATTTTCCCTGTTGGAGTACCTGGGCTTATAGCATCCTGCTTTTCCAACTAGGGTTGTAGCTTAGTGAATAATAATAATAATAATAATAATAATAATAATAATAATAATAATAATAATAATAATTCGTCAGTGTGAAATTACGTCATCACTACGTCAACACCGACAAAGGCCACAGCATCTACGTACTGAAAGATCATCCGTTCACAAATGATACAAGAGAGAGAGAGAGAGAGAGAGAGAGAGAGAGAGAGAGAGAGGAGAAACAGTAACGAATGCAAATGCAACTACTCAACGTTGTGCATTTAACGATGGAGTTACTGATGGCGTCGTTACGGAGAACTGCTCTCTTTCACTACTGTGCCCTATTTCCCTCTTGTCATCAGAATCTCATTTGCGTCTCAATAATACACACACGCACACACACATACACACTATATACATTTATATATATATATATATGTATATATATATATATATATATATATATATATATATATATTATATACATGTATGTATATATATTTATATATATACATATATATATATTTATATATATATATATATATATATATATATATATATATATGCAGTATATATGTATGTATGTATGTGTGTGTGTGTGTGTGATCATAGTAAGGGGTAAATGGAATTGCTTTGGTCATGTTCTTCGCACTCCCCAAGAGAGATTAGTTCACCACCGTTCAGCTGGGCTCAACGAGGCACTAGAAGAGTTGGAATACCCAGGCTTACATGGCTGAAGACCAGGAAGCGTGAAGTAGGAAATGATGAATAGAGAAGTATTGATTTAAAAGATCTAGATAGAGATGACTGGTGAAATTTAACCGAGTCCCTTTGCGTCAATAGGTGTAGGAGATGATGATGATATATATATATATATATATATATATATATATATATATATATATATATATATATATACATATATATATATATATATATATGTATATATTTAGAGAGAAAGAGAGAGAGAGAGAGAGAGAGAGAGAGAGAGAGAGAGAGAGAGAGAGAGAGAGAGAGAGAGAGATACTTCCGTTTGATTTTTAGGTAATAGAAATTATGTTTTCACTAACATCTTACAAATGTTTTGCTTTTTCTTTATCAAATCTTTGAAGCAGATGTCCGAAGTCTTTCAAAATGAATGCATCTGTAACAATCGCCCAGCTAATCACCTTTCCACCTTAATGACGAGATTAAACAGGGAATTAAGAGGCTAGTAGGTATGGCTGCCTGAATTTAACCAACGTTATCGGCTTACATTATAAATATCTGTTTATGGTTGTGGTGGCCGATGCAGTAACCTCCCTGACTGGTGAACGCCACACCTGGGGTTCGAGTCCCACTCAAACTCTTTGGTTTCTTTGGTTGTTGCAAACTCGCCATCCTTGTGAGCTAAAGATGGGGTGTTTGGGGGAGGCTATAGATCTATCTTCTGAGTCATCAGCTGTCATTGCCCGGCCCTCATTGGTCCTAGCTTGGGTGGAGAGGGGCATTGTCCTACTCGATAGGGCAATGTCACTGCCGCTTGCCTCTGCCATTCATGAGTGGCCTTTAAACCCTTTAAGCTTCTAATCACCATTCTAATTCAATGACGAGATTAAACTGGGAATCAAGAGGTTACTGGGTGTGGCTGTCATTTAACCAATGCAATGGGCTTATATTATGTATATCAATTTATATGAAGGAATTACGTCATATACCCTTTCATGTCATAATGTATTATGACAAAAATATGTAACTAAAATCCTAAAATATTGCAGGACAGTCAGTTGTCATTAGATGTCTTTTTACGTGTCAGTTAAACGGGCTGCCATCCATTTGCTAATTGATTTGGGCCGTATCTCCTAGTTTTTCTTGCAATAAAGTCATTAACTGATTGAAAGGGACATTTGACAGATGATTTTATATAACTTTTTGTTGGGTTAGTAAAGGATATTGTCTTTAATGTTGATTATTTCTTTAGTTAATGCATACTGTAGTAAATATATTCATGTGTATTGTATAACCCTATCTGAGTGGGAATACCTTATCATGGTTCAAAGGTTTAAAGGTTTAAAGGCCACTCATGAATGGTGGAGGCAAGGGACAGTGACATTACCCTATCAAGCAGGACAATGCCCAAGAGACTGACCATATAAACATATGATCAGTGACCAAGCCCCCTTTCCAAGCTAGGATCAAGGAGGGCCAGGCAATGGCTGCTGATGACTCAGCATGTAGACCTATAGGCTGTCCAACATACCCCCATCCATAGCTCACAAGCATGTTGAGGTTGCAGCGACCAAAGAAAATAACGAGTTTAGGCGGGACTTGAACCCCAGTCTGGCATCCATCAGTCAGAGACGTTACCACATCGGCCACCACAACCCTATTAAAGGTTTAAAGGCGGCTCATACATAGCAGGGGCAAGGGACAGTGACATTGCCCTGTCGAGCAGGACAATGCCCTAGAGACAGCTGGGATCGAGGTCTGATTCCTTGCCTGGCATTCTTGCAAGAGTAAAGATTCGTCGTTAAGGCAAAAAAAAAAGCAAAAAAAAAAAAATGTAAAGACGAAATCCATTAGCGAAGGAAAGATTTCAAAGCTCGACTGAAGTTGCAGAGGTCGACATTTGTTTTTCCGTGATCTGGTTTTCAGCTTGCATTTCAAGTTGTTGTTGTTGTTGTTGTTGTTGTTGTGTCAAATAGGATTTATAAGAATCAAGAAGATGAAAGCTTTGATTTATACAAAGGGAGATGACCAAAACATTATTATTGTTATTATTATTACTATTATTATTATTATTATTATTATTATTATTATTATTATTATTATTATTATTATTGTTGTTGTTGGTGTTGTTGTTGTTGTTGTTTTCTGGGTATTGTAAATCCACAATTATATACGTTATATATTTAAAAAGAAAAAAAAATCTTTCGCACTCTACCTCTTCAGATGAAACAGCCTATTTCCTGCTGCATGACTGGCTGTTGTGAATTGAATGTATATATAAATATATATATATATAAATATATATATATATATATATATATATATATATATATATATATATATATATATATATATATATCTTCCTTTTTGTGCATTCCTGTTTATGTAAAAAGGGTTTCAGTCTGGCAAATAACTTTACAAACAAGGTGATCATATTAAAGGTAATATAGTTCACTGATTACGTTTTTCTTTTGGAATTTTTCACAGAGAGAGAGAGAGAGAGAGAGAGAGAGAGAGAGAGAGAGAGAGAGAGAGAGGGGGGGTACATTCTATTCATTAGTCTGAAATTACTTTCCATCAGTAAATCATTCACCACATAAATCACTTCTCCAGTTTTCCAACATCTGCTAACCAATTATTCCATATCCTTCATCAGTTCTTACTATTCCTCTATTCGTCCTTTTTCTTTGATTTCCATTCCTTTCTTTAGTTCCTCGTCTTTTATTCTCTAAGAAGACCCTCGTTCCTACATCATGAATCAACTGAAATGATCCCACAAAGTCCAAACCTAAAATTCTTTGCCACAGGTCAACTTAAAGCGAAGCGAAAGAAATTACTTTTCCTAAGTCTGAGCTATCGCGGGAAAGGTGAATTTGTTCGTACGTTCGGGACAAAGCAGAACCTGGCCATTTCGATAGGAGGATAAAGAGAAACTAATGACTACAATGATAAAGATATTTAATAACAACAAAGAAGGAATGCTATGTTGTGGATAGTTCGTTGAGAATTTCTTACTCTTTAGCTATGGTAAGCAGCTCTTCAAGGAGGACACACCAAAATCAAACCATTGTTCCCTTGGGTAGTGTCATAGCCTCTATACCCTGATCTTCCACTGTCTTGGGTTAGAGATCTCTTGCTTGAGGGTTCACTCGGGCACACTATTCTATCTTGTTTCTCTTCCTCTCGTTATTTTCAAGTTTTTATATTTTATATTTGGAAAAATTATTTTAATGTTATTTTTATTCTTAAACTTCTCCTGTAGTATATTTCCTTATTTCCTTTCCTCACTGGGCTATTTTCCCTGTTGGAGCACTTGGGATTATAACATCGTGCTTTTCCAACTAGGGTTATTATTATTATTATTATTATTATTATTATTATTATCGTTATTATTATTATTATTATTATTATTATTATTATTATTATTATTATTATTATTATTATTATTATTATGAGGAGCAAAAGAATTTGCAGACAACCACGCACACAGTATACATACATGCATATAAATAAATAAATAAATATATATATATATATATATATATATATATATATATATATATATATATATACTGTATGTGTGTGTGTGTGCGTGTGCGTATGTGTGTGTGTCTGTGTTTCAACCCCAAGCCATTTCCCCCTAATTGGGGTATATATCCATACACACACCAACATACCTATATATATATATATATATATATATATATATATATATATATATATATATATGTATATATATGTGTGTGTGTGTGTGTGTATGTGTATGGATGTCCGTAATATTACGTATGCCTATGGTCTATTGCAGTTAGAAGATCGCTCTAGGATTTTAGTTAAAACTTTCTTAAGATTTATGAATTCTTCCTGATTTGAACTCTATCGGTATCACGAGAGAGAGAGAGAGAGAGAGAGAGAGAGAGAGAGAGAGAGAGAGAGAGAGAGAGTAATAATCAAACCCAGATCAAAGATAACATATAACGGGAAAGAGTAATAAATAAAATGAATATGCGCCATTAGATTAATCCGTTCTCGAAGACAAAAATTCTACCCCGTATAAAATGGAGATAATTCTGACCCGAGAGATATTTGCGTGATGGGTGGAAATGACACCAGCTGCAACTTAGCGGATAAAGTTAAGATGAAAAGAGGGGGCGAAGAGGGTCGAACTTCTAGGGATGAGGGAAAAGTTTATAAAGACTGGGGAACTTATTCAAGTAGGGTTTCCTTTTCTTCCTTTTTTTCTCTCTCTCTCTTACGAATAAGTGTAGATTTTTTTTTTTTTTTTTGGTGTATGGAGTGACCACAGTTGCTTTCTTTTTGGAGGACTTTGCTTTAGCTTTGAGGTAGACCATAGTCCTGATTGGCTGCCCTGCCTGACATCGCGTTAGACCCCGGTAGCGTATGTCCAGATTGTCTATAAATCATGTATTTCCTTTTTTTTCCAAAATTACATACTATATACTTTTAATTCTCTCTTTATATGTAGGTCTATAAATTTAACCCCAGTGGGAAACAGTAGAGAACATAGTATTGTATGTCAGTGAAATTGGAATCAATGGCTAAAATATACTTTCACGGATCTATTATGTAATTATCGCTTCTTTTATTCAAGAAAATCTGTTTTCAGTTTGAATTCATTTTCAGATAATTGGAAATTAAAGTTGCAATTAAGATAAAAATAGAGAAAAGTAATTTTCGCCGTCAATTAAGTTTTTCATAAATAGATCATCAATGATTTTGAGGTAAAAATTCATATTCCCTTCACTTTAAATCTATTAATAAATTCCAAAAGCTAACCTTCCCCTCAGAAAGATTTAATTCGGGAGAGTGACGTAAACCACGGAAAGAGGGAAAGAGGAGGTGCTCAACACAGAGGAGATAAGAAGGATTGAGGCTGATGGAAAAACTTGCTAATTCAAATTCAAAAAAATTGAAGGAGTTCTGATTGATAGATCCACCAATCTCATTTTGCGCCGAATATTATAGAAACTGAATGTGGAAGATAGCATCATCATAAACTTTTTTCTCGTGAACACTGCCATTCCATAGTCATTATCATCATCTCCTCCTACGTCTACTGACCGAGAAGGGCCTCGGTTAGATTTCGCCAGTCATTATCATCATCTCCTCCTACGTCTACTGACCGAGAGGGGCCTCGGTTAGATTTCGCCAGTCATTATCATCATCTCCTCCTACGTCTACTGACCGAGAGGGGCCTCGGTTAGATTTCGCCAGTCATTATCATCATCTCCTCCTACGTCTACTGACCGAGAGGGGCCTCGGTTAGATTTCGCCAGTCATTATCATCATCTCCTCCTACGTCTACTGACCGAGAGGGGCCTCGGTTAGATTTCGCCAGTCATTATCATCATCTCCTCCTACGTCTACTGACCGAGAGGGGCCTCGGTTAGATTTCGCCAGTCATTATCATCATCTCCTCCTACGTCTACTGACCGAGAGGGGCCTCGGTTAGATTTCGCCAGTCATTATCATCATCTCCTCCTACGTCTACTGACCGAGAGGGGCCTCGGTTAGATTTCGTCAGTCATTATCATCATCTCCTCCTACGTCTACTGACCGAGAGGGGCCTCGGTTAGATTTCGCCAGTCATTATCATCATCTCCTCTTCGCCAGTCATCATCATCATCATCCCCTCCTACGTCTACTGACCGAGAAGGGCCTCGGTTAGATTTCGCCAGTCGTCTCTATCTTCAGCTTTTAATTCAATATTTCTCAACTCATCATCTCCAATTTCACGCTTCATAGTTCTCAGCCACGTAGGTCTGGGTCTTCCAACTCTTCTAGTGCCTTGTGGAGCCTAGTTGATAGTTTCCACTCATCAACTCCCATTTCACGCTTCATAGTTCTCAGCCATGTAGGCCTGGGTCTTCCAACTCTTCTAGTGCCTTGTGGAGCCTAGTTGATAGTTTCCACTCACCATCTCCCATTACACGTTTCATAGTTCACTATTCAAAGGCCTCAGCCATGTAGGCCTGGGTCTTCCAACTCTTCTAGGGCCTTGTGGAGCCTAGTTGAAAGTTTCCACTCATCATCTCCCACTTCACGCTTCATAGGCCTCAGCCATGTAGGCCTGGGTCTTCAAACTCTTCTAGTGCCTTGTGGAGCCTAGTTGAAAGTTTCCACTCACCATCTCCCATTACACGTTTCATAGTTCTCAGCCATGTAGGCCTGGGTCTTCCAACTCTTCTAGGGCCTTGTGGAGCCTAGTTGAAAGTTTCCACTCATCATCTCCCACTTCACGCTTCATAGGCCTCAGCCATGTAGGCCTGGGTCTTCAAACTCTTCTAGTGCCTTGTGGAGCCTAGTTGAAAGTTTCCACTCATCATCTCCCATTTCATGCTTCATAGTTCTCAGCCATGTAGGCCTGGGTCTTCCAACTCTTCTAGGGCCTTGTGGAGCCTAGTTGAAAGTTTCCACTCATCATCTCCCACTTCACGCTTCATAGGCCTCAGCCATGTAGGCCTGGGTCTTCAAACTCTTCTAGTGCCTTGTGGAGCCTAGTTGAAAGTTTCCAC
>NC_090731.1:18587269-18607269 GCF_036898095.1 Palaemon carinicauda | reverse complement strand
ATCTTTTACAGGTTGGTGGTCGTAATATCACTCCTTTTCGGCAATATGTCCGTTTTTAAAACGATAAATATCTGGCAACATTTATGCCATGATTTTTACCGTTTTTACGGAAAATTTTTAACGGAGTAAGTTACACAATATTTTGGCTTATTACATAGAAAGGTGGTGGTAACTATTTATATTTCTGTGAAGCGCTTTTTTTTTATGAAATTTCAAAATTTCTAAATGAAAAATAGTCTTAAACGTAATATTTTTTTCTGAAAACATTACAGGAAATTACAATATAAAAGATTAGCCCAAGTTATAGAATGTTTTAGCTTGTTACATAGAAAGGTCATGATAATTATTTCTATTTCTGTAAAGCATTTTTTTATGAATTTGCAACATTTCTAAATAAATAAAAAATAATTCAAACGTAATATTTGTCTAGAAAATATGATATAAAAGCTTATGTTATATCGGTGTTCAATACAATTGCAGCCCCATTAATGTAACTAAAAATTTTCGATGAAAAACGGCTAACTATAGTCCATTTCTTTTAGCGAGGCAGATTTGCACAGACTTGCAGCGGTGCCCTTTTAGCTCGGGAAAGATTCCTGATCGCTGATTGGTTAGAATTATCTTGTCTAGCCAATCAGCGATCAGGAAACATTTTCCAAGCTAAAAGGCCAATGCTGCGAGGAGGTGCAAATCTGCCTCGCTAAAAAAATTGACTATAGTTAATATTTATTCATTATTACCACTGAAACCACTTCATTTTTCTGGTTCTTACATTTCAGATTCCCACGCTTTGATTTTTGTCTCCGTACCGTATCTCTCGCTCCTCCGCTGAGACCCGTACTGTTTAGACGGCCAACCGTACTTTTCCCAAGGTGGCAGCTCTATATTGGCCTTGGGTGGCAGATATACTTTAGAAGCATCCTACGTACCTCGCAGAAATAATGTATTCTCCAAGCTCCGTACTATTTACGGACATATGCCCGTACTTTTTCCGTACGTACTACGTACCAGGATCCAGAAAATAATAGGTCTGCCAATGTGGTGACGCGAACCCACCTCTAAAGATTCCTCACGCCCGGTTTTTTTTTTTTTTTTTTTTTTTTTTTTTTTTTTTTTTTTTTTTAATCCGTTTCCATTATCAAAACCGATATCTATTTTAAGTTTTTTCACTTATCACTTTAAGGTTAAATTGACCCACGGAGACCCCGAGTCATCGAAGGTAAGTGAATATTAAACAATCCAGTAAATAAAAAATATATATATATTTTATATTATTCGGATTAATTTAACGAAACAAGGATAATCAAAATCTTTGGATCCTGCTACGTATTTTTTTCTATCACTGGGCAGAGTACATAAACCAATTTCCCTCGGATAAAGTACAGTTTGCGAAGTACACAACGTTCATACTGTTAATATCTGTAGACCTTACCTGCCGATCAGCTGATCTCGTGTAGATGCTAGAAAAGGGTCCTAATCACTCAAATAGATAAAAATAAAAGTATTTGTACTGATCACCCACCTTCGCTGGACTATATTACATCTATTTTCATACTCCACTTAGCATTCAATCTTCTTATTATACACCTAAAAATTTGTCTTAAAAATCATGGAATAAAATTTCCCAGGCATTTACCGTTCTAAAAACTGATAAATTGACAAAGGAGTGATATTACTCCACTTGGCATTCGATATTATTATTATACACCTAAATATTTGTCTTAAAAATTATGGAATAAAATTTCCCAGGCATTTACCGTTCTAAAAACTGATAAATTGACAAAGGAGTGATATTACTCCACTTGGCATTCGATATTATTATTATACACCTAAATATTTGTCTTAAAAATCATGGAATAAAATTTCCCAGGCATTTACCGTTCTAAAAACTGATAAATTGACAAAGGAGTGATATTACTCCACTTGGCATTCGATATTATTATTATACACCCAAATATTTGTCTTAAAAATCATGGAATAAAATTTCCCAGGCATTTACCGTTCTAAAAACAGATAAATTGACAAAGGAGTGATATTACTCCACTTATATTCAATCTTATTATTATACACCTAAAAATTGTCTTAAAAATCATGGAATAAAATTTGACAGGCATTTACCGTTCTAAAAACTGATAAATTGACAAAGGAGTGATATTACTCCACTTGGCATTCAATCTTATTATTATACACCTAAAAATTTATCTTAAAAATCACAGAATAAAATTTGCCAGGCATTTACCGTTCTAAAAACAGATAAATTGACAAAGGAGTGATATTACTCCACTTGGCATTCAATCTTATTATTATACACCTAAAAATTGTCTTAAAAATCATGGAATAAAATTTGACAGGCATTTACCGTTCTAAAAACTGATAAATTGACAAAGGAGTGATATTACTCCACTTGGCATTCAATTTTATTATTATACACCTAAAAATTTATCTTAAAAATCACAGAATAAAATTTGCCAGGCATTTACCGTTCTAAAAACAGATAAATTGACAAAGGAGTGATATTACTCCACTTGGCATTCAATCTTATTATTATACACCTAAAAATTGTCTTAAAAATCATGGAATAAAATTTGACAGGCATTTACCGTTCTAAAAACTGATAAATTGACAAAGGAGTGATATTACTCCACTTGGCATTCGATATTATTATTATACACCTAAATATTTGTCTTAAAAATTATGGAATAAAATTTCCCAGGCATTTACCGTTCTAAAAACTGATAAATTGACAAAGGAGTGATATTACTCCACTTGGCATTCAATCTTATTATTATACACCTAAAAATTTATCTTAAAAATCACAGAATAAAATTTGCCAGGCATTTACCGTTCTAAAAACAGATAAATTGACAAAGGAGTGATATTACTCCACTTGGCATTCAATCTTATTATTATACACCTAAAAATTTATCTTAAAAATCACAGAATAAAATTTGCCAGGCATTTACCGTTCTAAAAACAGATAAATTGACAAAGGAGTGATATTACTCCACTTGGCATTCAATCTTATTATTATACACCTAAAAATTGTCTTAAAAATCATGGAATAAAATTTGACAGGCATTTACCGTTCTAAAAACTGATAAATTGACAAAGGAGTGATATTACTCCACTTGGCATTCGATATTATTATTATACACCTAAATATTTGTCTTAAAAATTATGGAATAAAATTTCCCAGGCATTTACCGTTCTAAAAACTGATAAATTGACAAAGGAGTGATATTACTCCACTTGGCATTCAATCTTATTATTATACACCTAAAAATTTATCTTAAAAATCACAGAATAAAATTTGCCAGGCATTTACCGTTCTAAAAACAGATAAATTGACAAAGGAGTGATATTACTCCACTTGGCATTCAATCTTATTATTATACACCTAAAAATTGTCTTAAAAATCATGGAATAAAATTTGACAGGCATTTACCGTTCTAAAAACTGATAAATTGACAAAGGAGTGATATTACTCCACTTGGCATTCGATATTATTATTATACACCTAAAAATTTATCTTAAAAATCATGGAATAAAATTTGACAGGCATTTACCGTTCTAAAAACTGATAAATTGACAAAGGAGTGATATTACTCCACTTGGCATTCAATCTTATTATTATACACCTAAAAATTTATCTTAAAAATCACAGAATAAAATTTGCCAGGCATTTACCGTTCTAAAAACAGATAAATTGACAAAGGAGTGATATTACTCCACTTGGCATTCAATCTTATTATTATACACCTAAAAATTTATCTTAAAAATCATGGAATAAAATTTGACAGGCATTTACCGTTCTAAAAACTGATAAATTGACAAAGGAGTGATATTACTCCACTTGGCATTCGATATTATTATTATACACCTAAATATTTGTCTTAAAAATCATGGAATAAAATTTGACAGGCATTTACCGTTCTAAAAACTGATAAATTGACAAAGGAGTGATATTACTCCACTTGGCATTCAATCTTATTATTATACACCTAAAAATTGTCTTAAAAATCATGGAATAAAATTTGCCAGGCATTTACCGTTCTAAAAACTGATAAATTGACAAAGGAGTGATATTACTCCACTTGGCATTCGATATTATTATTATACACCTAAATATTTGTCTTAAAAATTATGGAATAAAATTTCCCAGGCATTTACCGTTCTAAAAACTGATAAATTGACAAAGGAGTGATATTACTCCACTTGGTATTCAATCTTATTATTATACACCTAAAAATTTATCTTAAAAATCACAGAATAAAATTTGCCAGGCATTTACCGTTCTAAAAACAGATAAATTGACAAAGGAGTGATATTACTCCACTTGGCATTCAATCTTATTATTATACACCTAAAAATTGTCTTAAAAATCATGGAATAAAATTTGACAGGCATTTACCGTTCTAAAAACTGATTAATTGACAAAGGAGTGATATTACTCCACTTGGCATTCGATATTATTATTATACACCTAAATATTTGTCTTAAAAATTATGGAATAAAATTTCCCAGGCATTTACCGTTCTAAAAACTGATAAATTGACAAAGGAGTGATATTACTCCACTTATATTCAATCTTATTATTATACATCTACATATATGTCTTAAAAATCATGTGATAAAATTTCCCAGGCATTTACCGTTCTAAAAACTGATAAATTGACATAAAGGAGTGATATTACTCCATTTGGCATTCAATCTTCTTATTATACACCTAAAAATTTGTCTTAAAAATCATGGAATAAAATTTGACAGGCATTTACCGTTCTAAAAACTGATAAATTGACATAAAAGAGTGATATTACTCCACTTGGCATTCAATCTTATTATTATACACCTAAAAATTTATCTTAAAAATCACGGAATAAAATTTGCCAGGCATTTACCGTTCTAAAAACTGACAAATTGACATAAAGGAGTGATATTACTCCACTTGGCATTCAATCTTATTATTATACACCTAAATATTTGTCTTAAAAATCACGGAATAAAATTTGCCAGGCATTTACCGTTCTAAAAACTGATAAATTGACATAAAAGAGTGATATTTCTCCACTTGGCATTCAATCTTATTATTATACACCTAAAAATTTGTCTTAAAAATCATGGAATAAAATTTCCCAGGCATTTACCGTTCTAAAAACTGATAAATTGACAAAGGAGTGATATTACTCCACTTGGCATTCGATATTATTATTATACACCCAAATATTTGTCTTAAAAATCATGGAATAAAATATACCAGGCATTTACCGTTCTAAAAACTGATAAATTGACAAAGGAGTGATATTACTCCACTTGGCATTCGATATTATTATTATACACCCAAATATTTGTCTTAAAAATCATGGAATAAAATTTCCCAGGCATTTACCGTTCTAAAAACAGATAAATTGACAAAGGAGTGATATTACTCCACTTGGCATTCGATATTATTATTAAACACCTAAATATTTGTCTTAAAAATCATGGAATAAAATTTCCCAGGCATTTACCGTTCTAAAAACTGATAAATTGACATAAAAGAGTGATATTTCTGCACTTGGCATTCAATCTTATTATTATACACCTAAAAATTTATCTTAAAAATCATGGAATAAAATTTGACAGGCATTTACCGTTCTAAAAACTGATAAATTGACAAAGGAGTGATATTACTCCACTTGGCATTCGATATTATTATTATACACCTAAATATTTGTCTTAAAAATCATGGAATAAAATTTGACAGGCATTTACCGTTCTAAAAACTGATAAATTGACAAAGGAGTGATATTACTCCACTTGGCATTCGATATTATTATTATACACCCAAATATTTGTCTTAAAAATCATGGAATAAAATATACCAGGCATTTACCGTTCTAAAAACTGATAAATTGACAAAGGAGTGATATTACTCCACTTGGCATTCGATATTATTATTAAACACCTAAATATTTGTCTTAAAAATCATGGAATAAAATTTGCCAGGCATTTACCGTTCTAAAAACTGATAAATTGACAAAGGAGTGATATTACTCCACTTGGCATTCGATATTATTATTAAACACCTAAATATTTGTCTTAAAAATCATGGAATAAAATATACCAGGCATTTACCGTTCTAAAAACTGATAAATTGACATAAAGGAGTGATATTACTCCATTTGGCATTCAATCTTATTATTATACACCCAAATATTTGTCTTAAAAATCATGGAATAAAATTTTACAGGCATTTACCGTTCTAAAAACTGATAAATTGACATAAAGGAGTGATATTACTCCACTTGGCATTCGATATTATTATTAAACACCTAAATATTTGTCTTAAAAATCATGGAATAAAATTTGCCAGGCATTTACCGTTCTAAAAACTGATAAATTGACAAAGGAGTGATATTACTCCACTTGGCATTCGATATTATTATTAAACACCTAAATATTTGTCTTAAAAATCATGGAATAAAATATACCAGGCATTTACCGTTCTAAAAACTGATAAATTGACATAAAGGAGTGATATTACTCCATTTGGCATTCAATCTTATTATTATACACCCAAATATTTGTCTTAAAAATCATGGAATAAAATTTTACAGGCATTTACCGTTCTAAAAACTGATAAATTGACATAAAGGAGTGATATTACTCCACTTGGCATTCGATATTATTATTAAACACCTAAATATTTGTCTTAAAAATCATGGAATAAAATTTGCCAGGCATTTACCGTTCTAAAAACTGATAAATTGACAAAGGAGTGATATTACTCCACTTGGCATTCGATATTATTATTAAACACCTAAATATTTGTCTTAAAAATCATGGAATAAAATATACCAGGCATTTACCGTTCTAAAAACTGATAAATTGACATAAAGGAGTGATATTACTCCATTTGGCATTCAATCTTATTATTATACACCCAAATATTTGTCTTAAAAATCATGGAATAAAATTTGCCAGGCATTTACCGTTCTAAAAACTGATAAATTGACAAAGGAGTGATATTACTCCACTTGGCATTCGATATTATTATTAAACACCTAAATATTTGTCTTAAAAATCATGGAATAAAATTTGCCAGGCATTTACCGTTCTAAAAACTGATAAATTGACATAAAGGAGTGATATTACTCCACTTGGCATTCGATATTATTATTAAACACCTAAATATTTGTCTTAAAAATCATGGAATAAAATTTCCCAGGCATTTACCGTTCTAAAAACTGATAAATAGACGTAAAGGAGTAATATTACTCCACTAGGCATTCACTCTTATTATTATACACCTGAATATTTGTCTTAAAAATCATGGAACAAAATATACCAGGCATTTACCGTTCTAAAAACAGATAAATTGACATAAAGGAGTGATATTACTCCACTTGGCATTCAATCTTATTATACACCTAAAAATTTGTCTTAAAAATCATGGAATAAAATTTCCCAGGCATTTACCGTTCTAGAAACTGATAAATAGACATAAATGAGTGATATTACGGTTACTAACCCGTAAGATAGGATGAAGTAGGGTACAAATTACGGTCTCCTGTATTTACTGAAATATGGCTGAGAACAGTATATTTCTACACACAGAAAAAAAATATACAATTAAGATTGCAGTTTTTTAACGGTTTTGACAGTAGATAATAGTAAAAAATGTATTTGCATGGCTTAAAATTCAAATAGTTACAACATTGAATCCATAATTACCATAATGTCTGTATTGACTGCCTACATAAGTTACTCGAGATTCCAGAAGAAATTTAAATTGCAAGTCGTAGAATATACGGTACTTCTTGCTGGGTTAGCTGTACTATGCATTCAAGGCCACAAACGTTTAAAGTTGAAACTTTCCTACTAACGCAAGTGATGTAGAATATACTTCTTGCTGGGTTAACTGTACTATGCATTCAAGGCCACAAACGTTAAGCAAAAGTTGAAACTTTCCTACTAACGCAGAATATGAACCATAAACTAATTTTCCTTATGCAATTCACAACAGTAACACTTCCAATAAGAAGATTATGCCACTCTGGCAAAGAAAAATGGTAAATGTGTCTTTTTAGTAATAAAAAATAATTCTGGCCCCCATTAAAAATTTTATTTTGTTACTCAGAAAATATAACTAGACTTACATTCTTGCAAGTACATTCTTTTTATTCCAGGATCACCAATGTCAAGGCAAAACTCAATAAGTTTTACTTGTCCAAGATTTTAAAGTCTCCCTTAGTGGCCTTTTTTCGCGCATGCCTCAGTCTAAGAGATTTCATACCAAGAACCTGTGTTACCAAGTTTAAACCTTATGACAGAACATTTAATCCTTGCTTGAGGGTACACTATACAATCTTGTTTCTCTTCCTCTTTTTTATAGTTTATGAAAAATTAATACCACTGTTCTTTAGATATTTTAATTGTTCATTACTTCGCTTTCAGTTTATTATTTCCTTATTTCCTTTCCTCACTAGGCTATTTTCCCTATTGGAGGCCGTGTGCTTATAGCCTCCTGCTTTTCTAACTAGGATTGTAGCTTGGCAAATAGTAGTAATAAGAGTTTTCAACTAAAAGCAAGAGATCTCAGGGCCTGCATTTCCTATTGGAGAAACCGAAATTCGGGCTCAATTCATAACTATACAAAAAGAAAACTTCAACTTTATTCAAAGCTCAAAATTTATTAAATTTCACAAAGATCTGCTCCAACTAAATTTTTAACTTTCCTGTAGTCCCATACAGCGATAACTTACCCAAGGATAAAGTAAGGCTGCTAAATAAAGCAGTTAAGCTCAAGCAATTCTAAGCAAATATGGTATTTCGAAGTAGTTTCATAGAAGTCTTACAAAATAAAGCAGTTAAGCTCAAGCAATTCTAAGCAAATATGGCATTTCGAAGTAGTAGAAGTCTGACAAAACTGCTGCCGAATCTATGTTTCCGAAATTACCAGCTGTTCAAAGAAACTGGCATTTCGAGGTTAGATTTATTCAACTGCAACCGAGGATCTTCACCAAACCTACCTGTCAAGAAAAAAATACCGTCAAGAGAATTTTCTAAAAATAGTTTAGAATTAAAAGTAAAGACTATGAATATCCATTGTTAGAATATCCATGGGTAGCAAAGCTTGATTATAAGAAGGTGCCACAAACAATTAATAGATATAACTTGAAAGTTATATGAAGACAAAGATTTGCTAAGTCTTAAGACTAAGATATGCAAAATCCAACAGAATTAACTGACATTTGGTTAAAAAAAATGAATCTCCATGTTGTTTAAAGTAAGTTTGAAATAATTTTAAATTCATTTACCGGAATATCAGGCAACAAAATTCTACCCAACTAAGCAGTTGATTCAAATTGAATCTAGAAACTATAGTTATAAGGTTTGTCAATTAGGTTACGTTACTAAATTTATATAGTTAAATCTAGGAACCTTAAGCTATAAGACTGGTTAACTTAACCAAGTCACCTATATTCAAGAAGGTGATGGTATTAGGCCCCATATCCTAAGCTGGAATCTAACTTTAAATTTAGAGAACTACAGTTATAATGTTAAACGAGTGAAATTAAAGGCAAGCTAATTAAAGCAATGTTCGCATATCGTGGATCTTAATAAGAAAATTTAATTTAGGGCTTATATTTGCAGTTTTAAAGCTACACAAGTTAAACAAACAGTCCATTTACTTTAAAAGCTAAGAGGGTTTAATTTAAAGCTCTAATTTATTTTTAAGTCTACAAAATTTGCCAACTTCTGCAGTTACTTTTTAAAAGTTTAGGTTTAAACTTGAAGTAATAGGTAATCTACCTAATTCCCTGCCTTGAAATTTTAGAAAAAGTTCAAACGTCACTTACCATGAGAACTTAAAACTAAGACTTAAAACTAAGACTTAAAACTAAGGAAAAGTGCAAGCCCCCCTTGGTGTATGTCAGACTAAGTCTGACATACACCAAGGGGAAATTCTCCGCCACATTCAGGGGCGCCGCCCCTGAATGGGAGAGGATAAGCTTGCACAAAGGAGTTAGGTTTAAGAATACAAAAATGAATATTTCTTACCTCTTCATGTAGAATAAAAATATATTTACCAAATGGAATAAACATCTCCTGCATTTCTGATACTGCCAGGAAGTTGTTAAGGGCAGCACATTGTCAATCCTGTAATTTATAAATTGTAAATAGGAAGTCTTCTAAATTAAGTAATATCTCTACGATAAACAGTTTAATAAGATGGATTAGTGCAGATTAAATTCGATACTGTCTCTGGACCGGGAAAGCTTATGGCATATTTTTTCAATGAGAAATTGATACAATACAAAATTTGAGAAGGTCTTTAGCCAAAAAGTTTTATAAGAGTTATATATTCAAAGGTTCACCAAACAAACAGAAGAACTGCTGTAAAGTAACAACTTGTTAATTATAAGGAACAAAAATATAAATATTTACAGATTTTTAATCTTAAAAGTGGAACATACTTGTTTGCAATACATACCATAAAGAACTAATCGAGCACCGAAGTCCCACATCCTCACCACAAGGTATCTTACATTCCACAAACGATCTAAAATAATAACTGTAATTATGATACACATGTTATTCCAACGAAAGATTCAGACACTCCCGTTTTACGAGCTGAGGACTATGAAGTAATGAAAGTCACTTTTTCTGCAGGGACCTTTATGTTGTTTGTCTAACGGCCAACAGATGGCAGCACTAGGTCAAGAAGCTGATATGATTGTTGCAATTTCAATATTGATAGAATGTTACATAAAAGGATGTTAATATTGGGGAAAATAAAAACATCATAATAAAATGAAAGTGACCATATATATACATATATATCTAAATATATGCATATATGAATATATACAGTATACTGTATACACACACGCACACACACACACACATATATATATATATATATATATATATATATATATATAGATAGATAGATAGATAGATAGATAGATATATATATATATATATATATATATATATATATATATATATATATATATATATATACATATATACATATAAATAGATAGATAGAAAGATAGATATATTTTTCCATGTAATATTTATGTATGTGTATATAGAGAAGTATGAAAAATATAGAGAAAAAGGTGGAAGTAAAGCGCAAGGTACGTGAGGCAAAGAGGGCAGCTGAGCTGAGGTGGGGTCAGGGATTAGGTCAGTCATATGAAGAGAATAAGAAGAAGTTTTGGAAAGAAGTGAAGAGAGTAAGGAAGGCTGGCTCAAGAATTGAAGAGACAGTGGAAGATGGAAATGGAAGGTTGTTAAAAGGAGAGGAGGCAAGGAAAAGGTGGGTGGAATATTTTGAAAGTTTACTGAATGTAGAGGATAATAGGGAGACAGATATAATTGCTGTTGCAGGTGTTGAGGTACCGGTGATGGGAGATGAGAATGAGAGAGAGATTACAATAGAGGAAGTGAGGAGAGCACTAGATGAAACGAGAGTAGGAAAAGCATCTGGTATGGATGGTGTGAGAGCTGTGATGTTGAAGGAAGGGGGTGAGACTGTACTTGAATGGTTGGTGAGATTGTTTAATATGTGTTTTGTGTTGTCAATGGTACCAGTATATTGGGTTTGTGCATGTATTATACCACTATATAAAGGGAAGGGAGATGTGCATGAGTATTGTAATTCAAGGGGTATTAGTTTGTTGAGTGTAGTTGGAAAAGTGTATGGTAGAGTAATGATTAATAGGATTAAGGATAAAACAGAGAATGCAATCTTGGAAGTACAGGGTGGTTTTAGAAGAGGTAGGGGTTGTATGAATCAGATTTTTACAGTTAGGCAGATATGCCAGAAATTTTTAGCAAAAGGTAAGGAGGTGTATGTTGCGTTTATGGATCTGGAGAAAGCGTATGATAGAGTTGATAGGGAAGCAATGTGAAATGTGATGAGGTTATATGGAGTTGGTGGAAGGTTGTTGCAAGCAGTGAAAAGTTTCTAAAAAGGTAGTAAAGCATGTGTTAGAATAGGAAATGAAGTGAGTGATTGGTTTCCGGTGAGAGTGGGGCTGAGACAGGGATGTGTGATGTCGCTGTGGTTGTTTAACTTGTATGTTGATGGAGTGGTGAGAGAGGTGAATGCTCGAGTGCTTGGACGAGGATTAAAACTGGTAGACGAGAATGACCATGAATGGGAGGTAAATCAGTTGTTGTTTGCGAATGATACTGCACTGGTTGCAGACACAGAAGAGAAGCTTGACCGACTTGTGACAGAATTTGGAAGGGTGTGTGAGAGAAGGAAGTTGAGAGTTAATGTGGGTAAGAGTAAGGTTATGAGATGTACGAGAAGGGAAGGTGGTGCAAGGTTTAATGTCATGTTGAATGGAGAGTTACTTGAGGAGGTGGATCAGTTTAAGTACTTGGGGTCTGTTGTTGCAGCAAATGGTGGAGTGGAAGCAGATGTACGTCAGAGAGTGAATGAAGGTTGCAAAGTGTTGGGGGCAGTTAAGGAAGTAGTAAAAAATAGAGGGTTTGGCCTGAATGTAAAGAGAGTTCTATATGAGAAAGTGATTGTACCAACTATGATGTATGGATCGGAGTTGTGGGAAATGAAAGTGATGGAGAGACAGAAATTGAATGTGTTTGAGATGAAGTGTCTAAGGAGTATGGCTGGTGTATCTCGAGTAGATAGGGTTAGGAACGAAGTGGTGAGGGTGAGAACGGGTGTAAGAAATGAGTTAGCAGCTAGAGTGGATATGAATGTGTTGAGGTGGTTTGGCCATGTTGAGAGAATGGAAAATGGCTGTCTGCTAAAGAAGGTGATGAATGCAAGAGTTGATGGGAGAAGTACAAGAGGAAGGCCAAGGTTTGGGTGGATGGATGGATTGAAGAAAGCTCTGGGTGATAGGAGGATAGATGTAAGAGAGGCAAGAGAGCGTGCTAGAAATAGGAATGAATGGCGAGTGATTGTGACGCAGTTCCGGTAGGCCCTGCTGCTTCCTCCGGTGCCTCAAATGACCGCGGAGGTAGCAGCAGTAGGGGATTCAGCATTATGAAGCTTCATCTGTGGTGGATAACTGGGGAGGGTGGGCTGTGGCACCCTAGCAGTACCAGCTGAACTCGGTTGAGTCCCTTGTCAGGCTGGGAGGAACGCAGAGAGTAGAGGTCCCCTTTTTTTGTTTCATTTGTTGATGTCGGCTACCCCCCAAAATTGGGGGAAATGCCTTGGTATATGTATGTATGATATATATATATATATATATATATATATATATATATATATATATGAATATGCATGTATACATACATACATAAATGCATACATACATACATACACACACAGACTCGAACTATACCATGTATTGAAGTTTGCAGGGGTAATAACAGAGATTACTATGAAGTAATGCAAACTCAGCAAAAGAATTGGTCCCTTAGGCCGACCAAGGTTTAAGAGTGGGCCTACTCATTACTATCCACACTAACTGACTATTTACAGTACGATAGTTTTAGATAACATTACGATAGTTTTAGATTACATTACGATAGTTTTAGATTACAGTACGATAGTTTTAGATTATGTAGTTTTAGATTACAGTACGATAGTTGAAGATTATGTAGTTTTAGATTACAGTACGATAGTTTTAGATTACAGTACGATAGTTGAAGATTATGTAGTTTTAGATTACAGTACGATAGTTTTAGATTACATTACAATAGTTGAAGATTATGTAGTTTTAGATTACAGTACGATAGTTGAAGATTATGTAGTTTTAGATTACAGTAAGATAGTTTTAGATTACAGTACGATAGTTTTAGATTACATTACAATAGTTTTAGATTACAGTACGATAGTTTTAGATTATGTAGTTTTAGATTACAGTACGATAGTTTTAGATTACAGTACGATAGTTTTAGATTACATTACAATAGTTTTAGATTACAGTAAGATAGTTGAAGATTATGTAGTTTTAGATTACAGTACGATAGTTTTAGATTACAGTACGATAGTTTTAGATTACATTACAATAGTTGAAGATCATGTAGTTTTAGATTACAGTACGATAGTTGAAGATTATGCAGTTTTAGATTACAGTACGATAGTTTTAGATTACAGTACGATAGTTGAAGATTATGTAGTTTTAGATTACAGTACGATAGTTTTAGATTACATTACAATAGTTGAAGATTATGTAGTTTTAGATTACAGTACGATAGTTTTAGATTATGTAGTTTTAGATTACAGTACGATAGTTTTACATTACAGTACGATAGTTTTAGATTACATTACAATAGTTTTAGATTACAGTACGATAGTTGAAGATTATGTAGTTTTAGATTACAGTACGATATTTGTAGATTATGTAGTTTTAGATTACAGTACGATAGTTCTAGATTACAGTACGATAGTTGAAGATTATGTAGTTTTAGATTACAGTGCGATAGTTTAGATTACAGTACGATAGTTGAAGATTATGTAGTTTTAGATTACAGTACGATAGTTGAAGATTATGTAGTTTTAGATTACAGTACGATAGTTTTAGATTACAGTATGATAGTTCTAGATTACAGTACGATAGTTGAAGATTATGTAGTTTTAGATTACAGTACGATAGTTGAAGATTATGTAGTTTTAGATTACAGTACGATAGTTGAAGATTATGTAGTTTTAGATTACAGTACGATAGTTGAAGATTACGTAGTTTTAGATTACAGTACGATAGTTGAAGATTATGTAGTTTTAGATTACAGTACGATAGTTGAAGATTACGTAGTTTTAGATTACAGTACGATAGTTTTAGATTACAGTATGATAGTTCTAGATTACAGTACGATAGTTGAAGATTATGTAGTTTTAGATTACAGTACGATAGTTGAAGATTATGTAGTTCTAGATTACAGTACGATAGTTGAAGATTACGTAGTTTTAGATTACAGTACGATAGTTGAAGATTATGTAGTTTTAGATTACAGTACGATAGTTGAAGATTACGTAGTTTTAGATTACATTACGATAGTTTTAGATTACAGTATGATAGTTCTAGATTACAGTACGATAGTTGAAGATTATGTAGTTTTAAATTACAGTACGATAGTTGAAGATTATGTAGTTCTAGATTACAGTACGATAGTTGAAGATTACGTAGTTTTAGATTACAGTACGATAGTTGAAGATTATGTAGTTTTAGATTACAGTACGATAGTTTTAGATTACAGTATGATAGTTCTAGATTACAGTACGATAGTTGAAGATTATGTAGTTTTAGATTACAGTACGATAGTTGAAGATTATGTAGTTTTAGATTACAGTACGATAGTTGAAGATTATGTAGTTTTAGATTACAGTGCGATAGTTCTAAATTACAGTACGATAGTTGAAGATTATGTAGTTTTAGATTACAGTACGATAGTTCTAGATTACAGTACGATAGTTGAAGATTACGTAGTTTTAGATTACAGTATGATAGTTCTAGATTACAGTATGATAGTTCTAGATTACAGTACGATAGTTGAAGATTATGTAGTTTTAGATTACAGTACGATAGTTGAAGATTACGTAGTTTTAGATTACAGTACGATAGTTGAAGATTACGTAGTTTTAGATTACAGTGCGATAGTTCTAGATTACAGTACGATAGTTGAAGATTAAGTAGTTTTAGATTACAGTACGATAGTTCTAGATTACAGTACGATAGTTGAAGATTACGTAGTTTTAGATTACAGTATGATAGTTCTAGATTACAGTACGATAGTTGAAGATCATGTAGTTTTAGATTACAGTACGATAGTTGAAGATTATGTAGTTTTAGATTACAGTACGATAGTTGAAGATTATGTAGTTTTAGATTATAGTGCGATAGTTCTAGATTACAGTACGATAGTTGAAGATTATGTAGTTTTAGATGACAGTATGATAGTTTTAGATTACAAAACGATAGTTTTAGACTACAGTACGATAGTTTTGGATTACAGCACGATAGTTTTAGATTACAGTACGATACTCTACAAACACCTATTTATACACTTTATCCTTAAGCAATATACATAAGATACTGGTAAAATTACGTTTTCTCTTTATATCTTCAGTTTCTTTGACTATTCTTTATAGGGGGTACTTGTCGTAAATGTTAACAATATCCTATGGTTCAATTTCATATTAAATTCCTAGTGGGATTATTAAAACGATTCTAATAACCTCTAGTTTTTTTATT
Source organism: Palaemon carinicauda (assembly GCF_036898095.1). Classification (NCBI taxonomy): domain Eukaryota; kingdom Metazoa; phylum Arthropoda; class Malacostraca; order Decapoda; family Palaemonidae; genus Palaemon; species Palaemon carinicauda. The sequence goes on along the minus strand of NC_090731.1, from coordinate 18,591,097 downwards.
TGTTGGTTATTCTTTAGAGACACTGAATAAAAATGACTCGTCTAAGATATTAAGGACCGAAAAGATGGATAATGTTTCAAGTCACAAATGAGAAAAGTACTATATTTAACTACATATAAAAAATAAAGAAAATTGGGTTTCATTGTAGTGTATTACATGGCAATGTATCCTAGTATTCCAACTACTTTTTCTTATAGGGAAAATTACGCTCCCTTCGAAAATAACACTCGTTCCCGTCGCAAATGAATAGTTACAGAAATATATAGGCTATACATCTATATCCTCCGATAATGGGGGACCCCCTTTAGGAACCCGGGGTTTTGGGTGGGGAAAACATACTGGGGAACCGATATATAACCGTAAATCAGTTCTTTTCTTCTCTATACATTTCCTTCTTGTATTTATCATAACCGTAGGAAAATACAAATCAGTATAACTGGATATATTTGGGAGGAGCCGTTTCAAAGGTTATTTCTTGTAGTAATACAGTAACCAGTGCTGCCAACGCCTGATGTAGATTAAATGTTAGCATTCCATACCTGATGTAGATCAAATATTAGCATTTCATGCTAACATTAGCACCCATTTGTTCGTGCGTTCGTTCGCACCAGTTTCCGTCCTGCGCATATATAACTCCCCTGCGTAGGAGTTTCTCTCCCTTATTACTCTTTTTTTACCATATTATTTTCTCATTGTATATTACCATTCACTATTATTTATCATACATTCCATTTTCCCTTCCTATATTGGGTTTATTTGTTTGGTTATTTCCTTTCCCATTTGTACGTACGTTCGTTCGCACCAGTTTCCGTCCTGCGCATATATCACCCCCCTTTGCAGGAGTTTCCTCTCCCCAATTACTCTTTTTATTACCGTGTTATTTTCTCATTTTATATTCCCATTCAATATTATTTATCATTCATTCCATTTTTCCTTCCTATATTGGGTTTATTTGTTTGGTTATTTCTTTATCTCTTCCCGGTTGCACAAAAATACTTACTCTGGACTAGTTTTTTTATCCAGTTAATTCTCGGTATGATCACCTCATTTTATATTCCCATTCAATATTATTTACCGTTCATTCCATTTTATCTTCCTATATTGTTTTTATTCAGTTTTGTTGGTTAGTTCCTTTTCTCTCCTCTGTGTCTTATAAATCTTTTCTTTGGTCTAGTTTCCGTATTTAGTTCATTCATGTTTTCCCGCTTGTGTTCGTTGTTTTTCCCTTAACCAATCACCACTCTAGGCCTATGCAGATATCTCCCTACCCCCCCCCCTTCCTTTATCTCTTTGACCGCTCTTTTCATACCCTTTGTTCCAATGCCTTTCCCGTTGTAACCTTTGACCTGGTGAGACGTTCTTCATTACAAGTGCAGTTTCTTTTTTCGTATTTTGAGATGGAGCATATTATAGAAACTTGTACCGGCTGCAGTATTCCGTATCTAAAAGCAGTGGCTCAATTCCATGGTCATTTTTTTTATGCTTCAGGTAATGTTGAGCATTTTCTTAAATCTCACAACGTTATTCCTCAGCGTTTAAACTGCCCCAAGTGTCGTTCTCTTTTATCTTATAGGGCAGACATTCACGGGTTTTATTGCTCTACTGAAACTACCATCCGTAAAACTAAGAAGAAACGTCGTTGTGGTTATACCGTTACGTCCTATAAAGGTACTTTTTTGGACAAAAGTCGGCTACCCCCATGGAAGATAATATTATGTGCCAACCACTTTTTGCATAAACATTCGGACCATGAGACCCTCATGGATGGTATCGACATATCTTCAAAGACTAGTGTGGATTGGAGAAGTTTCTGTTCGGAGGTTACCGAATACTTCTTCGATAATCAAGAGGCGATTGGTGGTGATGGAGTTACAGTTGAAATAGACGAAACTCATTTTGGTAAAGCTAAATACAACCGTGGTAGACCGTTAAGTGCCATATGGGTCTTTGGGGGTATTGAGCGTGTGTCCAAGAAATTTTTCATTATCCCTTTAGTTCCCCCCCCCTTTCTACTAAACGAGATTCTGCTACTCTAATTCCCCTCATCCAGAAGTATATTAAACCTGGTAGTATTATTATCAGTGATAAGTGGGCTGCATACAACTCTCTATCGGAAATTGGTTACGTTCATAAGTCTATTAATCATTCGGAGCATTTCGTTGACCCCCTAGACCCAACCATCCATACTCAAAATATAGAACGTCTCTGGAGAGAAGTAAAGGAGTGGGTTCAGAGACCTGGAATCAAGACTGAATATTTCAAACAATATTTTTCCAGGTTCTTTTTTACCCACTACTATCCTCAACATACGTTACTCCACCACTTTTTCATTATTGCCAGTCGCCTCTACCCTCCTTTACAACAACAGACAATCGGCCCCCCTACCCACAAGACCCTGATGACCCCCATCCATCCTCATCCCAGTCATAGAAGTTAATCCGTCAGTCTCTTCCTTCCGTGTCCAGCAAGTTTCGACGTTTTCTTCATAAAAGTAAGTCATTCCTCAATAGTCATTATTCGTGTTTTGTGACCGGGGTACTTCTAGGCAAGGTTAGGTGGGTTTGTTAGGTTCTGTGGCCTTTCTGTACTTTTTATATATTTCGTAACAGTTACATGGAAAAATTATTTAATATACCTGTGGAAATATTTAGTAGTTCTACCACTAGTAATGACATCGTGTCGTTGGTAGTTCTGTGTACCATTCGTCACCGTTGGTAGTACTGTGTATCAAGGTAAGTCATTCCCACATTCTTATTATATGTGTTTTGTGACCGGGGTACTTCTAGGCAAGGTTAGGTGGGTTTGTTAGGTTCTGTGGCCTTTTGGTACTCTTTATTTATTGTGTAATAGTTATATGGAACAATTATTTAGTTTACGTATGGAAAGATTTATTATTTCTACCTCTAGTAATGACATCGTGCCGTTGTTAACACTGTGTACCATTCGTCATCGTTGGTAGTTCTGTCAACCATTGGTAACGTTGCTAATGTTATCGTCCCCTACATCTGTTGTTTAAATATTTTAACTCAGTATATATGTCAACAGTGTTAATATTTATATGGTTCATTTGTATTGTATTTCATTGTGTGATTTCGCACAGGAAATATATGATTTCCTATAGTAGATATCGTGATTTAACTGGTTTTCACATTCATTTCATCCGTAATAACATCAACCAATTCGCCAACTTATAACTAACCGAATTGGTTGATCTGTTTGTTTGCGATTGAAATGATCATCAAAATCGGTTATTTGCTATAGGAAATCATATATTTCTTGTGCGAAATCACACCATGTAATTCTATACAAAATTACCGAAAATTGATATCTAGAGGACGTTAAAGCTGGGTATACATTGTACTTATTAGAAATTAGGATTTCATTATATTTGGTGTACATTGCAATACTTTTTTCTTGTGGTTGGTGTTAGAATTATAAGTAGTATAATGATTATATTCTTTGCGTATATACTATTATTATTATTATTATTATTATTATTATTATTATTACTATCCAAGCTAAAACCCTAGTTGGAAAAGCAAGGTGCTATAAGCCCAAGGGTTCCAAATGGGAAAAAAAGCACAGTGAGGAAAGGAAATAAGGAAAAAATAAATGATGATCTTAAATAGGTTCGAGACCCATAACCGCCTCAAACATTCCGAGTGAAATAAGCCCCACCCACTCACTGATGTCATAGCCAATCATGATGTCTCATGCTGATGACGTCATAGCCAACCATGATGTCTCCCGTCTTAACAGCGGTCACAACACACCCCCTTAAAGTGGTTATAAGTTAGTATAGTTTGAAATTTGTAAGGGGATGTATTA
>NC_090731.1:18577269-18582269 GCF_036898095.1 Palaemon carinicauda | reverse complement strand
TAGCAGTTTTTCCTTGTAAGCTACAACAGCTGTTGCAGCTGACAAGGAAAAACTGCTAGTTGTATTAAGTTAGTTAGGATTCATTAAATTCAAGGAAAAATTGCTTCCATTCTCTGGGAGGTACAGTCAAAAGCAAATGTCCTGTCGTCTCCAGTCCCCCTCTGTCACCCCCAATATTTATTCCAATCAAGGTGTAGAAGAGTTTGGTTGTTAGGGGGGGAGGGCAACGGGGAGGGGTGGGAGGACGACGGTGGGTCGGGGAAGTACTTGTTAGAGCTGTAAGGGGTGTGATGGTAGGGGAACCACGAAAAATTATATATGAACTTAAATTCAGTATAATTTCTCAAGATCTTAATTCCCTCACAATCATAAGTCTTCCCTGAAATACTTGCTCATATATGCTGAATTGTTTCAAACCAATTATTGATATCTTGAGAAAATGAATTGTTATTGGATTTGTGAATTGTGTATGAGAAAAGTTTTTCAGTCAGACCAAAATTTACAAATTATTCTAAAGTTCATTATTTTAGTGAATAACATTTCTGTTGGAATATCATATCGAATAACACAACATATGGGTCTATAGAACGTAAAAAAATATGATACTGGTGAATCGATATTGAATTACTTTCAAATAAAATTACTCCTTTCTCGTAACCACTCTAAAAACCCAATCTGCCTACCCTACACTTTCCGCATCTAGAATCACACTCTTATATATATATATATATATATACATACATACATATATATATATATATATATATATGTATATATGAGAAGAGAGAGAGAGAGAGAGAGAGAGAGAGAGAGATATCCTAGCTTGTGTTTACGAAAGATTTTTCAGTCGAGTCATAATATATTTCCGAACTAAACATCGATCCTTTTTGTCAACAAGTTCGTGAGAATGACATAGCAAATAACACAACAAATATACCATATAATTATAAGTTAGAATCATTATAACGATAGAATTAAGGTAAGAAAGTGTGTGCCACCACAAATGAATTCTACTGTAGTTTGTAGATTCTACAGACAGGTCACTTAATGTCTGAAATATTGCATGACAGAATCTTTAGGCATTATCAGTCATTGTTACTGATTGCATGTTAATGACTCTCTCTCTCTCTCTCTCTCTCTCTCTCTCTCTCTCTCTCTCAATAGTTACTGATTACATGTTAATGGCTCTCTCTCTCTCTCTCTCTCTCAATAGTTACTGATTACATGTTAATGACTCTCTCTCTCTCTCTCTCTCTCTCTCTCTCTCTCAATAGTTACTGATTACATGTTAATGGCTCTCTCTCTCTCTCTCTCTCTCTCTCTCTCTCAATAGTTACTGATTACATGTTAATGGCTCTCTCTCTCTCTCTCTCTCTCTCTCTCTCTCTCTCTCTCAATAGTTACTGATTACATGTTAATGACTATCTCTCTCTCTCTCTCTCTCTCTCTCTCTCAATAGTTACTGATTACATGTTAATGACTATCTCTCTCTCTCTCTCTCTCTCTCTCTCTCTCTCAATAGTTACTGATTACATGTTAATGACTATCTCTCTCTCTCTCTCTCTCTCTCTATATATATATATATATATATAGTTACTGATTACATGTTAATGACTCTCTCTCTCTCTCTCTCTCTCTCTCTCTCTCTCTCTCTCTTTCTCAATAGTTACTGATTACATGTTAATGACTATCTCTCTCTCTCTCTCTCTCTCTCTCTCTCTCTCTCTCTCAAATGTTGACTTAGGTAATGCAATTATATTTTCTGTAAGGGTTTTAATTAAGAAGTGATATGCTAAAATGATCACATCATATAGTGAAACAAGCATTCTGTGATTGGTTAACTCATAAAACCCTAGTGGATGGCTAGTGTAAGCTTTGGGAGAGAGAGAGAACCAACGGACAGAAAGAAGTAATGTTCATATATGCTGAATTGCTGCATGGCAATTGTTGCTATGCTGAATTGCTGCATGCCAATTGTTGCTATGCTGAATTGCTGCATGCCAATTGTTTTCTATGCTGAATTGCTGCATGCCAATTGTTGCTATGCTCTCTTGAGAAAATTATTTATTATTGGACTCGTGAAAAGTGCATGAGTAAGGTTTATCAGTCTGACCAATATTTACAAATTATTCCAAAAGTCATTATTTTAAGCGAAAAACTCTTCTGGTAGATTGTTATATAAAATAATACAAATGGGTCTATACAACGGAATTATAATTTCGAATCATTGCCAAGAATATTATGATAATGATGAACGATATTGAATAGGGAACCGAAGACATGACGTCAGTTGATATGGCAACGGCCACCCTGGTTAGACGCTGTTCGGAAATATCCTCGTGCGGGCTAGCTGCTTTCAGCATAACGCAGAGTTGATTTCCAACTACTCTGATGATTAAAAATACATGAAGCGTGATAAAAACCACTACATTTCAGATAATAAAATGCCCTTATCCTATTCATATGGGATAATGACTGGAAAAGTCTGACATGTGACATCGGTTCCCTATTACTTTCAAATAAAATGCATCATTCCCAGTACCAGAACGCTTCTTCTGCCCTACCCGACCATTTACGCCTTTATAATTACACTTTTTCGATATATATATATATATATATATATATATACATATATATATGTATATATATACAGTATATAATATATATATATATATATATATACATATATATATATATATATATATAATCATCATCTCCTCCTATGACTATAGAAGCAAAGGGCTTCGGTTTGATTTCGCCAGTCATCTCTACCTTGAGCTTTTAATTCAATACATCTTCATTCATCATCTCCTGCTTTACGTTTCAAAGTCCTCAGCCATATAGGTCTGTGTCTCCCAATCCTCCTAGTGCTTTTTGGAGCCCAGTTGAAAGTTTGGTGAACTAATCTCTCTTGGGGAGTGTGAAGAACATGCCCAGACCATCTCCATCTACCCCTTACCATGATGTCATCCACATTTGACACTCGGGTAATCTCTCTTACAATTTCTTTACTAATCCTGTTCTGCTGTTTAACTCCCAATATTCTTTTGAAGGCTTTTCTATCAAATCTACAATATCGGTTGGATAGTGTTTCTTTGTCATACCATGACTTATGTCCATACAGTAACACCAATCTCACTAAACTGATATATATATATATATATATATATACATATATATATATATGTATATACATAATGTATATGTATATATATACATATATATATACATATACATTATATATATATACACAGTATATATATATATATATATATACTGTATATATATATATAATTTATATGTATATATATGTATATATACATATACATTATATATATATAATGTATATGTATATATACATATATATACATATATATATATATATATATACAGTATATATATATATATATATATATATACTGATTTTTAAAGGAAATGTCACTCAATTTCATTTGCAAATTTTACATAACCTACCCATTGTCTGATTTTTTTTTTCAATATATATTTCATTTAACTCAAATTCTCAAGATCCATTATTAGGTTAGTCCTAAATATCTAAATGATTCCACCTCATTAATCTTCTCTCATTCCAATATTTCATCTTCCAATGCATATTCCATTCTCCTCATCTCTGTCTTTCCTCTATTTATCTTAAGTCCAACTTAATGTGATATTCATGTATTCTGCTAAGCAGGTTTCGTAACTCCTGTGGTATACTGCTAATAAGGACAACGTCATCAGCGTACTCTAGGTTAGCTAATTTCCTGTTACTTATCCAGTCCAATCCTTCTCAACCATCCCCAACTGTTTTATGCATTTCAAAATCCACGGGGAGGATAAATAACATGGGCAACAACATATTCCCTTGGAGTACTCCACTGTTCACTGGAAATTCATTTGATAAGACTCCACTAACATTAACTTTGCACTTACTATGCTCATAAATACACTTAAATCAAATTTACATATTTAAGAGGAACTACGTAATAATGTAGGACTCTCCAGAAAACTGACTGGTGCACACTATCAAAGTCTTTCTGGTAGTCCACAAAGGCCAACAAAAGTAGATTTCTATATTCTACACATTGATATACCAAATTTCTGAAAATTAAAATTTGATCAGTATAACTTCTACCTTTCGAAATCCTGCTTATTCATTTCAGTTATTCATCAGTCTTTTTCTCTAGTCTCTTTAGAATGAGCATATTGTGTATATTCATGAGTACTGACGTAAGTGTTATGTCTCTGAAAGTATTGCCATCAGTCAGATCAACTTTAATTGTCATTTCCACCAACACTTCAAGCTCTCATTCATCAGGTTTTTGCTCTTCATGCCCCCTTCTACAAAATAATTTCTATAGTATTCTGGGAGTCACGTCATTTTCGGCCAATATCATCTCAGTAGTTATTCCATCGTATCCAGGCACTTTCCATATCGTTAGTTTTTAAATGTCAACTTCAAACACACTGAATTCATTCATGGGCACATCAAGGTCTTTCTCAACTTTAGGAATATCAATCAACTCATTCTCTTCATATCCTCTATCCCTGACTTCACTAAAGCGTTCCATTCAACGTTGCCTTTCTTCATCCTTTGTTGTTGTAACAGATCCATCCCTCTTTTTGAAGGGTATGTGCTTCTTTTTTGGCCCAGCAGATATTTTATTAATAATTCAATAAGCAATTCTTACACCATAGCCTCTCATTCTATTCATAACTTCGTCAGCTTCATCTGCTTTCCTGTTTAGATAATCTCTCCAGTCACTCATGGCTTTTCTTTTTACTTCACTATCAATACTGGAATATTTACCATGTTCTATCTTACAATTTTCATTACCTTCTCATAAACTTTCAACAATCAATTTCTGTCTTTGTCTCCTTTTCATAGTATCCCAAGAAACATTTGATATATATATATATATATATATATATATATAGATTTTTATATATATATATATATGGAAGAGAGAGAGAGAGAGAGAGAGAGAGAGAGAGAGAGA
>NC_090731.1:18564769-18567269 GCF_036898095.1 Palaemon carinicauda | reverse complement strand
TATGTATATATATATGTATATATATATATATATATACAGTATATGTATATATATATATATATATATGTATATATATATCCATCCATATACCAAGGCACTTCCCCCAATTTTGGGGGGTAGCCGACACCAACAATGAAACAAAACAAAAAGGGGACCTCTACTCTCTATGTTCCTTCAGCCTAATCAGGGACTCAACCGAGTTCAGCTGGTACTGCTAGGGTGCCACAGCCCAACCTCCCACATTTCCACCACAGATGAAGCTTCATAATGCTGACTCCCCTACTGCTGCTACCTCCGCGGTCATCTAAGGCACCGGAGGAAGCAGCAGGGCCTACTGGAACTGCGTCACAATCGCTCGCCATTCATTCCTATTTCTAGCACGCTCTCTTGCCTCTCTCACATCTATCCTCCTATCACCCAGAGCTTTCTTCACACCATCCATCCACCCAAACCTTGGCCTTCCTCTTGTACTTCTCCCATCAACTCTTGCATTCATCACTTTCTTTAGCAGACAACCATTTTCCATTCTCTCAACATGGCCAAACCACCTCAACACATTCATATCCACTCTAGCCGCTAACTCATTTCTTACACCCGTTCTCTCCCTCACCACTTCGTTCCTAACCCTATCTACTCGAGATACACCAGCCATACTCCTTAGACACTTCATCTCAAACACATTCAATTTCTGTCTCTCCATCACTTTCATTCACCACGACTCCGATCCATACATCACAGTTGGTACAATCACTTTCTCATATAGAACTCTCTTTACATTCATGCCCAACCCTCTATTTTTTACTACTCCCTTAACTGCCCCCAACACTTTGCAACCTTCATTCACTCTCTGACGTACATCTGCTTCCACTCCACCATTTGCTGCAACAATAGACCCCAAGTACTTAAACTGATCCACCTCCTCAAGTAACTCTCCATTCAACATGACATTCAACCTTGCACCACCTTCCCTTCTCGTACATCTCATAACCTTACTCTTACCCACATTAACTCTCAACTTCCTTCTCTCACACACCCTTCCAAATTCTGTCACTAGTCGGTCAAGCTTCTCTTCTGTGTCTGCTACCAGTACAGTATCATCCGCAAACAACAACTGATTTACCTCCCATTCATGGTCATTCTTGCCTACCAGTTTTAATCCTCGTCCAAGCACTCGAGCATCCACCTCTCTCACCACTCCATCAACATACAAGTTAAACAACCACGGCGACATCACACATCCCTGTCTCAGCCCCACTCTCACCGGAAACCAATCACTCACTTCATTTCCTATTCTAACACATGCTTTACTACCTTTGTATAAACTTTTCACTGCTTGCAACAACCTTCCACCAACTCCATATAACCTCATCACATTCCACATTGCTTCCCTATCAACTCTATCATATTCTTTCTCCAGATCCATAAACGCAACATACACCTCCTTACCTTTTGCTAAATATTTCTCGCATATCTGCCTAACTGTAAAAATCTGATTCATACAACCCCTACCTCTTCTAAAACCACCCTGTACTTCCAAGATTGCATTCTCTGTTTTATCCTTAATCCTATTAATCAATACTCTACCATACACTTTTCCAACTACACTCAACAAACTAATACCTCTTGAATTACAACACTCATGCACATCTCCCTTACCCTTATATAGTGGTACAATACATGCACAAACCCAATCTACCGGTACCATTGACGACACAAAACACATGTTAAACAATCTCACCAACCATTCAAGTACAGTCACACCCCCTTCCTTCAACATCTCAGCTTTCACACCGTCCATACCAGATGCTTTTCCTACTCTCGTTTCATCTAGTGCTCTCCTCACTTCATCTATTGTTATCTCTCTCTCATTCTCATCTCCCATCACTGGCACCTCAACACCTGGAACAGCAATTATATCTGCCTCCCTATTATCCTCAACATTCAGCAAACTTTCAAAATATTCCGCCCACCTTTTCCTTGCCTCCCCTCCTTTTAACAACCCTCCATTTCCATCTTTCACTGTCTCTTCAATTCTATGTGACCAATGCAGTGTTATCAACTCTATGTAATACCTCTCTGTTTGTGAGGTTTTCGTTTTCATACCTTGTCACCATAGTTTTAAACCAAAGACAAATAGCATGATTATCACCTAAAACATTAGATATTTGTCATATGTAAACCATAAAATACGCGAAATTCAAAATATAAAAGCCGTTAGAGATTTAAAAACAAAATTGGAACTGAAAAACATGTGATATATATAATAAATCGTAAGTAAAAACATAGTAAGCTTAGAAAACTCTTAGCCATAACTTCATCGATATTGAGGAATTTAGGGAAAAAAATCAACATTTTTAGCATGTTTTTTGGTAAATTCATCCAGTAGGCCTACCGGTATTTCATTTAAGTCAATGTTTACAAATTGTGATTGTTCACATAAAAATCGTCCAAAAAATATAATTTTGCTGATTCTGTAAACTGCTGCCAGATGCCAGGAAAT
>NC_090731.1:18552269-18559769 GCF_036898095.1 Palaemon carinicauda | reverse complement strand
ATTAAGATTATTTCTGTTAGTATGTTAATCGTTTTATAACAATTTTGCTATTTGTTATATTTAAGAGTTTCAACTTGTCACCACGTGGTTGCAAACAAAAAGAACGAAGGAAACAATTTAGGGAGAGTATCAAATTAAAGGATTATATTCTTAGACCGTTCAAATCCGGGTGAATGACTTATTAGTTGACCCTTTTCTCCTATTCTTGGCTCGCCCATAGATTAAAGCGGTCAAGCCAGGTGTGCTTTGAAAATGACCCAAGAGAACTGGCAATGCCGCTATTGGGCTCCGAGTTTGCTCTTAAAATGGTTTGACTATACCAATAGAACTCCTTGTGTCCATATATCTCTTTGTTTATTCATTTATTCTGTCACTGATAATGCATAGTAACTTCGTAGTATTTGGATGCTATGCACGTATTTAATAAAAGCTCAAATATAAATTACCAACATGCATGTCGTCGTGCAGACAGAATTAACGTTGTGTAAGCTACTGTTAGCTCGATTCATTTTAAACCAGAGGACATTAAAGATGGTATGAAGTCTCGATTACTAGGTATTGCTGTTTTGTCATTTGATGAAATGAGTAATAAGAAAGAATGGAGCTATGACAAAGGGGCAGAAGTGTTATATAAACCGCATGGAAATGTACAGGTGACCATGTGGCGAGGTCTTTTTTTTCTTTATGATACATTTCAGGTAAAATTCTTAAACATTTTGACACCGTTTTTCAATAATTTTCCATTTCGAGATCAACAACAGAGAAAAAAAATCCATACACGAATCCATCACTTACTACTTTGGAAGATGGTTTAAATAGGATTTGATTTAGCCCATGATAACACACAGCTGCCTGCCCTTAGGCTAAAATCAGTAACAACAGTTGTGAGATTAACACAAGCTGTGTTCAATGTCATCCATAGAGGGCTATAAAGTGTAACGACTTTACCGTAGTCCAGGTGTTTTCGTATACAAACAACCAATGTAAGTACAGTAGAAGCAAACAGCATGTACTGTACCACATTTTATTAAAACTGTTATAATTGCTTACAATCTTGCTTTATTAAAAGTGTAAATTATTTACAGATATCATGAATGATATAGTATTTACAACATACATACAAATACATATACATGTATTATATGTATATATATATATATATATATATATATATATATATATGTATGTATGTATACATATATACTTATGATCAATATGTTGATTATACCTTATATAATATTTGCTTGCAATATAATTATGAAATATTTCAAATAATGGAAAAAATAACCGTCAAAATCAAATTTCACCTCGTCTTCCTGTCTCGGAAAAATATGCGCCCATGACTGATAATGGAATATCCGACATTTATTAGCTAAGATATAAACATAAGATGGATAAAGGCTGGATATTAATAAACGATACCAATAGGTGAAACAATACATGTATATACATATAACCTAATGATTGTGTTGACCCTGATTAAAAGCAATTTATTAATATTCATAAATGATGAGATCCTGCGCAAAAACGAGGGGGGTAATTTGAAACCAAGGGGGTAGCATAAAACCGGTTTCAAATTACCCCCGGGGGTAGCTTGAAACCGGTATCAAGTTACCCCCCGGTAGTTTGAATCCGGTTTCAAATTACCGGGGGGTAAGATTTGGAGGGGGTAATTTGAAACCGGTACACCTGTACACCGGCCCTCTTAGAGAAAATAGTATTATTTGCCATATCAATTATGTTAGTTTAAGGTTGGAGATTTAAAATGCTTCATCAGTTAACATAATCTATGTTGTTCCTGAAGTGATTGGTGACAATAAGATATGTGAAATGACATGCAATGAAAGTTCATTGGTGCATTTTTATAGTGAGGATGTAGGGTATAAAATATTAAACTATCAACACATTGTTTACTCAAATTATCTGGTTCGGCATCAATAACCTTAGATGTCAGAATGACAAAAAACTCTTAATCAATCAATCAATCTATCAAATTATCTGGGCAAGTCGTTCACTTCCAAGCGAGCCTCTTTCCTTCAGTGCTCAAAGGTCCGAGTCTAGCTGGCTTCACCCTTCCCAAGGCAAAAGGAAATATTTCCTTAGCATTGAGTATTCTTATTATTACGATTTTATTTGTCGTTTCATGTCCTGATGTCCAACACCTTAAAAGTGTTCCCCCGGTAAGCTCTTCAAGAAATCAATTACTCTCGATATTTGTTCAATCAGTCTTTCGCATATTTACTTCGTTATCTATAGTTTTGGCATAATTTTAAACACCTGGAAAGCAAACTGTATGAAATATTGTCATCTTAGTATTTTGTTTTTCATTGACTGAAAAACTTCTACCAGAAGGATCTTATAACTGTGAGACCTTTAAACCTCAAACATTGGGGATGGGGGTAGAAGGATATAACCAGGTGGGGGTTAAAGATGATGGTGGAGAGGTGGCAATTGGGTGATCTTAATGTATAGCTTAACGAGGTTTGCTTATTAACATTTATGAAGTGATGATGATGATGGTAATACCCCTATTGATAACATTTAATATCAATCATTCCAAATCGCAATGAAAACGGGCATATATCGTTCTAACATTATTTTTAGGTGGTCATTGAACATCTTTGGAACATGGGATCTTCATCCGAAAGAAATACAATTCCAACACCAACTTGCAAAGTAGTTAGCGGTCTTGTGTGATCCTTGGGAACATCCAAATAATATGAAATATTGGATATAGGTAATATATATTATATATATATATATAGAGAGAGAGAGAGAGAGAGAGAGAGAGAGAGAGAGAGAGAGAGAGAGAGAGAGAGAGAGAGAGAGAGAGAGAGAGAGTTACAAGGATTTTGGATGTCTCAGAGACATTTTAGTCCATTTGCAGATACTCCATTTGCTCTTTGGTAGAGCGATTTAGTTTAAGCATTTGGAGAGTTCTTATGATTTTATCTAACTTATTCTAGAACTCGAGAGAGAGAGAGAGAGAGAGAGAGAGAGAGAGAGAGAGAGAGAGAGAGATAGATATATATATTGATATATATATTGATATATATATATATATATATATATATATATATTGATATATGTATATATATATATATATATATATATATACATATTGATATATGTATATATATATATATATATATATATATATATATATATGTATATGTATATATATATATATTGATATATATGCATATATGTGTGTATATATGTGTATATATATATGTATATATATATATAATATATATATATATGTATGTATGTATATATATACATATATATATATATATATATATATATATTTCCTGCAAAATTTTTCTACAATTCCCTCGGGACAATTTAAAGGAAAATTAAAAATCTAAAAGAAAGATTTTGCCTCCTTTACTGTGGGGGACAGTCATCGCATAATCACTAGATAATAAATAAAAATATCCTTATTCAGATTCATTAGTATTCAGATAGTTCTTATATTTCATAAGAGAGCTAGAAAAACAATGAGTGCAGACCTCCGGCACGGCAGCTTATTGCTCGAGGTTAGGGTTAATTCGGTCGACCCATTGTTCAACCTTGACTCTGACCTTTGACCCAGTAATTCCTTGTAACTCTCTCTCTCTCTCTCCCTCTCTCATTAGTATTTCCGTGTACAGGAAATAACAGTAGCTCTCTCTCTCTCTCTCTCTCTCTCTCTCTCTCTCTCACTCTCTCTCTCTCTCTCTCTCTCTCTCTCTCTCCCCTGATGCACAAAAGGGGAGAGTATCAAGCTGTGAGTGAGGCTTAAACTCACGACACATGTATTGCAAGTCATAGACATCTGTTTATTTTATAACAAAAAAAAAAAAAAAAAAAAAAAAAAAAACTATATTAAAATTTAAACAAGAAATATAAGTTATTTTCCATTTTCATGTTCATATTAATAATCCAGAAATTCCTTTCCAATTTCTTTTATAAATAAATCTTGAATTTACAAGAATTATAGAAATCGACTCTATGAAGTTAATTGAAGTAACAAATCTTTCTTCATTGAGAACATACAACCAGCAAAGCATTTAAATTGAAGAATACATCACAATATTCCTTTCATGCAAGTGATTGCATGAAAGAGTGATATGATGTTCATTTCTTATGCTTGCAATCAGGAGTGCATGGTATTGGACGCTACATAACCATCAGTTATTATTATTATTAATAGCATTATTATTATTATTATTATTATTATTATTATTATTATTATTACTAGCCAAGCTACAATCCCAGTTGAAAAAGCAAGATGCTATAAGCCCAAGGGCTCCAATAGGGAAAAATAAATAAATAAATGATGAGAACAAGTTAACAATAAATCATTCTAAAACAGTAACAACGTCAAAACAGATATATCCTATATAAACTATTAACAACGTCAAAAACAGATATTTCATATATAAACTATAAAAAGACTCATGTCAGCCTGGTCAACATAAAAACATTTGCTGGAATAAAACTTCTAGAATACTGTGTAGTTGTTATTTTTTGCATGAGGATGAAATAATCATGAAACAATCAAGCTTAAAAATTTCAGTACAAAAGCATTCTGAAGATTCACTGATAAAGGAGACTGGCTAATTGTTTGCATAAACATTGATGCTCAGTAAGATTAAGAATTCTGTATATGATGGCGTGAAACAAACTATAAGTAATCATGAATCAATACTTGTACGACAATTTGCCTTTTGCGAGTATTATGGAAGTTTTTTTTTCCAAATGAAAAAGATATTTATCACTTATTCTTAACGACAGGGAAGTAATTGATTTTATTTCATAATTATGCGGTATTGTATTCCATCCGAGAAATCATTATTAATATTATTACTTACTAAGCTACAGCCCTAGTTGGAAGAGCAGGGTGCTATGAGCCCAGGGGCTCCAACAGGGAGAATAGCCCAGTGAAATGTGATACATGAGTAGGAAATATAGGCAAATTTTATTCTGCTCGGTTGTTTTAAAACTGTATAAGGCTTCGAATTCGCAAAAGCAATTGACCTGTGCAAAAAAAAAAAAAAAAAAATCTCGCCTTAGTTGTTATTAGATATCAACTTTCTCAACGCAACAGTCTCATGCTCATGTCAGGACGCCAGATAACTACTAATCAATCAATCAATCATGCTCCCTCCATTTCCTGTTATTGGCTTTTAAAATGATATACATTAGTAAGGAGACAATTTTGGTCCGTGTTTAAAGGTTTAAAGGCTGCTCATGAATGGCAGAGGCAAAGGATAGTGACATTGCCCTATCAAACATGACAATGCCCTAGAGACTGACCATATTACATATGATCAGCACCCAAGCCCCTCTCCACCCAAGCTTGGACCAAGGAGGGTCAGGCAATGGCTGCTGATGACTCAGCAGGTAGACCTATAGGCTGCCCCCAAACTCCCCATTCTTAGCTCACAAGGACGGTGAAGTTGCAGCGACTAAAGGAACTAACGATTTTGCGTGGAACTCGAACCCCAGTCTGGCAATCACCAGGCAGGGACGCCCTTTAACCTTTGACCATTTAACCGATTGATCTGTCAGGGGAGTAGAAATTGAATAAGAACGCATAGGCAATAAAGGGCGATGAGTAACGTAGCGTTCAGTAACGTAAGGAAATCAATACTCGCAATCAACACAATTGCGTAAAACGCTGGAAAAGAAATTCACATCGTCTGGTATGTACTGTTAGAAATTTGCATAAAAAGAAACGGTAAATACCAAGCAACATTTATTCCATGAATTTTACTATTTTAAAAACTGATATATTGACGTAAAGGAGTGATATCACGGTCACCAACCCGTAAAGGATAATAACAAAGTACGGTAAAATTACGGTCGCCCGTTTTTTTCTGGAATACGGCAGAGAACAATATATTTTACGGAGAATTTCCGATTAAAATTACGCGTTTTTTTAAACAGTGTGGCGCACTGATGCAAATCCATACACATGCTCAACTTGCAAATGATGATTACATTCTTCCATTTCAAACTACAAAACAAAAACTCATTAATAGGTTTATGAATCTAAATTAAATACATTTCCGAAGACCGAATACCGAGGATTTTTAATGCTAATTTCAGTGGCATAGAAAGTGGCATGTCCTTGTGAAGCTACACCGTTAAAAAGAAAAAAAAATGAAAAATGAAAAAATAAAACGCGTAATTTTCATCGGAAATTCCCCTTCGAAATATACTGATCTCAGCCGTATTTCAGTAAAATACAGACGACCGTAATTTTTACCCAATATTGTTATTATCTTTTACGGGTTGGTGACTGTAATATCACTCCTTTACGTCAATATATCCGTTTTTAAAAACAGTTTATTCCTGGCAACATTTATTCCAGGATTTTTTCGTTTTTTCTTATGGTAATATTTACTAGTGTATGCTGTAAACATAACCGTACTCATCACCTTTTTCAATTAATAGTCCGTTTTGGACCTGCTATAAAAACAAATAAATTTCTCTAAGACCAAATAATACCAATTCCTTAATATCGCAAGAGGGTCTGCCCCTCTCTTTTATTCTTCTCCTGTACTTCTCTTTCTCCCTATTTCCTTAATCTTTACCATCCCGAGTACCTGCCTTTGAGCTATAAATTGCATTGTATCCAGGGGTACTCTTCCTCTCCCCATATTCCACACTTCCCTATTTTTATTATTGTTGTTGTTGTCTAAAGGCTTAAATACACGTTCAAAAAAATCGTCAAAATTTTGCATTAAAATTTTGCATCAAAATTTTGATGCAAAATTTTGACGATTTTTTTAACGTGTATGGGCCCCTTAAGACCGAAGAGGAACCAAGGTTTGGTGAGGCCTTGTCTGCTCTCCGGCGCCCTCGACTGAACGTCTAACTCCTGCCTCGGTCCTCATGCTACTATCATCCCATCATCATCCTGTCCATGATATCCTTCGTGTTATGATCTGACTCTTTCTCAAGCTTATCTTACTCAAGGCCAATATAGAGGAGGTCGGGCGGAGAGAAATGCCCGAGGCAAATTAGCGGGCCTCATCTGCCCAGAGATGAGGCCCGAAAGACAAGATCGTGGTTTGTTTTGACCGCATGGGGGTGATTTGAGGCCCACTGTAAATCTCCTCACCGCCTGACCTCCTCTATATTGGCCTTGATCTTACTCAGGGGCGGCCTTCCTGCGATATCCCATTGTCCTTAAAACCAACCAACCATCGCCTTTCGTCCTGCTCTCCAACTGACCGGCACCAGTTAAAATCCCCCATCCCAAAACACCCCAGTCAAGTAAAGTAAAAATAACCAGTATGAAATCCCTTAATTCTCAACCACCTACGAGCTTCCAACGCAAGAGCCTGTGCCTAGCATAAGGCTACACTGCTGAAAATTTGCCGGTCACCAACCCGTAAAAGGTGATAACAAAGTAGGATAAAAAATTACGGTTGCCTGTATCTTACTGAAATACGGCTGAGAACAGTATATTTTTTACGGAGAATTTCCGATTAGAATTACGGT
>NC_090731.1:18547269-18549769 GCF_036898095.1 Palaemon carinicauda | reverse complement strand
GGTTTTTCATACTACAAGTGTTTAAGTATGTGCATACTCTCGCTGTATCATATATATTGTAAAAAAAGAAAAAAAAATTATTCAATACATCAATCCTCTAGATGAAGTCAATGAGGCGATACCTGCCAGGATATACTCAATATTTTCTTTTTTTCCTTGTGGTTTATTTCATATCACATACACACATAAATATATATATATATATATATATATATATATATATATATATATATATATGGGTGTGTGTATAAACACTATATAATAAAGAGCAAGTCTCAGGTTATATATATATATATATATATATATATATATATATATGTATATATATATATAAAAAACCAGAGACTTACTCTTAATTATATAGTGCTTATACACACACCCATATATGTATATATATATATATATATATATATAATAAAGAGCAAGTCTCTGGTTATATATATATATATATATATATATATATATATATATATATGTATATATATATATATATATATATATATATATATATATATGTATATATATTGTAAATGTAGAATAAAAAACCTGCTTGAGTTTAGAACTTTCTCTCTCTCTCTCTCTCTCTCTCTCTCTCTCTCTCTCTCTCTCTCTCTCTCTCTCTCTCTCTCTCTCTCTCTCTCTCTCTCTCTCTCTCTGTTGCATTATCTATATGATTATTTATTTATCTAATTACCTACTTTATACTCCGCATAAAATGTCCCTCTAACCGAAGAGTATTGATTAATTCGTTTGCCTAAATCCGTCTCTATTTACGCTCCGAACAACAGAATCTTCAATTTTCCTAATTTTTATAATTCTAAAGAACACGATTTTTTAAGAAGACTGATCAAATTACGCTATTCATTTTTATGATCTTTTTATCCTCGTCGTTTTGTCAATAGAATAATGTCCATAGAAGAATTCTGCGCAATGCAAGTAAACTTTCTTAATATTTTGCCCACGTTGACGAATGCAGCGAATGTTATTAAAGAACCTACGTGCTTAGTGCCCGGATTTGTAAGTACGTAAAACTGCCTCTAGACTGTTTGGAGTATAAGACAGTCGCTTGGTGAGGTTGTTGGTAAGCAGACAAGTATTCTAGTGTTTGTGCTATACCGTGCGACGAAGGGACTCTTCTCTTTGATTCGATGCGTGATTTCAAGTGATTGATTGATTGATTTGAAGTTCTCTGGCATCCTGACATCGAAGATCATTGACTGATTTCAAGTGAGCTAATTTCTCTATTTCTTATTTGTTTATTCTTTGGTCTTATGGATGTATATCCCAAATCAAAGAACGTAGGTCGTATTAATGCGAGATGTTCATGACAATAGGCTGTTATATTTTGTCTTAGTTTGCAGCTAGGCTTTCGCAAAGGCCTTTGAGCATGTAATGTCTTTCCTACAATTTCCAGTGATATACAGAAATCCTTTGATTGTGGTCAGGAATTTCGTGCGATTAACCTTAATGTTAGTGCTGCCTTTAACCACGTTAATCAAAAGGACCTTATTTTCAAACATAAACAGATGGGAGTACTTATTCCTTTTCTATGCAACATTATTGAATTTCAAGTAATAGATTAAAAAGATAGTTGTTGGTGGGCACCATAGTGAGTCTAGGAATGTAAAATCTGGTGTTCCTCAAGGCTGTGTACTTGGCCATTAACTTTTCCCATTATATTATTATCATGATTACTAGTCAAGCTACAACCCTAGTTGGAAAAGCAAGATGCTATAAGACCAAGGGCTCCAACAGGGAAAATAGCCCAACGAGGAAAGGACACAAGAAAATAGATACGCGATATAAGAAGTAATGAAAAATTGAAATAAAATATCTTAAAAACATTAGCGACATTAAAACAGATAATTCATATATAGACTATAAAAAGACTTATGTCAACCTGTTCAACATAAAAACATTTCCTGCAAGTATGAAATTTTGATGTTTTACTGATTCAACAACCCGATTAGGAAGATAATTCCACAACTTGGTCACAGCTGGAATAAAACCTCTAGAATACTATTTAGTATTGAGCCCCATGACGGAGAAGGCCTGACTATTAGAATTAACTGCATGCCTAGTATTACGAAGAGGATGGAACTCTCCAGGAATATCTGAATGTAAAGGACTGTCATATTTATGAACAATCTTATGCAACATGCATAATGAACTAATTGAACGACTGTGCCAAATGTATCTTAACCTGAAAAATAAGTTTGTTACATATGCAGATGATGCTACTTTCCTTGCATTGCTTCCATCACCTGAATGTAGATCTGTGTTAGATAAAATTAGTGCATGGTGAAAATTATGATGGATGCAGATGAACAGAACTTGCAGTTTAATTGTCAGCAAGATCTACAAACAGAGTCAATACAGGTAATTAACTCTGTCTACATATATAAGGTTGGCCGGACAGCTGTACAGTTTAGGCCACTTCTGCGCATGACGTCATCAACGCCTTTGCCTTAAAAGAACGCTGGCAAATTTACCTTCCTTA
>NC_090731.1:18402269-18542269 GCF_036898095.1 Palaemon carinicauda | reverse complement strand
TGGCTTTAGCCTCATTTTCTTAAGTAAAAAAGTTAATGAAACGTAATTGGCAATGCACAGTATTTCCCAAAATTAAGCCATTGTATGAAGCGCTCCCTGCTTTGATATCATGGTAATCCATCAGTTATTTTAGGAGTTATTTAAAAAAAAAAAAAAACACTATTAACGGCCTCTGGAAACGTTAGGGTATGTAAGGCCATCCCTCTCCCTGAAAGTTCTATAAACTAAAAATTTCCAAAGTTTTATGAAAACTTGAGGAAACTTTGAATCCAGGTATCGTAGATTAGTTAAGGTTCCTTGAGAATTTAATATGACTAAGATTAATATTTTATCCTTATGCTATCTAATGTTCTTCATAGAACATACCAAAATGTTTTTTGTAATTTACATGGCATCATTTACAGAACTACACCTATCATAAGGAGTGATGTGTTTACGGTTATTGTTAACTTTTTTTTTAAATCCAAAATAATTTGTCCTATCAATGTTAAGTATTTGAAATACTGCGACGACAGTGCACCTTACGCAATGGATTGTAGACATCACTGAAGGGTCTTTGAAGGTTAAAGGAGCCTGGTTTCAGTTCCAGTTTCCTCTGAATAGATACCCACCAGGACGTCAGCCGGGCAAGAATAATCCACCGTTGTGGTGCTCAACTACAGCAGTGATCTCCCCAGTAAACAGCTCACACAATGTTCAAGAGAGAGATTCAATCTGCTGCCATGCGAATACTAGGCAAACACGTTACCACTTTATTATTATTATTATTATTATTATTATTATTATTATTATTATTAGCTAAGCTACAACCCTAGCTGGAAAAGCAAGATGCTATAAGCCCAAGGACCCAAACAGGGAAAAATAACCCAGCGAGGAAAGGAAATAAGGAAATAAACGATATAAGAAGTAATGATCAATTAATTTAAAATATTTTTAAAACATTCACATTAAAACAGATATTTCATATATAAACTATAAAAAGACTCATATCGGCCTGTTCAACATAAAAGCATTTGCTGCAAGTTTGAACTTTTGAAGTTCTACTGATTCAACTACCCGATTAAGAAGATCATTCCACATCTTGGTCACAGCTGGGATAAAACTTCAAGCGTACTGTGGATTATTGAGCCAGGAAGACTGCACCTTTTAGCCTTCTACTTCACCTCTCTTCCCACAGTGCTAAAAGACCTCTCTTCCCACAATACCAAAAGACCTCTCTTCCCACAGTGCTAAAAGACCTCTCTTCCCACGATACTAAAAGACCTCTCTTCCCACAGTGCTAAAAGACCTCTCTTCCCACAGTACTAAAAGACCTCTCTTCCCACAGTGCTAAAACGCCTCTCTTCCCACAATGCTGAGACACCTCTCTACCCACAGTGCTAAAAGACGTCTCTACCCACAGTGCTAAAAGACCTCTCTACCCACAGTGCTAAAAGACCTCTCTTCCCACAGTGCTAAAAGACCTCTCTTCCCACAATACCATAAGACCTCTCTTCCCACAGTGCTAAAAGACCTCTCTTCCCACAGTGCTAAAAGACCTCTCTTCCCACGATACTAAAAGACCTCTCTTCCCACAGTACTAAAAGACCTCTCTTCCCACAGTGCTAAAACGCTTCTCTTCCCACAATGCTGAGACACCTCTCTTCCCACAGTGCTAAAAGACCTCTCTACCCACAGTGCTAAAAGACCTCTCTTCGCACAGTGCTAAAAGACCTCTCTTCCCACAGTACTAAAAGACCTCTCTTCCCACAGTGCTAAAAGACCTCTCTTCCCACAATACTAAAAGACCTCTCTTCCCACTATACCAAAAGACCTCTCTTCCTACATTGCTAAAAGACCTCTCTTCCCACAGTGTTAAAAGACCTCCCCTGATCCAGTGATAAAAGACCTCTCTTCCCACAGTGCTAAAAGACCTCCCCTGCCCCAGTGATAAAAGACCTCTCTTCCCACGATAATAAAAGACCTCTCTTCCCACAGTGCTAAAAGACCTCCCCTGCCCCAGTGATAAAAAACATCTCTTCCCACAGTGCTAAAAGACCTCCCCTGCCCCGTTGATAAAAGACCTCTCTTCCCACAGTGCTAAAACACCTCTCTTCACACAATATTAAAACACCTCTCTTCCCACAATACCAAAAGACCTCTCTTCCCACAGTGCTAAAAGACCTCTCTTCCCACAATGCTGAGACACCTCTCTTCCCATAGTGCTAAAAGACCTCTCTACCCACAGTGCCAAAAGACCTCTCTTCCCACAGTGCTAAAAGACCTCTCTTCCCACAGTGCTAGGCCATATGATCCAAATTCAAATATTCATTAGCCCATAACTGAATGCTTTGTTGTCCTCTATCTAATCTATGGTTCTATAGAGGAAGATTCTTATTTTCATTTGTTGTGAAATTCATCCAGCTTCCAAAAAAAAAAATCTCTTAAATGATCTTAATTAACCTTTCTCCCTATTTTGGGTTTAAGATAATTAACAATAGTATATTTTATATGTTCTTTTATTTTCACTTAAACTAAGGAATATGATTTGAATAAGTTTGAGTGTTTTCATCTTAATATTAAGTACAGTAAATAACAAAAGTTATGGAGATCTCTGAGAATGGCTCATATCATTCTAGTAGAAGAGACTCTTTAGCTATGGTAAGCAGCTCTTCTAGGAGAAGGACACTCCAAAATCAAACCACTGTTCTCTAGTCTTGGGTAGCGCCATAGCCTCTGTACCATGGTCTTCCACTGTCTTGGATTAGAGTTCTCTTGCTTGAGGGTACACTCGTGCACACTATTCTATCTTGTTTCTCTTCCTCTTGTTTTCTTAAAGTTTCTATAGTTTATATAGGAGAGATTATTTTAATGTTATTGTTCTGAAAATAATTTATTTTCCCTTGTTTCCTTTCCTCACTGGGCTATTTTTCCTGTTGGTGTCCCTGGGCTAACAGCATCCTGCTTTTCCAACTAGGGTTGTAGCTTAGCAAATAATAATAATAATAATAATAATAATAATAATAATAATAATAATAATAATAGCATTCATTTCCAATGGGCAACTCTTGAACTACTAGAATCATCAGAATTGTTAATGTCCTTTCCCAAAGCTCATGAACTAAGCTTATTCTTTTCTGACAGGCGATTCGGAAAGGCAAAATCAAAGAAGTCCGAAACATTCTGGATGAGGCGCCAGACTGCATAAACAGGTCTGATGGTGGGCAAAGTCTATTGCATTTGGCATGTTACACAAAGGAGCTGGATATTCTAAAACTGTTACTTGAGCGAGGTGCAGAGGTTAGTATCACTTGTGAGCTCTTTTGCAGGTGCTTATCCAGTTCATTTTCAAATCTAAGAACATATTTACATGAGAATTCAATGCACACTTAAAGGTGAAATGCTCCATGTAGCTCTTACTCTCTCTAATACTGATGTTGAATATTTGTATTAAAAGTTACAATCTTTATTACCTTCCATAAGAATACTACACAGTTGGCTGATATAGGATAATGGTAACTGCATGTTGTATCTATTTCGATATCCATTACTTTCAGACATCAATTCCTGATAGCTATGGAAATTTTGCACTTCACACTGCAGTGAGAGAGAAATGGTATGATGGCATTAAGGAACTACTTCAGCAGGGCGCCTCTCCTGACGAACTCAGCCAGCCTCCTGAAGATGGAGGAGGCATCAGAGAAACAGCACTTCACACTGCCGTGAAAATGGGCGACATCGCGTCCATTATGTTGCTATTGGCACACAGGCCTAGCCTTAGTATCAAAGATGGAAATGACGATACAGTTTTCCACTTGGCCGCCGCTTCAAGGAATCTCATAGTTTTAAAAGAGCTGCTTCAACATGAAGATTTTGAAATATATGTGGAACCTGCAGAAAAGGATGGATATACCATTTTTCATGCAGCTCTTTCAGGTAAGCTTGGAACTCACAACGAGAATTCAACTCTAAAAGTACTCCAAAGCATTTACAATCATCATAGAAATTTAGACCAGGCTAATGTGTTGGGTGAAACACCCCTCATCAAAGCATGTCAACTGGGTTATCCCAAAATAGTAAAGTTTTTTCTGGAAAAGGGAGCTAATCCCAAACAAGTGACATGTACGGGAGAGTCAACGATTCACGCTGCGTGCTCAGCTGGGTGTTCTAAAACTCTCAATCATTTACTAAATACGAACCTTGTCGCAGATCTCGTTGTCTCTCCGGATAGGGATGGACATCCTCCTTTTCACCGTGCTATTGATAGTTCTTCATTTGAGTGCTGCAAAATTCTACTTGAAAATGGCGAAAATCTTACGCATGTTTATAAAAATGGCAAATCAAACTGCGCACTTGCCATAGAACAACTACCATCTGCAATGCAACTCTTGAGAGATCTATTTGACTCTGGTATTACACTGTCTGAAACGCATAAGAATTACAAAGATTTAAAAATTACATTTGATTATTCAATTCTCATGAGTTCTCAAGAAATTCAGTGTTCTATTATCTCACAGTTGATAGACACTCCTTTGGAGAACCTGATAAAGCACCCTCTTCTTGAGAGCTTTTTGAACATCAAATGGTATCGGATAAGAAAATCCTTTTACTTAAGTGTTTTTAATTTTTTTGTTTATTTGTTATTTCACACTTGTTTTGTTATGATAACATTTGGGCCAGAGCCAAAAGACTGGACAACTGAAAAAGAATTACTGATAGTTTATCAAACATTTCATGTTAGTTTAATCATTTTCATAGCAGTGCCTGGAGCCCTTATCTTTTTTGCTAATCTAAAGGTAAACTTGCTCCAGTTGGAGACCTACACTAAAATTGCATTTTTAATAATCTCTATTGTCACTGCTGGCTTAGTATCTGGGAAAATTGAAGACGACGTTGCAAAGAAGTCTGATCATATAACTGAAATATCAACAGAAAGAATATTTGCTAGTATGTCTATGGTTCTCGGTTGGACAGAGCTCATGATGTTGGTAGGACGTTTCCCAACCTTAGGTTCATATATTCTTATGTTCAGTAAAGTTGGAAAATCAATAGTGAAGTTCTTGTTTGCCTTTCTTAGTCTACTCATTGGATTTTCCCTAGGATTTCATATTCTCTTTCAAGCGAAGGAGATTTTCGCAAACTACAACCTTAGCTTTGTTAAAACACTGACGATGATGACGGGGGGGCTAATTTTCAAGGAACTTGCTGTTGAAAAGGGGTCCCCTCCTGGGTTGTATTGCTTAGTATTCATGAGCTTTTTCTTATTCATGGTGACGATTATCATGTCGAACCTCCTCATTGGCTTAGCTGTAAATGATATCCCAGAACTGAAAAGACAAGGGAAGCTTAGAAAGCTGGTGAAACAAGCATCTTTCTTGATGGCTATGGAGAGACTCTTGTTTTACACACAAAAATTTAAATTTTTCCCAAAAGGGATCCAGTCATTCTTACGATCCCAGTTAAGCATTGAATCTAAACTTACTGTTCTGCCAAACAAGGAGTTCAGGAAGAACAAATACCTCCAGACAGTGCCTGCAGAGATCATGAAAGAAGCCATTGCTTTAGGAACCTGTGGCTCCAAAAAAGATTTCCCATTGGATGATGATGAGGATATCTCAGATCAATTCAAATCATTCCGCATAAAATACTCTAGCGATCATGTAAATCAGAGAAATGAATTCAAAGATATTGCAGATACGGTTATCAATATCCAGAACCAGGTCGATACCATCAGGAGCATCACCAATAGTCAAATGTCTAGAGTTTCTGAACAAATAGAAAAGCAGAATAAGAATTTCCAGGATCTGCTGAACCAATTAATCAAGAATCAATCTTGATTGATTGATTGATTGGTTGATTGATTGATTGATTGATTTGAGGTTTTCTGGCATCCTGACGTCTAAGGTCATAGAGGCTGATATAAAGTTTAACAGGTACCAAGTTGGAGGCACATTTTCTGAACAACTTGAAAAACAGAATAAGAATTTCCAGGATCTTCTAAGCCAATTAATCAAGAGTCAATCTTGATTGATTGATTGATTGATTAATTGATTTGTGGTTTTCTGGTCAGGATAATTTGAATGCTTATTCTTATGAACCGAACAAAGTTTCTTTCTTTCCAAAGGTAAGCACAATAATATGGATGAATATCACTGAACTTATGAAAATTTCTAATACTTAACTGTTAATGTTTCATTCCTGAAGCACCTTGAGATAACCTCTATTTATTAAAGAATAATCCTCAGTATATCATCATTGTTGCTCATAAATTTACAAAATTAAGGGAAAATTGAAAATAAATAATTCCATTGAGAAATTTCTATTATTTTATGAATGAGTTTCATAGTGTATGCATGTTTATAGGAAATAATATAACCCCTTCGTCTATGTAGCTATAACTCGTTATTTTTAATCATCAAACAACCCATTTCATGTCACCATATCTACTGAATATCATCATGACCATATATAGTTTGTTTTCCTCAAAATAAAATAGATATTTACCCTGTGAATATTTTGTTTTTGTTCAACCTTTTTAAATAAATACTGCTGGAAAAAAAAGTAATCTTAAAAAAAGGAATTGATTATAGACTAAAGTGTGAGTTTCGTGTTTAGTCCGGAGTGATTAACTGAAGATACGAGCTTTACACAATAATATCTACTGATGTAAATTAGGAACTGCTTCGAAGGATGAGAAAATGTGCTGTTTCTCATGGAAAAAAAGTACTGTTTCTCATGGGAAAAAGTAGTTTCTCGTGAGAAAAAGTACTGTTTCTCATGGGAAAAAGTACTGTTTCTCGTGAGAAAAAGTAGTTTCTCATGGGAAAAAGTAGTTTCTCGTGAGAAAAAGTACTGTTTCTCATGGGAAAAAGTAGTTTCTCGTGAGAAAAAGTACTGTTTCTCATGGGAAAAAGTAGTTTCTCGTGAGAAAAAGTAGTTTCTCATGGGAAAAAAGTAGTTTCTCGTGAGAAAAAAGTACTGTTTCTCATGGGAAAAAAGTAGTTTCTCGTGAGAAAAAGTACTGTTTCTCGTGGGAAAAAGTACTATTTCTCATGGGAAAAAGTACTGTTTCTCATGGGAAAAAGTAGTTTCTCGTGGGTAAAAGTACAGTTTCTCATGGGAAAAAGTACTGTTTCTCATGGGAAAAAGTAGTTTCTCGTGAGAAAAAGTACTGTTTCTCGTGGGAAAAACTACTGTTTCTCGTGAGAAAAAGTACTGTTTCTCGTGGGTAAAAGTACAGTTTCTCATGGGAAAAAGTACAGTTTCTCGTAGGGAAAAGGTAATGTTTCCCGTCGGTAGAAGTACTGTCTCTCATGGGAAAAGGTACTATTCCTCAAGGGAAAAGTGCTGTTCCTCAAAGGAAAAAGAGCTCTCTCTCTCTCTCTCTCTCTCTCTCTCTCTCTCTCTCTCTCTCTCTCTCTCTCTCTCTCTCTCTTAAGACCGTGGATACATACCAAATAAACAGGAATATATAAACCAAGACTATAACTTTCTAAATATGTTTCTCAAGACTTGCAAAATATATTAGAAACCTGTGAAATAAATTCAAAGAAAGAAAGGGATGGACCAATAGCCGTTTGTTTTTTAGTCAAAGTTTATTCAAGTTTGATTATTACATGTTTCATTGATGCAGTGACTATACTTGTCTATTTCTTGTAATGTTAAGTTTTATGAAATTATAAATCGAAAGAAATTTGTGATTTTACACCGGTTTCTTGAGAGGTAATGTCACAGGTCATCAAAGACAAGTGGTTTTGATGTTTGATTGTAGATGGCGCCACTGCTTATACAAGGACACTAACGCAGAACTTCAACAAGGGATGTCTGCTTCGTTATTTTGTCATCCTTATTACGTCAGGAGTGAAGGTAAGATTGAACACATGTTTAGTGGGGAGGTTAGTCAAATATTGAAGTGTCAGTGGGAAAGATTTAAGACGCTGAAATTTAAGCGGCGAGTGTAGTGCTCTTTTTCAAAGTTTTCATGTGTTGCAGTTTTTTTTTTTTTTTTTTTTTTTTTTTTTTTTTTTTTTTTTTTTTTTTTAGTTGGAAGTCTGATGTTAATGGTTAAGAATAATAAGAAAGTTTCGAACATTGTCTGGCAATTGGCTTTAGTGGTGTTGGTGCTGAGTGGATGTTTTTCACAGTCTGTTTGAAAGATTTTGACTGGGAAAATACTGAAAGGTGGTTCGGCAGTGGATAGTGGTTTCTGCTACTTGTGACATTTTAGATTGCTTGTGACACCCTCCATTTTGGCCATCGGGTGAAGGTGGGGTTTCTCTTCAACTTTTAGGATTCCTTTAAACTTCTTTACTTTCATAATATTGGGTTTGTGCGAGACTACGGTCTTGTGCGCGAGACTTGTGCACGAGACTACGGTCTTGTGCGAGAATAGACAGGCTTTAGTCTACTACTCTTTAGATTTTAGTGGAGTTATGAAGAACCTGACCTCTTCCTTAGGTTTGTGTTTATAACGAATTTTACCCTTATTTCTGCTGCAAATTAGACAGGGTTCCTCTTGACTAGGATATAGATGGTTCCACAGTGGGAAATATCATTTTAGATGGGTGAATACAGAACTGGTAAATTAAAAGCCGTATCCTAAACACACCAGTCTGTTATGAAAGTTTTAATCTTAGTTATAGTAATGTAAATAACCTAATATATAGTAAAACATGCAGATTTTGTTGGCTAGACATAAGTGACGCACAGGAAAATCTATTTTCCATCCCATTTTCCATGAAGTAGCCGTATGTAATGATAGAAATCATATCAAAAGTAACTCTTGAGCGATTGCTTTGTTTTTAGTGTAGCTCAATCGCTGTGCGTGTGTTCTGTCAAGCGGATTGTTTAGCTACAAGTTTCAACCCAGTGGGGTAATATTACGGGTTAATAGTACCGCTTCTTACTTTGGGACGTTAGAATCTTTTATAGCAGTAAAATCTTCACGCAGAAAGTTGTTCGCTACATCTGTTGCGAGAGTTACATTGTAATTATCCATGAAATCTTTCTACAGCAAGATATAATACCTCTCAATATTTAGATATTGTACTGACCGGAATCCACAAGAGCAAGAACACTCGCTATCTTGGAAGGCTAGACAATTCCACAAAGTTATTTGGGAATCTGTAAAGCCATTGAAACATTAGCCAATCATTTATAGAAATCTTGATCTTGTCAATAGTTCATAAAGGGGCAATCGGGCATATTAATCCACAATTCATTAAAAATTTACCCTCATTACATTGACTAACCATACCATCAAAAACTTAACAGGGTTGTGATCATCCTTGGGATAGCGAAAGAAACTAGATTTATTGGCTAATTTCTAGGTTAACTTGTGGACAAATAAAGTAATACTTTTCAGTCTTGAACACCTCTAAATATATCCAAATATGGTCTAAACTGTAATACAGAATTCAGTGTTTCCCTAGGAGCCATATTTTCTCTTTTCAGTCGTAACCCCTCAGATTTTATCAGGCTCTTGTAATAGTGTAGTATTGCAGTGTTCTAGTGTATTTTATCATGTGACTCTAGGTTTTTCTTGTGTTGAGAATACAGATTGCATGAAGTGGTCCTTAGATTGTTAAGCAAAGTATTTTTTCCCTTTTCTAGCGCATCTCGGGCTTTCTTCTGGCCTCCCTTTAGTGTTTTCCCTAGGCACATTTTGCTTCCCTTTAGTGTTTTCCCTAGGCACATTTTGCTTCCCTTTGGTGTTTTCCCTGGGCACGTTATGCTTCCGTTTGGTGTTTTCCCTGGGCACGTTATGCTTCCGTTTGGTGTTTTCCCTGGGCACGTTATGCTTCCGTTTGGTGTTTTCCCTGGGCACGTTATGCTTCCGTTTGGTGTTTTCCCTGGGCACGTTATGCTTCCGTTTGGTGTTTTCCCTGGGCACGTTATGCTTCCGTTTGGTGTTTTCCCTGGGCACGTTATGCTTCCGTTTGGTGTTTTCCCTGGGCACGTTATGCTTCCGTTTGGTGTTTTCCCTGGGCACGTTATGCTTCCGTTTGGTGTTTTCCCTGGGCACGTTATGCTTCCGTTTGGTGTTTTCCCTGGGCACGTTATGCTTCCGTTTGGGGTTTTCCCTGGGCACGTTATGCTTCCGTTTGGGGTTTTCCCTGGGCACGTTATGCTTCCGTTTGGGGTTTTCCCTGGGCACATTATGCTTCCGTTTGGTGTTTTCCCTGGGCACGTTATGCTTCCGTTTGGTGTTTTCCCTGGGCACGTTATGCTTCCGTTTGGTGTTTTCCCTGGGCACGTTTTGCTTCCGTTTGGTGTTTTCCCTGGGCACGTTTTGCTTCCCTTTGGTGTTTTCCCTGGGCACGTTTTGCTTCCCTTTGGTGTTTTCCCTGGGCACGTTTTGCTTCCCTTTGGTGTTTTCCCTGGGCACGTTTTGCTTCCCTTTGGTGTTTTCCCTGGGCACGTTTTGCTTCCCTTTGGTGTTTTCCCTGGGCACGTTTTGCTTCCCTTTGGTGTTTTCCCTGGGCACGTTTTGCTTCCCTTTGGTGTTTTCCCTGGGCACGTTTTGCTTCCCTTTGGTGTTTTCCCTGGGCACGTTTTGCTTCCGTTTGGTGTTTTCCCTGGGCACGTTTTGCTTCCCTTTGGTGTTTTCCCTGGGCACGTTTTGCTTCCCTTTGGTGTTTTCCCTGGGCACGTTTTGCTTCCCTTTGGTGTTTTCCCTGGGCACATTATGCTTCCCTTTGGTGTTTTCCCTGGGCACATTTTGCTTTATAGTTGGTATGAAATTTTATTGCCACCTCGGATTGGTAGTATTCGTGTGCCCTTCAATAATTGATCAGCCAATCACTGTTCTAGACTGATTTTCAATTTTACCTTGGACCTTGTTTGTAGTCTGCTTTGCATCGGGTGAATCATTTGTTAGATATTATTCTCGAATGTTACCACTTATTCTAAAATGAGCAAATCTTCGTCCCTTCCAGTATCAATGGGGATAATGGCATAGATAAATTCTCATGGTAATGTCTGACTCAATTAAGACAATTATTTAGCAGTCCCAACCACGTTTCTCTACTTGTAGTATTACACGACTGAAAACTGACAATAGATTTGTTGCTATCAGGATTGCCGACGACAGGACAATAGTTATCAGGGTTGCCATGTGGCCACCAACTTTTTGCTGATTACTGGGATTCAGGGTTACCTAAATTATCAGTTATAAATTTTAGAATAAAAATTCCACATTGAATGTTAAAAAAATATTAATACCTGTATCAGCGTAGAATTGATACCATTCAATGACTGCTTGTGTCTGTAAACCTTAAATTCCCCCAAAAAAAACTTAGTAATATTTGTCTAGTGAATTTTATGCCAATTTTCTCAAATTAATTCTATTGCTTTAATTTACAGATGTGAACTCGGCTATAAGTCTTCAATAAGATAATCTGGCTCGGCGAGGTCGAAATAGATTAACTAAAATTGTTAACCTTTATCCGGAGCCAAGCAAGTTTAGGCTAAGTGCACCATGGAAGATTCCACTAGACAAGCGACTGGAAGGAAGGATCCCGCGAACAGAACGGTTGAAGTGAATCTTGACGACTTGAGAAGAAATGACTTAAGTGCTAAGTGAAAGCCAGCTTTCTGTAACTTTACAATGAAACTGTCATCAGTCACCTAAGTGGCCAGGAATTTGAAATTAATCAAATTTAATCACTGAGAATTTAAGTGGTGACTCTCAGGAGTGTCCTTTATGAAGACCGTTCCCACCTTGCTGAACACTGCTCAACGGAGCAGTGGTGGTCACTCGGGTCTTCCAGCTGAAGCTTTGAGAATAAAAAGCTGCTTGTGAATAGACACTACACCTGGCGGATCTTGTAGGCGCACTGAAGGAATGAAGCAATGTAGGAGCTTGCCTCATCTAAACGTCGCCAGGTCTCTGGCATATCTAAAGCAGTCATGGCAATTAGTCAAGCAGTTATGTTCCATACAGGAACTCTGCAGACGGCAAATCTGCTTAAACGCTCTAGGCAGAATCTTTGTGCTAGTGTTTGTCAACATATTTCCCATAGAGGCTTGTCAATAGAATTTATACTCCCTTAGTTCTGCCATATGTGAACCTGTCATTGGTTTTACAGCTGAACAGGTTGTGGGGTTTTCATGACCCTATTTTGTATATTGTATAAATTATAAAGGCCAAATCTTCATCACTAAATATCTTTGGTGTGATACCCAGTAATGTTATGATAGTGTTTTATTATGTTGCATCTTTGTTGTCTGGATGTCCTGTATTTCCTTCACACCACCTGCTCAGTGACTAGATTTTTTTTTCTCTCCCCAGTGTTCTTTCATTATTCAAGCAATTTCTGTTCAAACATATTTATCATTGTCATCTCCTTTTTTTTTCTTTTGCTTTCTCCCTCTTTTTGTTTGCTGATATGTATATTATCATCATTGTTAAGCGTTAATTCTATTATGAGTTTGTTATCCAGACCTTAGAACTCTGTGGTCAACCTGCTAATTTATTTTTATATCACTGATATTATTGCATATCTCATTTTTTTTTCTATTACAGATGTCAAAAGTGTAAGATCTCTGTACCCTTATTATAACTGTATATGGCTTTTGCTGAAATAAATACTATTATTATTATAGGCTTTAAACCTTAAGTTATAAAGTAACCTGCTCTTTAGCAGTGTAACCTTTATTTTATGAAAGTCTTTTCCAAATTTATGTAGTTTGCCATTTAATGTACTTGTGTAGTGTAAATTTTTAACTTATAATTTTAAAGAATTTTGGTTAGTTCTAAGCTAGATTGAAATG
The DNA here is from genome assembly GCF_036898095.1 of Palaemon carinicauda. Lineage (NCBI taxonomy): Eukaryota > Metazoa > Arthropoda > Malacostraca > Decapoda > Palaemonidae > Palaemon > Palaemon carinicauda. The sequence goes on along the minus strand of NC_090731.1, from coordinate 18,529,516 downwards.
TAGTAACCTGCATTGAAAATTGCAGTAAATTTCCCACTAAACCTTAAAGGGTTTTAAAAATTTTATAAAATCTTTACTTAAAATCTTAACTGCTTTTCAGTTTTCTTTTCATGCAGTTTAATTAATGTAGGTTTTATTCCTAAATACTTATTTTTACGCCTAAGAATGCCTTTGAGGGTAGTTATTTGCCAGTTTAAATTTGAAGTAGACATTTCTTTTGAGGATAGGTATTTGCCAGTTTTGTGCTTAATTACTTTAGAACAACCTGTATTGATGAGCAATTTTAAAGAAACTTTAGAAAAAGGTAAACGAGTAAGAAAACTAAGGTTAATTGTGGTTGGTTGATTTGAGGCAGTCTAGTATATATATTATATGGTTGCTAATAAAATGCTTTATGTTCAGTTTTTTTTTCAAAAATTAAGTAACCCAAACTAGTTTGCTGTGATAATAATTATCTAGGTCCTTTTTATTCCATAAGGACTTTAAACTTCCCCACAAAAACTGTATTCGGCATCGCAAGCTTTTTGGAGTATTTCTATTAGATCCGCTGAAATTTTAGTTTGTCATCACTCAAGTATTAGGCTACTTTTCTATAAGGTGATTTTTAGTCTTAATTATGTCCTTTTGCCAGTAAGAGTTAATACAAATATTAGCATCTTGTTTCCTGATTCCTCATGTCTATTCAAAGACTCCTGTCCATTCCTATAACAGTGTTAAAGAAAAAGTATTTGACTTAAGCCATTGTCAAAGGTGACAACGATTAGCTAATACATGCTGGTTATTATATTACTAATCTTTGCGTTGCTACTAAAAGGACTTGAGACTAATTTTATCAAACTGCTACTGACCAATGATAGTGCATGATTATATGTAATTTTGATCAACTTTGTAAACCAAACAAATTGAAACTGTTAAAACTAAGATTCTAAAAATTTGAGCTAATTTAAGTCATGTCTTTACTAGTTTTGCTTTGTAAAAATGCTGGCTTCTAAAACTATCTATGGAAGCATTCTGGATTGGTAAAAAAATGGATGATACAGCCATATGAATCTCGGGCAAGTTCAGGTGGTCACTCATTCAATAAGTTGAATAGTAGTACTGTTGAAGAGTTCTGGGATATGTAATGAAATGCTATACGGCACCAGCTTCTACACAAGTGCTAATAATACTAACGGTTATAGTCTTGAATTTCTATTAAAGATGAAATTTGAGGCTCGGGACAAAGGATGGATTAGTTATTTATATAAGGGTGAAAACTGGTAGCCTTCTAGTCCAGTGCATTAGCTTGTATTTTGGCAGGATGGAGAGAACCTGCTTTGATAAGACTAGACATGCAAGTAATCTTTAATATAATTTTCAACTTAAATATATTTAATACCGCTGAAAGAATTAATCTAGAATCCAAACCACTAAAGAGAAGCAAATGAAACATATTAAGAGGTCCTGCTTGAATGGCCCACTGAGGATATACTAAAAGTGTTTTTGCTTTTATTTTTTGGGGGGAGACTGCTTACCTATGACATGGATAACCAGTTTGTACGGTGACAGGATAAGGAAGAGTCTGGTATAAAGTCTCGGTATGGCATAAAAAGGCAATCTGTTTAAAAGAAATTTTGGTTTAAGTACTGTGAAAGTATATAAATGCAGAGTCTGATAAAGCCTACTGATTAAGCAATAAAATTTTCGTATCACAAATGGATACCCTTTGCCCTACAGGACCCATAGGGTTTCTCCTATATATCCATAGGTATTCTAATATAAAAAGTAATGCTCATTTAAATCCATTATTAAAGCAGTAGGAATAGGGAAAGAATTTAATTGAAAGCTCTTAATACCATCACTTAAATTCTTAGTGTTATGGCTTAAGGCCCTTCAACATTAGAGGCAAATGCAGGGCAGGCACTCTTGATTTCCCCGTAATTCCTATCTTTGAAAGTGTTAACAAATCACAGTCCAAGGACGACAGTAGGCTCAGGCAGGCAAACTTATGCTTTGGGCCAGAGGCCGGGCAGAGTGCAGTCAGAATTGTTTCAGACAAGTCCACAATTGGCTGGTACCTGATTAGCCCGTTATTTCCTCATCTATGACGTCATCTATACCCGTGATCGTCGCCCATAAAGCAAAATTGGTAATAGTGTCTGACCGCCGTGAATTTGCCCTTCGCGTGTAAGGGCCCTTAGGCTATTTACCCCGTCCAAATTAAGATTGAACCTAATGCACTTCCGTGTGGTACTCGACTTAATGGTCCAAATGAGGAGCAAGTGTTTTGTTCGTACAAAAGTTCCTCTCAACTAAGTACTCTGCTCAAAAGCTTCATCTTCCATATCAATGGGCCGTAAATCATTTAGTAGTAGTTCGTGCACAACTGCTTAGAAAGCAGCACTATGAATATCAAGATACCACATTTGTCTTCTTCCATCAATTCCTGCAGATCATTTGCATCAGCATAGTTATCAACTTAGAATTACCTCTATGCTGACTGGTTATCTAGCAATACTTAGATTCTTTCTAAATATCTGACTAGTTATTCAAGAATTACGTATTCGAGCACATTTAATGTAAAGGATTAACTCGAAATGAGTATGAACTTGAATTCCAGAAATCTATTAGCCAGTTCTTGGTTGCTATACCCATCCAGAGACCTTTTTATTTTATTTAAATTTCCCATTGCACCATTTAAGAGACGATATAACTATTTGTCTGTTGCTTTCTCCTACATTTTCTTGTTCATTTTTTTTCTCCTAAATTGGTAATTACATTGGCCCTTGTGGTGTATTCCTCCATGCATTTTCAATAGTTAAGACACTTTCTTTAAGTCGTGTTTTTTTTTTTTTTTTTTTTTTTTTTTTTTTTTTTTTTTGTCCTTATTGAACCAAGATCTGCCATTACCAGTTATTGCCTTTTCCCTTAGATGGTCACATTGTTATTCAATATTATTCGCCCTATTATATACAGTTATAAATAAATCTCAAAAACATATTGTTTTAGGTTCGGATCCAGGTATAAATTTGACCTCCCCTTCGATCATATACAGTATTATAATCCAAGCGAGGTTACCGAAACTGTTGTTGGCTATTAAAGTAGCTATTCTAAATTTCGTTCAGTTTAGCTCAAAGGTTCCCATGAATGAAAAACATATTGTTTCTTCTAAAAGATAAATCTTACACGTTTGACATTTAAGTATCTTGTGAAAGGAATAATTTTGCCAATTGAAGGCGTTATCCAGGTAGTAAATGTAGACTTTGTCTAGTAGCAGCGATGACAGGCAACCATTTATTAACATTCTAAAGTAAGAAAATGAAGAAAAAAAGGATGAGCAGTGCTTTGTATCTAAGGTGTCGCCTGTTGATAAACGAAGAAATTTTCAGGTTAAAGCTCTTAAACTGTGTGATCACCAGAATCGACCACTGTAACTCCATCTACTACAATCTACCAAAAGTACAACTTAAAAATTTGCAAAACATAATAAACAGACGAGCAAGAAAGATAAAAGGTAACGTTCCTAGAGAAAGGATCACAATTATACTAATGGATCTACACTAGCTGCCGATTAAAGCTAAAGGTGAATTTAAAATATATACAATAACCCATCAAGTTAAAAGAACCGGTCGTCCAAAATATCCAAGAGAATTGCTACATATCGTGCAACCAACAAATCGTCCTTAAACGAGAATAGTTCAGGATGGTTTCAATCTATCAGAGCCTGGATACATGTCTTCTATAGGGTCTAGAGTCTTCAGATATTCGGCCCCGAGACTATACAATAGGCTCCCACGCGACATCCGAATAATTGAAGATGTTAAGGCTTTCACGAGGAAACTGAAGACCTTCTTATTTTGTGAGTGTTTTGACAGTGATGATCAAACAGTAAGCGAAAAATACGTATTGTGAAATGTTAAAAGCTACTGAATGAAGATAAAACAACTGTGGAGATCCTGTAGAGAGTAGGATTCCCCTGATGTACAGGACCAGATAAGCAGCCCTTAAAGTAAGTAGTGCGAATTTATCAAAAAGATTGTAATGTTATTAATTCTGAAAGGTCTCAGCTGTATTTTCCTAAGAATCTTTTGGGATTCCATGATCAGATTCTATGGGTAGTTTGGCTGTCGAGGTTTCATCCAGAATTTGAGGTTCTATTTAAAGGGAACCACCAGATTGGTTTGCCCAAAAATTAGCAATCTTTTTTTTATCTTTCATTATGGTAGTTTGATGTGTCTATTTCAAGATGTCAATAGTCATTTTAGTATTTCCGTGCTTTTTCATATCTAAAATATTATAATTATAAATTTAATGCATCTGGTCAGGCACCAATCATCATATATTGTCGCCTCTGTTGTTTTATATCAAAGTAAAGAATAAACAAGAAACTATAATAGTATTCCCTTTAATATGTGGACCGAAACTAACGTTTTCTATGTTATTCCACGTTTTCTGTTTCTAATCCCTTTGCAGTAAACTGTAGAAAACAGGTTATTGTTATTGTTATTGTTACTGTTATTGTTGTTGTTGTTGTTTTCAAGAGAGAGAGAGAGAGAGAGAGAGAGAGAGAGAGACCATCTCAAGCTAACATAAGTCATTCCTTTCGTGTTTACTTATGTGACTGACACAGAAACTATTTGAAAAGATGCCCAAAGTATCTAAGCTTAGACTGAAATTGAAAAAGGCCTATAGTTGTCGTCGTAGAAGTGGTGGGAGTAACGGTATATTATAGTGCTGGAACTTTCTAAGTGAATAAATGAAGTCTTTCGGATGTCTAGCGGGAGTTTGTTACAGTCTACAACCTACAATAGAGGTAGGTCTACGTTTTGGCTCCAATAACTGTAAACCAAATGTAACTATTCTCGTGTCGACATGATTCGTTGACTGCACGATGTGTAGCAATTCTCGTAGATATTATGGATGGCCTGTTCTGATAACTTGAATCATTCACATATCTTAAACACTATTCTAACTTTAATAGGCAGTCAGTTACATCAACACTGGTATATAAACACCCATAGGAAATTAAAATTATATATTGATGATATACAGTGGTGAGGTAATTATTGCATTACCGGCAAAAGCTCGAAAGATGAGTTTTTTTTCAGTAAAAGTTCAAAATATAGTATTTCTAGTTTACATTGCGTTTTCCCAAAACTTTGATTTTTTCACACAAAAAAAAATGAATGTTGACAGATTCTTACCATTCAAAAACCAGCAGGTAGAACAGATAGGAGAGCATCTTTGTATGCATTTTTTTTTCTCATACTTTCACAAAATTTAAAAAATAATAATAAAGAACAAACCTTAAAAGAATAAAAAAGGAAGATTAAACACGTCTAAAAAGTCACATACTAATTTTTCTAATTGGACTCTCTCTCTCATCTGGTTTTTTTAATAATCAAAGTCGATTGAATATAAAAGAGATGACATTTTTAATTAACACCTAAAGGTATTGCTCTCATGGGGGGCCAACACTCACCTGAAGAAAAGGAAAAGCATCACATATATTACAGTGAAGGGTGAGGTAGCTGTTAGTTTTTTTAACAAAAAGTGGCTTTAGAAATATTCTAATAGAAAAAAACAAAGGGGCCGTATGGTATATGGACAAAGGTAATAGTGTCTGACTATCCTACTTACTCGGACCCAAAATATCCTAGTTGATGATTGATTGATTTAAGATTTTCAGGCATCCTAACATCTAAGGTCATTGACGCCGTCCTAGTTGATGAGCTATCTATATGAACAAGGAGAATAGAAGTTAAAATTAATGGTGAGTCTGTCCCTAAACCACAATTAATTGCACTTATTGGGTGTCCAATAGAGAGAGTATTCATCGAGTGCTTTGGATGTAAACATGTTTCTGTGTAAACTGACAACCCTGTCATATGTTCTAAGTATTGCAGGTTGGGTCATATGACCTGGAAGTGCCTAAATGAGCATCGTTGTCGATTTTGTGGTAAACCCAACGAGTCGGGAGTGTGTGGTGATAAAATCAAGGGGGAAAACATTGAACAAAAATGCTGTAATTGTGAGGGTGCTCATAATGCCAGCTTTAGACTGTGTCCCTGAAGATAAAAAATTGATCGTTCACTTAAGGCAAATCATTAGAATTTTAGTAACGATATTTTCCATTTATTCATACTTAAGTTCCAGTGGCTAGTGAAATTTTCTGGAGAAAAGTGTATGGAACAGCAAAACCAAAGTTCGGTCAAGAATAAATATCCTTAGGAGACTCAGAATTCCGTAATGAGATTGGAGAACTTAAACAGACTGTGTTAAGTATTAGTAATATTATTATTAGTATATATTTGCAAAAAAAGAAGGTTGTTCTTAACGAAAGTGTGATTCAAAATGTTGAAGTTGCAGAGGTATTTGATAATGGTCGTGAAAGTCCAGCTACATGCAAGGCTGGCTTGTCAGCTAATAACCCAGATTATGTGAAAAATGTGGTCGGAAATTTTATCCACATTCTTGATTCGATAACCGAATATATGGAAACTCCAACCATTGTTCTCTAGTCTTTGGTAGTGCCATAGCCCCTGTACCATGGTCTTCCATTGTCTTGGGTTAGAGTTCTCTTGCTTGAGGGTACACTCAGGCACACTATTCCATCTTATTTCTCTTCCTTTTGCTTTTTGTTAAATACAGTTTATATAGGAAATATTCATTTTGGTGTTGTTGCTGTTCTTAAAATATTTTATTTTTCCTAATATCTTTTCTTCACTGGGCTATTTTCCCTGTTGGAGCCCTTGGGCTTATAGCAATGTTGAAACATAGTTTGAGAACCAAAATTCTTCAAGTCTAAGGAACCTAATATAGGGAAAGCAGCCTGTGGTACGGAAGAATAAACAGAAGAATAAATTAGAAATTAGAAATAGTATAACATTATTAACATGATTATAAGCTCAAAGGAATCTGAAATCATTGTTATTTCCCGATCGAAAATTGTAGTATATCTTTTGGAGCATGAGAGAAATATTAGTGGAATAATTTGTTCACTTTAAAGTAGAAATGAAAAATTTGACTAGAATGTTGTACATCTAATAGTGGATTTTGAAGTGAAAAAGGATACAATAAGATCTTTAACTTATCACTATTTCACTTAAGATAACGGATTGTTTCCTTATTGAATATTAAATATATGATTTTTTACTGTTTTTTTCCATGGTTAATCATGTAACCAACAGATGTCACTGGTTTTCTAAGTGGTGACGTAACGTCTTTTGAAAGTAACTGTTTTCTAAAAGAATCCTTGTTAGTCTCTCGACCAAAACAGGGGTCATTTCCTCATTCGTTGTCTCGAAATAATGATACGGGCCTCTCTGATTGGCTGAAACTTGGAAGAAAGCCGGCAAGATGGAACTGTAAACTTTGCGAAATCAGGAAGCATTGTCAGTGCGCTTTGGGGCTGAGACGTATCCACATCTTCAGTTAGCTGTTCAAGTCATTTGCATATCGTCTTTGAATCTTCAGTTTCGTATTTGTTGTTCCAGTAATCGCCGCCATTTTATGGTATTGGGATATGAAGGTAAGCTTGCTTTTACATAGCTGGTGTTCAGGGTTTGTTAGAAATTTTAATTCGACTTGCTGTTTTGTATAGGGATCTTGTGATGTTATATATCTCTGGAAGACTTAACCAGGGTTCTTAATTATTGGGATATGCCGGTTAACCTCATTAACAGTTAAACAGTTTCTAGTAATGAACCTTTGTTTCAATTTCTATAAGCCGGCGGTGAGATATACAGTTTAGTTACCGTAATGTCAACTTTTTCTAACTTAAAGGAATTCCTACTATCAGACTTTTTTAACCGGCTTGGTGTCTTGAATCTGTCAATTTCTCAATGGCTAAACCTTTAGTTATAAGTTGTGAACGTAATTCTAATATATTAAGCGTATTGCTTGGGGTAGTTATCAGAAACTGCTAATTTTATAAGGCTTTACCTAAATCATTCAGTTTTTGGTTTAGTTTACGTGCAAATTAAAACCTGGATAAAATTCTTGTATAATTATTTTCAGTATTCAATTTTGAAGCGTTTAGCAAATCCTTCGAACTTTCATTCGCTAGCATTCGGTTCACTGCAACACGAAGTAATTTGTTGTTTCCATTGATAGGATCTTCAATAGTAGAATTTATTGGATAGGTTTTAAAACTTCCAAACCTATACCTATTTTCTTTTGTAGTAATTTAGTGTCTAGGATATTTTGCGTTAATTTTAACATTTTTTCTATTATGAATTTCTAGAAAAATTTGCTTTGCTCTTTTAAGACTTAAAAATCCACGATTGAGGTCTTGAGTAACTGTAATTTTCAGAGATTTTTAATCCAATTTTGGTAGGTTTTCGATCGTATTTGATGTGTAGTGATCCAAGTGTATTTTGGTTAATTGTTTTTAAATAACCAGTAAATCTAGAGTGCAGAGATTTATAGCTTCCTTAAAGAGTAAGTTACAATGTAGATAGGTAGTTTAGTCTTTTGAGTTCATATATATTTTGATTTCTAATTCAACAGGTGTGGTTGATTAAGTTTTCCCTGATTGTAAGCCAATTGGGGTGTTAGTCTATCTGAACTAATGAAAGTGGTTTTGGTTATTAAACCAGAAATATAAAAATTAAGCTAGTCTTTTATATTTCAAGTGGTGAAGCTTTAAGTCTTAGCGTCTTAAACAATAGCGCTATAAAAGTAGAATTGTGTTTAAAAATATCTCTATCTAGGCGAGTCAAATTTGTCAGTTTTATAACTTAGCTTTTCTCGGGAATATTGCTATAGCTATAATTTTAGCTTCTAACAAATTTCTAAGTTGTGAAGTTTAGCATTTATTTGGTAGTGTATAGGTTGGAATATTGGAAATGCTATAATGATTTTAGCTTTAACAAATTTATAAGTAAAGTGAAATTTAGCAAGAATTTGAGTGTATAGGAAAGTTTCTCGAATTTTTTAGTTTTCTCTAAGAGGGTTACTAGAAAAAAAGGATATTTAGTGTAAGTGTTACTAGAAAAAAAAGGATATTTAGCTTGGATAGACTGAATCATATTGTGATTGCTATCCTTAAGATGGCGAAGTTTTGAAAGATGGCGAAGTTTTGAAAGATGGCGAAGTTTTGAAAGATGGCGAAGTTTTGAAAGATGGCGAAGTTTTGAAAGATGGCGAGTAATCAATGTATATTTAACTATACAGCAATGAGCTTTTGTGAAATAGCATTGTCCCGAGTCTAATTTTGAAAAGTTGGGATAAGTTAAGTTTAACAATTTTTACAATTGCTTAAGGCTAATGAAAAGTAACTATTTTCACAGCAATACAGCAACCAGTAAATGACTGGATATAGGAATTATCCTTCTATATTTTAATGTATCATCTATAGTGAATAGTCTTGTTTAATGCTGCTTTGATTTAATTTAAGCGTAGCTACTTATTGTTAGAAGCATTTGGCCAGTGTCCTTTAGTAAATTGCTTTCTCAGCCTTATGATATCTTGTCAGTGTATTTTTTTTTTTAATCCACGAGACTTTGTGTTGATTCAGGATTATTTTTGTACTTTAAATCCATGAATTTTTCTTGTGTTGATTCAGGATTATTTTTGTACTTTTTGAAATTTAACTCTAGATTTTACTTGTTTATAAAGGAGTTAAAATTAATTAATTCTCTATTTAATTCTGATACTCGACTTCATTAGGGATTTATCATAGAATTATTTAATTCTGATACTCGACTTCATTAGGGATTTATCATAGAATTTTTCAACGTTAACTTACCCTAAACATTTGTCATAAAGTGTAAGCTAGCTCATGTACGTTATATGTTCAATGCTTTAAATTTGACGTGAAATTTGTAATGAAATACTAATTGAATTTTTTTTTTTTAGGTTGTGTGATTTGAAGTCTACTAACGAGTGTGGATAAAACGCAACTACTCTGGAAAGACAGATCTCCAATAAACTCGTAACTTAAATAATTACGAGGGGCACAAAAGACCGTAGGAATTCCTTACGTCCTACGGTCTTTTGTGTTCCGTAACGTAAAAAGTTATGAGAACTTATTGGAGTCATGTCACGAGTTAATTCACGTATACTCAGCAAGACTTACTCTGCAAACAGGAGAGTAACACTCATCTTTGCATCCTTTACGAACAGGAGAGGGAAAAGGTAAAAGAAAGGAAACCTAGGAGAGAACTTACTGAATGGAACAGAAAAAGAAACTAGAGAAGACAATAGCAACGGAAAATGAAACTAATGAGAATAGTAAATGGAAGTAGAGGAAAGTAATAAGTGCGAAAAAGAATAACTAAACTTATAAGCTCTTTAGTTGTATGTATTTATAAAGACCTTTTACATTCTGGCTACTTAGGTGGGAAATAAATTCATGTTTAGTTAAATTAACATCTTTTATTTATTATTCCTTTACACTTTTCTGCTAAGGTAGTAACTTTCATTTTGTTCTGATTTGGCAATCCTCCTGCTACGGTAGTGACTTTAGTCTTATTCTTCAACTTGCAACTGATTGTCCGTTCTCTAAAGCAATCTTCGGCCCTCATAACTGGAAAAAAATAAACTTGCATTAACAACAAAGTCAGAGGTTTGCACTAGCGGCCATGCTTAAGGGGTACACAGTGAACCAGACCAAACTGTTATAGTTAACGTTAAAATCGCTTGATCCACAGGCAGGGGGATTGTACAACTTTGGTTTTCCCCACTTTGGTTTAGTATTATAAGTATATTATACAATCAAAATAATTACACGAAGTTTATAAAATCTTTCTGAAAATATTATACAAATTCAGGACTATGTTTATATTCATTCTAGTTTAAAAAACAATTTACAAATTTAGCCTAAATTGAAAAAAAAATCAAAAATTCAAACAAATCACTTAATTCACCTACAAAAATAATCACTTAATTCACCTAATCAGATAAATTTAAGCAAATTACTTTAGTCACTAGAAAAATCTTACGTTATGTAAAAATAAAAAACTATAGAAATTACCTGTTTGCAGTATCTTCACAGAATATATCCTTTCTACATCCATTCGAAGCCAAACTATCACGACACATTAATCTGAAATAATACAGTATTTAGAATGCCATTTTCTGGTAGTCTTAACAGCTAAAATTCAAGAAAAAAGAAAAATGTGCTATCATTTAGTTAAGGGGGAGACATAGCCACTTCTAGTAAATATTTCACCAATAAACTAATTTCCACTCTTATTCCCGTTAACCTGAATCTATATATTATATATTCACCATTTTGCTCTAATTTTCAAAATACCTTTACAGGAACTTTAAATGGTTTAGTTAAGTTAGATATATAAAGCATATTAAAAGCATATCTGTAATATTCACAAATGTAACAGTACTTAAAACTTCTTAGCTTTAACAAATATTAAGATTGATAAACATTAAAATTAATTAGTAAAAAATACGTCAATGAAACTTTCAAGAGTAACTTTTACATTGGTTCCTACATCTTAAAAACTAAATCTAACAAATAAATATTAAAATTAATAAATCAAATATACGTCAACGAAACTTTCAAGAATAACTTCCACATTGCTTCCCATACCTTAAATATAACTGGTTTGCCAATTTATATGCACATGCTATATTTAGGTTAAAATTTTATAATTTCTTATTTGCAAATTGCTTTCACAGCTAAGACAGTCAAAAGTTTTAATAACTTACTAATACCAATGTTTCTCAATTGCATCGGTGAAATGGCAGCAAATTACTATTCAATGTTTTTTCCACAATAGTCTTTCATTGATCAAAAATCCTCCAAGATTTCTCTGGTACAAAATACTGAGCTTGTCTTCCCATATGGTCTCCTCTGTCATTAAAGTCGCCTTAGAAGCTGTCAAAGAAATTAAGAATTGGTGTGCTAATATTAAGCAGGTCTAAGTCTATTTTAAAAGAATTTTCAATGAATACTAATTAACATTTACAATTTTCATATATGCCAATATTTTTATGTGTGTAACCGTATTGAAATTTCAAATTGCTAGCAACAAATCTGTCTTAATATCCTAGTATATAAAAAAAAAATCTTAACTTTTCTCACCTAAACTCCATTACTTAAGTAGGTTACCTAATAAACTAACTATGAACCTAAAATTTTCATCTGACAATAAATCATATTGAATATGATTTGTAATTGTTACATAAAATTCTTACAAGAACAATGGAGTTTTTCTATTGATATCAAGCTCCTTAATGGATAGTTTCCACAAAGTTATACCCTCTAAAATCAAAATGCAACAAATTTCAATCATCCTCACCGATTTGAGAAACTTTATACAAGCCATTAGCTAGAAACATTCACATTTAACGCGTTTTATTAACTGATTTTATCAAGTAATTGCATGTAAACTTCCCATACAGCAATTTAAGTCAACCAAAATTCATCAGGAATCAAAATATATCATGAAAGGTTTTGGGAAAATGCAAATAACCTCATTGTTAAGACCAAAATCATCCCTGAAGGCAAAGATATTTTGTAAAAAAAAACTTCTAGAAATTGAAAGACTATCTTTCAAAATCGCTGGAAATTAAAACTAATTTGTGTAGAGACCAATAAATTTAGAGAAAAAAAAAGACAAGCATTTTAAAAACTACAAAAAACAAGTGACATTTATAGAAATTAGAAAAATGGAAGGTTTTTTGCTAATGAGATAATTTGTAAGGTTTTTTGCCTATTGCTGTCAAATTGCAGTTAAATTGAATTCAGTCAAAACCCATACAAATTTAATATAAATCATTCTGATTTATAACAATGGAGGATATATTTCCTATCTTAATGTTAAAATTTTGTATGAGAAAGTTTGATTACCAAGACTACCAAAGATAATCACTTAGAAATATGAAAAATACTGGTACTAGAAACTACATGCTTGTGGGAAAACCATCTAAATCAATAGTACATGAAGATGAAACGTGCCACAAGAAATATTTAAGGAAAAATCCTGGAACTGCCGGATCATTACACGTAAGAGAATTACAAATCGGTTTTTATAGGAAGGTTAACCAAAATATCTCAACCTAACCCGCAGCTGAAAAACAACGAAAATCAATATCCTCAATAGGGTAACCACATCCTCAGGAACTAGAGGGAATGCGAAGAAAATAGAAGACCAGAAGAAAACTCAGAATGTAATAGAAGAAAACTCGAGGAAAATGCAGTACGAAAAAGATAAGACCAGAAGACAACGCAATACACAAGAAATAATTACAGCAGATAAGACTACAAAATAAAAAAAAAAAAAAATAGAAAACTATGCTAAAGAGACTATATCAAGAACTATGTATGAAAAATAAGATATCGGTAAAGTACATTAAAATAAATCAAATAGCATTAATACGAAAAGGGCTACTGTTATTTAATATATTCTAGTTTTAGACACTTACAGAAACTTCCATGTAAACTAAAAGCAATCTTGCTACAATAGTCTTTTATTAATGAAATTTACAGGGTTTTTTGTAGTATCTTCTATAATTTTCTCCTTGTCATTTCGGTCTTGAATTTTCTCTATGTTGCTTTACTGTTGGAGTTAACGCTCGGCCTGTGAGTAATTCCTTTTTATTTTAGTTTCAAATGCACCTGGAAGAAATCAAAGCATATAATATATACATTTAATCTTTTTGAAAAGTTCTATCTTTGCCAGAAGTAGGCCTACTCTTTACCTTGGAAGTATCAAGCAATATTTGTTAAAACTATTGAATCAAAATATTTTATATTTCACTTAGGATCACAAAGTTTTTAATTAAAAAAATTATGGATTTATATTTCACTTTAGGTCAGGTTAAAGCTTAATAAAAATATGGACTTTTACGTATATTAGATTACTAGTTCCTTTAAAGCTCTTGCCTTTCAAAATGGACATATTCTAAAAATTAAAGATATTTTGATTGTGTTTGCCCATTGAAAATTCTGATTCAACAATTTCTTTTGCATGGAGCTGAACATCTGAAAAAAAGTAAGATATTAAAAATCGTTTGTTATAAAATCACAATCTTATTAGTATACACATTCACAACCTTACTAGTCAGTATACACATTTACAACCTTACTAATTAGTATACACCTTACTAGTAAGTACACATTCACAATCTTTGCAAGTTGATTATACATTCACAATCTTTGCAAGTTTATTATACATTCACAATCTTACAAGTTAGTACACACATTCACAATCTTACAAGTTAGTACACACATTCACAATCTTACAAGTTAGTATACACATTCACAATCTTACAAGTTAGTACACACATTCACAATCTTACAAGTTAGTATACACATTCACAATCTTATAAGTTGTATATTGAAAATCTTTCGTGCATCATGCAAGCACATTCACAAATCTTATCGTTAGTAAGGCGGCCGTTCGTTATTTGACAAATCTTTCCATAAGTGACATGTTAATATCTTTTTTAACGGCTCATATAGACAACAACAACAACAGGCGTTTCTAGTCCACTGAAATACAAAGGCCTCAAGCATGTCCTTTCTTCATGTCTGGGGTTTGGCCAGTTTTTATCACCACGCTAGCCAGTGCCGATTGGTGATTGTGGGAGACTTTAGTCTGACCGTTTACAGCAAACCAACCTAGTATGGGTGGCCCTGGTTAGCCCCGACTAGTACAGCTTTACTGATCATGGTGATGCACAAACACTTTCACCATTTCAGGTATCCCCACTCAGAGCCAATAGAGCGATAAATTATCAAAAAAATATGATATTTTAATTATAAAATAAATTTTTGAATATACTTACCCGGTGAATATATAATAGCTGCAACTCTACGGCTCGACAGACAACATACTCAAAAAAACTCGCGAGCGATCGCTATGCAGGTTGCGGGTGTGCCCACCAGCGCCAACTGTCGGCCAGATACCACTCTTGAATGTAAACAAAACCTTCAATTCTTCTCGTCCCGCTGCGTCTCTATTGGGGAGGAAGGGAGGGTCATTTAATTTATATATTCACCGGGTAAGTATATTCAAAAATCTATTTTATAATTAAAATATCATTTTTAAATATTAAACTTAGCCGGTGAATATATAATAGCTGATTCACACCCAAGGAGGTGGGTAGAGACCAGAGTTAATATGTTTACAGCGTATAAGCTAAGAGTTTTTTCATTTTGACAGTTATCAATATAACAAAACCAAAATAAATAGGTACCTGGTAAGGAAGTTGACTTAGATGATTACTCTGCCTTGTAAGTCTGTCTTCCTCACGGAGCCCAGCGATCCTCTTAGGATGCTGACAGACTCCCAGGAGCTGAAGTATCAAGGGCTGCAACCCATACAACAGGACCTCATCAAACCCCTAATCTGGGCGCTCTCAAGAAATGACTTTGACCACCCGCCAAATCAACCAGGATGCGAAAGGCTTCTTAGCCTTCCGTACAACCCAAAAAACAATATTAAAAACATTTCAAGAGACAGATTAAAAGGATATGGAATTAGGGAAGTGTAGTGGTTGAGCCCTCACCCACTACTGCACTCGCTGCTACGAATGGACCCAGTGTGTAGCAGTCCTCGTAAAGAGTCTGGACATCTTTCAAGTAAAATGACGCGAACACTGACTTGCTTCTCCAAAAGGTCGCGTCCATGATACTTTGCAGAGATCTATTTTGCTTAAAGGCCACGGAAGTTGCTATAGCTCTAATCTCGTGCGTCTTAACCTTAAGCAAAGATCGGTCTTCCTCACTCAAGTGTGAATGAGCTTCTCGTATTAACAATCTTATAAAATATGACAAAGCATTCTTTGACATGGGTAAGGATGGTTTCTTAACCGAACACCATAACTTCAGATTTACCTCTTAAAGGCTTAGTACGAGCTAAATAGAACTTAAGAGCTCTAACGGGGCATAATACTCTCTCTAACTCGTTGCCTACGATCTTTGATAAGCTAGGAATATCAAAAGATTTAGGCCAAGGACGAGAAGGCAGTTCATTCTTGGCTAGGAAACCAAGTTGAAGAGAACAAGAGGCTTTTTCTGTCGAAAAACCGATGTTCTTGCTGAAGGCATGAAGCTCACTGACTTTTAGCTGAGGCCAAGCACACCAGGAAAAGTGTCTTAAGAGTGAGATCCTTCAGGGAGGCTGAATGTAAAGGCTCGAACCTGTCTGACATGAGGAATCTTAGGACCACGTCTAAATTCCATCCAGGTGTAGCCAAACGACGTTCCTTAGAGGTCTCAAAAGACTTAAGCAGATCTTGTAGATCTTTATTATTGGAAAGATCTAAGCCTCTATGCCGGAAGACCGAAGCCAACATGCTCCTGTAGCCCTTGATCGTGGGAGCTGAAAGGGAGCGAACTCTTCTCAGGTATAAGAGAAAGTCCGCGATTTGGGCCACAGAGGTACTGGACGAGGATACAGATACTGACTTGCACCAGTCTCGGAAGATTTCCCACTTCTATTGGTAAACTCTAATGGTAGAAGCTCTCCTCGCTCTTGCAATCGCACTGGCTGCCTCCTTCGAAAAGCCTCTAGCTCTCGAGAGTCTTTCGATAGTCTGAAGGCAGTCAGACGAAGAGCGTGGAGGCTTTGGTGTACCTTCTTTACGTGTGGCTGACGTAATAGGTCTACTCTTAGAGGAAGACTTCTCGGAAAGTCTACCAGCCATCGAAGTACCTCGGTGAACCATTCTCTCGCGGGCCAGAGGGGAGCAACTAACGTCAACCTTGTCCCTTCGTGAGAGGCGAACTTCTGCAGTACCTTGTTGACAATCTTGAATGGTGGGAATGCGTATAGGTCTAGGTGAGACCAGTCTAGGAGAAAGGCATCTATATGTATTGCTGCTGGGTCTGGGACTGGAGAGCAATAGATTGGTCATCGAGGTTGCAAAGAGGTCTATGGTGGGTTGACCCCAAGTCGCCCAAAGTCTCTTGCACACATCCTTGTGGAGGGTCCATTCGGTTGGAATTACCTGACCTTTCCGACTGAGACAATCTGCTAGAACGTTCAAGTCGCCCTGGATAAACCTCGTCACTAGGGAGATGCCTCGATCTCTTGACCAGATGAGCAGGTCCCTTGCGATCTCGTACAGTGTCAGGGAGTAGGTACCTCCTTGTTTGGAAATGTACGCCAAGGCTGTGGTGTTGTCCGAGTTGACCTCCACCACTTTGTCTCGAAGGAGACTCTCGAAGCTTATCAAGGCCAGGTGAACTGCCAAAAGCTCCTTGCCGTTGATATGCATGCTCCTCTGACTTGAGGTCCACAGACCTGAGCATTCCCGACCGTCCAGTGTCGCACCCCAACCCAAATCCGATGCGTCTGAGAAGAGAACGTGGTTTGGTTTCTGAACTGCTAGGGGAAGTCCCTCTCGTAGACTGATATTGTCTTTCCACCAATTCAGGCAAGTCTTTACTGTTTCGGAAACCGGGATCGAGACCGCCTCTAGCGTCTTGTCCTTTTTCCAGTGAAAAGCTAGATGGAATTGTAGAGGTCGGAGGTGTAGCCTTCCTAGCGAGACAAACTGCTCCAGGGATGATAGAGTTCCTATCAGACTCATCCAATTCCTGACTGAGCAACGTTCTCTCTTCAACATCTTTTGGATTACGAGCAGGGCTTGATCTATTCTGGGGGCCGACGGAAAAGCCCGAAAAACTGGACTGCGAATCTCCAACCCTAAATACAGAATAGTTTGGGATGGGATCAGCTGGGACTTTTCCAAGTTGACCAGAAGTCCCAATTCCTTGGTCAGATCTAAAGTCCAATTGAGATCCTTCAGACAGCGATGACTGGACGAGGCTCTGAGAAGCCAGTCGTCCAAATAAAGGGAGGCTCGGATACCCGATAAATGAAGGAATTTTGCCACATTCCTCATAAGCCTCGTAAACACGAGAGGAGCAGGACTTAGGCCAAAGCACAGGGCCCGAAACTGGTACACCACATTGTCGAACACAAATCTCAGAAAAGGTTGGGAATCTGAGTGAATGGGGATGTGGAAGTAAGCGTCTCTTAGGTCGAGAGAGACCATCCAGTCTCCCTTTCTGACCGCTGCTAAAACTGACTTCGTGGTCTCCATGGTGAACTTTGTCTTTGTGACAAAGACATTCAGAGCACTGACGTCTAGCACCGGTCTCCAACCTCCTGTCTTCTTCGGTACTAGGAAGAGACGGTTGTAAAACCCCGGTGATTGAAGGTCCGAGACTTTGACCACCGCTCCCTTCTCTAGCAAAAGAGACACTTCTAGTTTCAGGGCTTGTCTCTTTGCTTCCTCTCGGTACCTGGGAGAGAGATCGATGGGGGACGTCGCTAGAGGAGGTTTGCGTACAAATGGGATTTTGTACCCCTCTCTGAGCAACCTCACAGACTGTTGATCTGCGCCTCTCTTCTCCCAGGCTTGCCAGAAGTTCTTGAGTCTGGCACCTACTGCTGTCTGAAGCTGCGGGCAGTCAGACTCTGCCTCGCGAGGACTTGGCTCCTTTCCTCTTTCCTCTCTTCCCTTCGGCACGAGTACTTCCCCTGCTGGGGGCTCTGCCACGAAAGGGCGGAATAAACCTGGACGCTGGAGTGTATCCTAGGTCTAGCAGACAAGGCAGACGAAGGGGTCCCTTTGCGAGCCGAGGACGCAACCAAGTCATGGGTGTCCTTCTGCACAAGGGACAACGATATTTCCTTAACTAAAAGTTCAGGAATAAAGAACTTAGATAAAGGGGCAAAGAGTAGCTCAGATCGTTGACAGGGCGTCACTCCTGCTGACAGAAAAGAGCACAGAGACTCTCGTTTCTTTAGGACTCCTGACGTAAACGAGGCGGAGAGCTCGTTGGATCCATCGCGGATGGCCTTATCCATGCAGGACATAATGAGTAAGGAAACATCTCTATCGGCTGATGAGATTTTCCTACTCAGGGCTCCCAAACACCAGTCAAGGAAGTTAAAAACTTCAAAAGCCCTAAAGATGCCCTTAAGTAGATGGTCCAGGTCTGAGGATGACCAACTAATCTTCGAGCGTCTCATGGCTAGGCGGCGGGGAGAGTCTACAAGACTTGAGAAGTCGCCCTGGGAAGAGGCAGGAACTCCCAAGCCGAGAACTTCTCCCGTGGCATACCAGACTCTCGATCTAGACGAGAGTTTAGTTGGGGGGAAGGCAAAGGAAGTCTTCCCTAAACTCCTCTTGGTTACTAACCAATCGCCTAACAGCCGTAAAGCTCTCTTGGATGAGCGAGAGAGAACGAGTTTTGTAAAGGCTGGCATGGCAGCAGGTACGCCTAAAACAAACTCCAACGGCGGCGAACGAGGAGCCACAGAGACAAAGTGTTCAGGGAACAACTCTTTAAAAAATGAGCATGACTTTCTTAAAGTCCATAGATGGCGGAACTGCTCTAGGCTCATCAATATCTGAAGGATGATCCTCAGGCTGAGGGTCAGCAACGTCCTCATCCGAAAGTTCCTCATCTGATAACTGATGAGAAACAAGCAAAGGGGTAGGCAATGCTTGACACGCAGCGTCCGCCCGCACTGGTGCATAAGTGGCGGAGCAGGACGCAGCATCCTGAAACTGCTGAACAGTCTGGGAACTGTCAACAACAACAAAAGGTGCGTGAGGACGCACAGCGTCCACCCGAGACTGCTTAGACCGCCTGGGTTGTGCAGTCAAAACAACTCTAGGTTGCGGAGGTTGACGCACCGCGTCAAAACAAGTCAACTCTGATGGTTGGCGAACGTCCTGAACGTCACCAGGCGCATCAGTGAGTTGCTTAACGTCCACATGCGGTTGAAAGTCCACACAAGACCGCATCGGGTGTGGTACAACCCCAACTGGTTGACGTGAGCTGGCAACACCAACGTCAACAGGACGCACAACAGAACGCTTGGGTGGCTGACGGCCAGGATCTCCATGAGATAAACGGCTAGGTTCAACGTAAACCTTCTTTGCGTTGTAATCTTCCATAAGGGACGCAAGCTTAGACTGCATGTCCTGCAGTATAACCCATTTAGGGTCTACGGTAACGGGTGCGGTAACAGCCGGGGTTAGCGTCTGAGACGGCACAACTTTGCCTTGCTTAGGCGGCGAGCAGTCATCCGATGACAGCAACGGGTCCGAACTGTCCCAATGACTACATCCGGGACGTTGGACCTGTCCTGAAGGGACCGACTTGCGTTTCAAAGGCCTAGAAACCTTGCTCCATGGTTTCTTGCGTGAAACGCCTTCGGAAGACGAGGTAAAAATGGGCTCTCTCGTCTTATGGTAGGGGCGATCTTGACGAGATACGCCTGATACCATAGAGGGAACGTCTGTTCGCTGATCAAGGCCTCTCGAACCCATAAGTCGTACGACATTACTTCTCCCCTGGGCTTGGGAGCTTGCAAGAGGTCCCGGACTAGGTGAACGACAGGCACGAACAGACGAACCCTCGGTCGCAACACTGTTCACAACACTTTGCGCACTAATCACTTTCCCACTTTCCGCCGTGGCACTGTGGCACTTAAGTTCCTTCACGTCAGCCATGAGTTGATTACGGTCACTTGCTAACGCTTCAACTCTCTCCCCCAAGGCATGAATAGCACGTAACATGTCTTGCATAGACGGATCCTGAGTGCTAGAAGGGGGGTTAGGAACAACCACTACAGGGGAAGGATTAGGTTCAGGGACATGTGGAGAGGAAAAATCTACGGACCTAGATGAACTTCTCCTTACCCTATCTCTCTCTAGTCTGCGTGTATACTTATCATATTCGATAAAATCAAATTCCGAAAGGCCCACGCATTCCTCACACCGATCTCCCAAATGACAGATTTTACCCCGACAATTGGAACAAACAGTATGAGGGTCGAGAGAAGCCTTTGGAAGACGCCTATTACAGTCCCTAGCATTACACTTTCGAAATCTAGGTACTTGAGAAGGGTCAGCCATTTTGAATTAGTCAAAGAAAATTCCAAAAACAATCCAAGTCATCAACAAATAATCCGATTCAATAAAGAGTTCAAGAGTTTATGTTGAGGAAAAACACCTGTACTGCGAAAGCTCAAACCAAAATAAAGTACTTCACCAAATATGATGGGAAAACTCCAGGTTCTACAGCGAGTATAAGTACGTCTTGTCGTCAACGTCGACAGAGAAGAATTGAAGGTTTTGTTTACATTCAAGAGTCTTATCTGGCTGACAGTTGGCGCTGGTGGGCACACCCGCAACCTGCATAGCGATCGCTCACGAGTTTTTTTGAGTATGTTGTCTGTCGAGCCGCAGAGTTGCAGCTATTATATATTCACCGGCTAAGTTTAATATTTAAAAAAACCAATTGAGCTGAAATCTATCAAAACAAAACCTTCGATAGTAAAAGTTTCACCAAATCACTTTTTCTACCTTCAAATTTGAATATTTTGCCCTTCTATAGAATACATTTTCATTATAGTTTTCATGTGTTTATATCACCCAAATATCTGTCAATCAAAACTAAATGCTAGAACTAAACAATAACGCCTAACACTGAATTTTCATTTATAGAAGCATTTCCAAATATACAAAATTTCCTTTTACCCAAGCCAGGTACTTTTTTATAATCAATAGACATAGATTACTCAAGTCTCATGTATTAGATTTCCCTATTACTGTACCTCTGATATCACTAACGCCAAACACTAAATGTTCATTTATAGAAGCATTTCCAAATCTACAAAATTTCCTTTTACTTAAGCCAAGTACCTTATGTATAATCAATAGACATTGATTACCCCTCAAGTCTCATGCATTAGATTTCCCTATTACTGTACCTCTGATATCACTAACGCCAAACACAATGTTCATTTATAGAAGCATTTCCAATCTACAAAATCTCCTTTCACTTAAGCCAGGTACCTTTTTTATAATCAATAGACATTGATTACCCCTCAAGTCTCATGCATTAGATTTCCCTTATTACTGTACCTCCGATATCAAAGTTGCGGTCAATTTAAAAAACGCTTCAGTCTCTCATGCGTAAGATTTCCCTATTACTGCACCACCTGATACTATAGTTGCGGTCAAGTAATCAAAAAAACGCTTCAATCTCTCATGCATAAGATTTCCCTATTACTGCACCACCTGATACTATAGTTGCGGTCAAGTAATTCAAAAAACGCTTCAATCTCTCATGCACAAGATTTCCATATTATTGCACCACCTGATAATATAGTTGCGGTCAAGCAATTTAATGATACAACTTTAAAAATACTATTACTATTTTTTACCAGGAATGACTTCCCACTTTCAAATCAGGCCAAATTCGAATTCCCATTTTAAACGATAATTTTAATTTCCATGTTTTAAACAATTTGAAATGACATTTCAGAATATTTCCATAGCCATGAAGCTGAAATTATAAAGCTTCATTCACCTACCAGTAATGAAGGTGTTGAACTTTTTGAGTCAATTTCCAAGTAAATGTTCTTATGATAAATTTACTCCACTTCAATTGAATGAAATCTTAATTTCCCTGGTACGTATGCATTAAGTTCATCGTTCAAGCTTCAGCACCTCAGTATGGTCATTAAAAATCTGGAAAAGAAAATTCATTAATGTGTGCAAATATTTCTGCCACAGTTTATTTGCAGACATTTATTACCAACGAGAAAATGCTAATAATTTTCATGTTTAACAAAGTATAATTATTGCAGTAATAACAGCATTATCAAAATACTAAATTTCCATTACAACTTGTGCCAAATATATCAAATGTTTTTAAAGATTCTCTTAATTTGCTCACTGACTTAACTTGCATGTCTAAAACACCTGATAAAAACACCAAACTACTTATGTATGAAGTTGCCTTAGTAATTCACAAAATTTGGCAGAGTTTATATTTATAAACTGAATACAAACTAATGATTGCATCAATTTAAATTCCATAATCATTTATTGTATCAAATTCTAAAAAAAATTCAATCACAACATCACTAATCCTATGTGAAAACGTCTATACACATTTGACAGTATCCAAAACTTAATTTACCGATTTCAGTAACTAGTTTCTGCGTCTAACAAGACATCATATAATGCAATCAAAGTAATATCAAAATTCGCCAGGAGAGCAAATACCTCTGAAAGGTAAGTCATATGTCAAAAACGAGTGCTTTGCAGCAATAATAAAGTTCAGAAAGGCAAAATAAGCAAGATACCCAGTTGTAAAAATATATAGTTCACGTTTAGTGGTTAGACGTTGAATTATAATCATCAAATGCACTTCACTCCTTATGTTTTTTGCTCCGACGTTGCTCGCTACGCTCGCAAAATTAACATTACATCACTGTTCTGTTCTGTTCAGGCAAGCAATACATTTTGTGCTGGGTAATTATTTCGGGGAAATTCTTTACTTATGAGCAACAATTACTATATACTGAACGAAGAGCATTTTAAACAACCAATTACCGAAATAGATAAAATTAGCATTTATTGAGTAATTGGAATCATATCAATTGGCGAGTATGCCCCAACTCCCATTAAATGCCAAACTAGCCAGCACTCGTCCATATCTTATAGCGAATTCCAGTTCTTAAAGTAATTAAAGTATATTAACCCTCAACAGATGCCATTGACATGACGTAAACAAAAAGGCAGTAAAGTTCTTAAATTAAAATCCTTTCAAATAAAAACAAACAAAAGTACCAAGATTGCTTACAAAAACTTAAAATTTTTGTGTAACCAAAGACACCAAACTTCCACACGTGTGTAGCCAAAGACTCCAACCCTTCACTTTTGTGTAGCCAAAGACTCCAACCCTTCACTTTTGTGTAGCCAAAGACTCCAACCCTTCACTTTTGTGTAGCCAAAGACTCCAACCCTTCACTTTTGTGTAGCCAAAGACTCCAACCCTTCACTTTTGTGTAGCCAAAGACTCCAACCCTTCACTTTTGTGTAGCCAAAGACTCCAACCCTTCACTTTTGTGTAGCCAAAGACTCCAACCCTTCACTTTTGTGTAGCCAAAGACTCCAACCCTTCACTTTTGTGTAGCCAAAGACACCAACCCTTCACTTTTGTGTAGCCAAAGACACCAAACCTTCACTTTTGTGTAGCCAAAGACACCAAACCTTCACTTTTGTGTAGCCAAAGACACCAAACCTTCACTTTTGTGTAACCAAAGACACCAAACCTTCCCTTTTGTGTAACCAAAGACACCAAACCTTCACTTTTGTGTAACCAAAGACACCAAACCTTCACTTTTGTGTAACCAAAGACACCAAACCTTCACTTTTGTGTAACCAAAGACACCAAACCTTCACTTTTGTGTAACCAAAGACACCAAACCTTCACTTTTGTGTAACCAAAGACACCAAACCTTCACTTTTGTGTAACCAAAGACACCAAACCTTCACTTCTGTGTAACCAAAGACACCAAACCTTCACTTCTGTGTAACCAAAGACACCAAACCTTCACTTCTGTGTAACCAAAGACACCAAACCTTCACTTCTGTGTAACCAAAGACACCAAACCTCCACTTCTGTGTAACCAAAGACACCAAACCTCCACTTCTGTGTAACCAAAGACACCAAACCTCCACTTTTGTGTAACCAAAGACACCAAACCTCCACTTTTGTGTAACCAAAGACACCAAACCTCCACTTTTGTGTAACCAAAGACACCAAACCTCCACTTTTGTGTAACCAAAGACACCAAACCTCCACTTTTGTGTAACCAAAGACACCAAACCTTCACTTTTGTGTAACCAAAGACACCAAACCTTCACATTTGGGTAAATACATGATACTTCGATTTCTAGCCAAATACACGAACCATATATTTTTCCTACTCGTTATCTTGTGTTCTATGCATTTCTGACCTTGATTATTTGGGCAAACCACCCGTCCATGAGTTTTTAGACCCCCTTATATAAAGACAATTATGGGGGACCCCAGTGGGAAACCGGGTTTTTAGAGTGGGGAAATGTCAAGAGAGTTATTTACAGCAATAATAATGGTCAGAAATGCAAAATAAGAACAAGATAACCAGTTGGAAAAATATATGGATCATGTGAGTGGCTGAACATAGGCTAAACATGATTAACACATTTGAGATTTGTAAAAGGGTACAGAACCTAACAAACCCACCTAACCTAGTAATTCCCAGGTCCCAACCCCTAGCCGGGAGCAAGCCCCCGTACCCCCTTCCCAGGTCACAAACCTTCCCAGGTCACAAACCTTCCCAGGTCACAACCCCTAGTCGGGGGCAATCCCCCGGACCCCCTTCCCAGGTCAAACACTAAAACTAGATCACAATTCACATAAATCCTTACCTTAAGTTTGGGAGGTATAAGGCCGAGGGCCTTTTGTTACAAAGAAAGAACTGTCACTGACCCTGTCGTAGACGTAGATGGGTGGGGGTACAGTTTAGCGGCTTGAAGCAGGAAATTTGTATACACTCAGACCTCTTGTGCTGGAAAAATAAGAACACTAGTTTACTAATTATTGAAAAAACGATACTGAACATTAAAATACATAATTTTTACCTTGTGGATAAAGACAAAGATAAATATTGAATAAAATATTCTTTTAGAATTCCGCCACGGAGAACGTAACTCTTAATATCCCGCTATAGCCTTTCTATGTTTTGAGTATGTGCACCTGTCATGGGATCCTCAAAATTTTGTGAATGATTCACAATGAGGTGCACATACCCCGCAGTGGCGAGATCTTTGTAACCTTTCCATGAATCACTATGGGTTACGCTCCCCGCCTTGATATAACGTTGCATCAAGGGCACAAGGGTCTCGGCATTTCTTGGTTGGTCCACCAAAGGGACCACAAACATTTTTTTTGCTCTCGCTCCATGCCACCGAACACCCACACACCAAAGGCCTACCTCCGTTATATTTCGACCTTCCAGACTTGGATTCATCCACTTCGACGACAATGCCAGGCCCACCAATAGCTGGCAAGTTCTGGCAGTAATTTTCCGTGAATTCCGAACAATAAGACCGAGTTAACTGAAGTTTGTAATGTCCAGCCAAGGTTATAGGTTACATTGCCATGCGAAAAGGACCTTTCAAGGAAATTATTCATGAACAGCAGTATTTCCCATGCTTGAACGTGAGCCTTTTCCAAGAAAGTGCCCTTAAATGCGGTTACGGAAAAACCGCATGCACGACGCTGTCCCTTCTTAGCAACCTTGACTGATCGATGATTACAAGCCCACTGATTAACTATTACAAGCCTGCTGATTAACTTGAGATCTAAAGAAACACTGCTGTTGGCAGGAAGGGCATTGAACGTCTGAAGGGATGACTCCAAGGTTCTGTAGGAACTCATATGCCCGTTTATTTTCTCTGGAAAAAAGAGAGAAAGTATCTCCCACTCCCTCAGAATAACCTTGACATATGGAAGCCATGGTGAAACTGAAGAGAAAAGGAGGTGGGGATAGGCGTTGTAAAAAAACATCCGGGAACTTATGAAGAACTACTTGTAATCTGTTAATTGGTTTAAAAAAACCACCTGACAGATACGTCATTGTAAATGCACAAAAAGCTCCGCAATCCATGGGGAAAAAAATGCACTTGCAGTAAGTCCCCTTCAGTCATTCAAATGTAAACAACGGACAGAGTGAAAAACATACTTCACATTTAAATCGAAGATACGCAAGTTATTATGCCCCAGCCCCCATTGAACATAATGTTTAAAACAAGCTAGCCAGCACTCTTCCATTTCTTGTAGCGAATTTCATTTGCACTAGCAATTAAACTCATATTATCCCACATTTGCATAACCAAAGACACCAAACCTTCACATTTGTGTGACCAAAAACAGAAAGCCTTCATATTTGTGTAACCAAAGACAGAAAGCCTTTATATTTGTGTAACCAAAGACACAGAGCCTTGACATTTGTGTAACCAAAGACACCAAGCCTTGACATTTGTGTAACCAAAGACAAGCCTTGACATTTGTGTAACCAAAGACACCAAGCCTTGACATTTGTGTAACCAAAGACACCAAGCCTTCACATCCGTGTAACCAAAGACACCAAGCCTTCACATCCGTGTAGCCAAAGTCACTAACCCTTCACATCCGTGTAGCCAAAGTCGCTAGACCTTCACATCCGTGTAGCCACATTCGCTAGACCTTCACATCCGTGTAGCCACATTCGCTAGACCTTCACATCCGTGTAGCCACAGTCGCTAGACCTTCACATCCGTGTAGCCAAAGTCGCTAGACCTTCACATCCGTGTAGCCAAAGTCGCTAGACCTTCACATCCGTGTAGCCAAAGTCGCTAGACCTTCACATCCGTGTAGCCAAAGTCGCTAGACCTTCACATCCGTGTAGCCAAAGTCGCTAGACCTTCACATCCGTGTAGCCAAAGTCGCTAGACCTTCACATCCGTGTAGCCAAAGTCGCTAGACCTTCACATCCGTGTAGCCAAAGTCGCTAGACCTTCACATCCGTGTAGCCAAAGTCGCTAGACCTTCACATCCGTGTAGCCAAAGTCGCTAGACCTTCACATCCGTGTAGCCAAAGTCGCTAGACCTTCACATCCGTGTAGCCAAAGTCGCTAGACCTTCACATCCGTGTAGCCAAAGTCGCTAGACCTTCACATCCGTGTAGCCAAAGTCGCTAGACCTTCACATCCGTGTAGCCAAAGTCGCTAGACCTTCACATCCGTGTAGCCAAAGTCGCTAGACCTTCACATCCGTGTAGCCAAAGTCGCTAGACCTTCACATCCGTGTAGCCAAAGTCGCTAGACCTTCACATCCGTGTAGCCAAAGTCGCTAGACCTTCACATCCGTGTAGCCAAAGTCGCTAGACCTTCACATCCGTGTAGCCAAAGTCGCTAGACCTTCACATCCGTGTAGCCAAAGTCGCTAGACCTTCACATTCGTGTAACAAAAGTCACTAAACCTTCTCATTTATGTAAGCAGTCACTAAACCTTCACATTCGTGTCACCAAAGTCATTAAACCTTCACATCCGTGTAGCCAAAGTCACTAGACCTTCACAATTGTAAAATCAAAGTCACTAAAACTATACATTCGTGTAACCAAAGTCACTACACCTCCACATTCGTGTAACCCAAGTCACAGAACCTTCACATTTGTGTGAGCAAAATCACTGAACCTTCACATTTGTATAAGCAGTCACTGAACCTTCACATTCATAACCAAAGTCACTACACCTTCACATTCGTGTAACTTAAGTCACTACACCTTCACATTCCTGTAACCAAAGTCACTGAACCTTCACATTTGTGTAAGCAAAATTACTGAACCTTCACATTCGTATAACCAAAGTCACTACACCTTCACATTCGTGTAACCAAAGTCACAACCTTCACATTCGTGTAACCAAGGTCACTAAACCTTCACATTCGTGTAACCAAAGTCACTAAACCTTCACATTCGTGTAACCAAAGTCACTAAGCCTTCACATTTGTGTAACCAAAGTCACTAAACCTTCACATTTGTGTAACCAAAGTCACTATACGTTCACATTCGTGTAACTAAGTCACTAAACCTTCACATTCGTGTAACTAAGTCACTAACCTTCACATTCGTGTAACTAAGTCACTAACCTTCACATTCGTGTAACTAAGTCACTAACCTTCACATTCGTGTAACGAAGTCACTAAACGTTCACATTCGTATAACAAAAGTCACTAAACCTTCACATCCATGTAGACAAAGTCACTAAGACCTTCACATTTATGTAAGCAGTCACTAAACCTTCAAATTCGTGTCACCAAAGTCATTAAACCTTCACATACGTGTAGCCAAAGTCCCTAGACCTTCACAATTGTATAAGCAGAGTCACTAAACCTTTACATTCGTGTAACCAAATTCACACCACCTTCACATTCGTGTAACCAAAGTCCCTACACCTTCACATTCTTGTAACCAAAGTCACTACACCTTCACATTCGTGTAACCAAAGTCACTACACTTTCACATTTGTGTAACCAGAGTCACTACACTTTCACATTTGTGTAACGTAAGTCACTAAACCTTCACATTCGTGTAACCTAAGTCACTAAACCTTCACATTCGTGTAACCAAAGTCACTACACCTTCACATTCGTGTAACCAAAGTCACTACATCTTCACATTTGTGTAACCAGAGTCACTAAACCTTCACATTCGAGTAACCAAAGTCACTACACCTTCACATTCGTGTAACCAAAGTCACTACACCTTCACATTCGTGTAACCAAAGTCACTACACCTTCACATTCGTGTAACCAAAGTCACTACACCTTCACATTCGTGTAACCAAAGTCACTACACCTTCACATTCGTGTAACCAAAGTCCCTACACCTTCACATTCGTGTAACCAAAGTCCCTACACCTTCACATTCGTGTAACCAAAGTCCCTACACCTTCACATTCGTGTAACCAAAGTCCCTACACCTTCACATTCGTGTAACCAAAGTCCCTACACCTTCACATTCGTGTAACCAAAGTCCCTACACCTTCACATTTGTGTAACCAAAGTCCCTACACCTTCACATTTGTGTAACCAAAGTCACTACACCTTCACATTTGTGTAACCAAAGTCACTACACCTTCACATTTGTGTAACCAAAGTCACTACACCTTCACATTTGTATAACCAAAGTCACTACACCTTCACATTTGTGTAACCAAAGTCACTACACCTTCACATTTGTGTAACCAAAGTCACTACACCTTCACATTCGAGTAACCAAAGTCACTACACCTTCACATTCGAGTAACCAAAGTCACTACACCTTCACATTCGAGTAACCAAAGTCACTAGACCTTCACATTCGTGTAACCACAGCCACTAGACCTTCACATTCGTGTAACCAAAGGCACTACACCTTCACATTCGTGTAACCAAAGGCACTACACCTTCACATTCATGTAACCAAAGGCACTACACCTTCACATTCGTGTAACCAAAGGCACTACACCTTCACATTCGTGTAACCAAAGGCACTAGATCTTCACATGTGTAACCATAGGCACTAAACCTTCACATTCGTGTAACCAAAGGCACTAGACCTTCACATTCGTGTAACCAAAGGCACTAGACCTTCACATTCGTGTAACCAAAGGCACTAGACCTTCACATTCGTGTAAACAAAGGCACTAGATCTTCACATTTGTGTAACCATAGGCACTAAACCTTCACATTCGTGTAACCATAGGCACTAAACCTTCACATTCGTGTAACCATAGGCACTAGATCTTCACATTCGTGTAACCATAGGCACTAGATCTTCACATTCGTGTAACCATAGGCACTAGACCTTCACATTCGTGTAACCATAGGCACTAGATCTTCACATTCGTGTAACCATAGGCACTAGATCTTCACATTCGTGTAACCATAAGCACTAAACCTTCACATTCGTGTAACCATGGGCACTAAACCTTCACATTCGTGTAACCATAGGCACTAGACCTTCACATTCGTGTAACCAAAGGCACTAGACCTTCACATTCGTGTAACCAAAGGCACTAGACCTTCACATTCGTGTAACCAAAGGCACTAGACCTTCACATTCGTGTAACCAAAGGCACTAGACCTTCACATTCGTGTAACCAAAGGCACTACACCTTCACATTCGTGTAACCAAAGGCACTACACCTTCACATTCGTGTAACCAAAGGCACTACACCTTCACATTCGTGTAACCAAAGTCACTACACCTTCACATTCGTGTAACCAAAGTCACTACACCTTCACATTCGTGTAACCAAAGTCACTACACCTTCACATTTGTGTAACCAAAGTCACTACACCTTCACATTTGTGTAACCAAAGTCACTACACCTTCACATTTGTGTAACCAAAGTCACTACACCTTCACATTCGAGTAACCAAAGTCACTAAGCCTTCACATTCGAGTAACCAAAGTCACTACACCTACACATTCGTGTAACCACAGCCACTAGACCTTCACATTCGTGTAACCAAAGGCACTACACCTTCACATTCGTGTAACCAAAGGCACTACACCTTCACATTCGTGTAACCAAAGGCACTAGATCTTCACATGTGTAACCAAAGGCACTAGATCTTCACATGTGTAACCATAGGCACTAAACCTTCACATTCGTGTAACCAAAGGCACTAGACCTTCACATTCGTGTAACCAAAGGCACTAGACCTTCACATTCGTGTAACCAAAGGCACTAGACCTTCACATTCGTGTAACCAAAGGCACTAGACCTTCACATTTGTGTAACCATAGGCACTAAACCTTCACATTCGTGTAACCATAGGCACTAAACCTTCACATTCGTGTAACCATAGGCACTAGATCTTCACATTCGTGTAACCATAGGCACTAGATCTTCACATTCGTGTAACCATAGGCACTAGACCTTCACATTCGTGTAACCATAGGCACTAGATCTTCACATTCGTGTAACCATAGGCACTAGATCTTCACATTCGTGTAACATGGGCACTAGACCTTCACATTCGTGTAACCAAAGGCACTAGACCTTCACATTCGTGTAACCAAAGGCACTAGACCTTCACATTCGTGTAACCAAAGGCACTAGACCTTCACATTCGTGTAACCAAAGGCACTAGATCTTCACATTCGTGTAACCAAAGGCACTAGATCTTCACATTCGTGTAACCATAGGCACTAGACCTTCACATTTGTGTAACCAAAGGCACTAGACCTTCACATTCGTGTAACCAAAGGCACTAGACCTTCACATTCGTGTAACCAAAGGCACTAGACCTTCACATTCGTGTAACCAAAGGCATTACACCTTCACAAGTGTGTAACCAAAGGCATTACACCTTCACAAGTGTGTAACCAAAGGCACTACACCTTCACATTCGTGTAACCAAAGGCACTAGATCTTCACATTTGTGTAACCATAGGCACTAGACCTTCACATTCGTGTAACCAAAGTCACTACACATTTACATTTGTGTAACCTAAGTCACTACACCTACACAAGTCTGTAACCCAAGTCTAAACTTCACAAGTGTGTAACCCAAGTCTAAACTTCACAAGTGTGTAACCCAAGTCTAAACTTCACAAGTGTGTAACCCAAGTCTAAACTTCACAAGTGTGTAACCCAAGTCACTACACATTCACAAGTGTGTAACCCAAGTCTAAACTTCACAAGTGTGTAACCCAAGTCTAAACTTCACAAGTGTGTAACCCAAGTCACTACACCTACACAAGTGTGTAACCCAAGTCTAAACTTCACAAGTGTGTAACCTAAGTCTAAACTTCACAAGTGTGTAACCCAAGTCACTACACCTTCACAAGTGTGTAACCCAAGTCACTACACCTTCACAAGTGTGTAACCCAAGTCACTACCCCTTCACAAGTGTGTAACCCAAGTCACTACACCTTCACAAGTGTGTAACCCAAGTCACTACACCTTCACAAGTGTGTAACCCAAGTCACTACACCTTCACAAGTGTGTAACCCAAGTCACTACACCTTCACAAGTGTGTAACCCAAGTCACTACACCTTCACAAGTGTGTAACCCAAGTCACTACACCTTCACAAGTGTGTAACCCAAGTCACTACACCTTCACAAGTGTGTAACCCAAGTCACTACACCTTCACAAGTGTGTAACCCAAGTCACTACACCTTCACAAGTGTGTAACCCAAGTCACTACACATTCACAAGTGTGTAACCCAAGTCACTACACATTCACAAGTGTGTAACCCAAGTCTAAACTTCACAAATGTGTAACCCAAGTCTAAACTTCACAAATGTGTAACCCAAGTCTAAACTTCACAAATGTGTAACCCAAGTCACTACACCTTCACAAGTGTGTAACCCAAGTCTAAACTTCACAAGTGTGTAACCCAAGTCACTACACCTTCACAAGTGTGTAACCCAAGTCTAAACTTCACAAGTGTGTAACCCAAGTCTAAACTTCACAAGTGTGTAACCCAAGTCACTACACCTACACAAGTGTGTAACCCAAGTCTAAACTTCACAAGTGTGTAACCTAAGTCACTACACATTCACAAGTGTGTAACCCAAGTCTAAACTTCACAAGTGTGTAACCCAAGTCACTACACCTTCACAAGTGTGTAACCCAAGTCACTACACCTTCACAAGTGTGTAACCCAAGTCACTACACCTTCACAAGTGTGTAACCCAAGTCACTACACCTTCACAAGTGTGTAACCCAAGTCACTACACCTTCACAAGTGTGTAACCCAAGTCACTACACCTTCACAAGTGTGTAACCCAAGTCACTACACATTCACAAGTGTGTAACCCAAGTCACTACACATTCACAAGTGTGTAACCCAAGTCTAAACTTCACAAATGTGTAACCCAAGTCACTACACCTTCACAAGTGTGTAACCCAAGTCTAAACTTCACAAGTGTGTAACCCAAGTCACTACACCTTCACAAGTGTGTAACCCAAGTCACTACACCTTCACAAGTGTGTAACCCAAGTCACTACACCTTCACAAGTGTGTAACCCAAGTCACTACACCTTCACAAGTGTGTAACCCAAGTCACTACACCTTCACAAGTGTGTAAACCAAGTCTAAACTTCACAAGTGTGTAACCCAAGTCACTACACCTTCACAAGTGTGTAACCCAAGTCTAAACTTCACAAGTGTGTAACCTAAACTTCACAAGTGTGTAACCCAAGTCACTACACCTTCACAAGTGTGTAACCCAAGTCAAAACTTCACAAGTGTGTAACCCAAGTCACTACACCTTCACAAGTGTGTAACCCAAGTCTAAACTTCACAAGTGTGTAACCCAAGTCTAAACTTCACAAGTGTGTAACCCAAGTCTAAACTTCACAAGTGTGTAACCCAAGTCTAAACTTCACAAGTGTGTAACCCAAGTCACTACACCTTCACAAGTGTGTAACCCAATTCTAAACTTCACAAGTGTGTAACCCAAGTCTAAACTTCACAAGTGTGTAACCCAAGTCACTACACCTTCACAAGTGTGTAACCCAAGTCACTACACCTTCACAAGTGTGTAACCCAAGTCACTACACCTTCACAAGTGTGTAAACCAAGTCACTACACCTTCACAAGTGTGTAACCCAAGTCACTACACCTTCACAAGTGTGTAACCCAAGTCACTACACCTTCACAAGTGTGTAACCCAAGTCACTACACCTTCACAAGTGTGTAACCCAAGTCACTACACCTTCACAAGTGTGTAACCCAAGTCACTACACCTTCACAAGTGTGTAACCCAAGTCACTACACCTTCACAAGTGTGTAACCCAAGTCACTACACCTTCACAAGTGTGTAACCCAAGTCACTACACCTTCACAAGTGTGTAACCCAAGTCACTACACCTTCACAAGTGTGTAACCCAAGTCACTACACCTTCACAAGTGTGTAACCCAAGTCACTACACCTTCACAAGTGTGTAACCCAAGTCACTACACCTTCACAAGTGTGTAACCCAAGTCACTACACCTTCACAAGTGTGTAACCCAAGTCACTACACCTTCACAAGTGTGTAACCCAAGTCACTACACCTTCACAAGTGTGTAACCCAAGTCACTACACCTTCACAAGTGTGTAACCCAAGTCTAAACTTCACAAACGAGTATCTAGATTACCCCCATTTTCACGTAAAAATTGTATTATACATTATTTATATCTAGTCACTTTCCTCAA
The DNA here is from genome assembly GCF_036898095.1 of Palaemon carinicauda. Classification (NCBI taxonomy): domain Eukaryota; kingdom Metazoa; phylum Arthropoda; class Malacostraca; order Decapoda; family Palaemonidae; genus Palaemon; species Palaemon carinicauda. The sequence goes on along the minus strand of NC_090731.1, from coordinate 18,495,010 downwards.
AGAATTTATAGTAACTTTAAAGTCGCCAAGGTTGAAGGCTAAGTGTGTGTGTTTAGGTTGTGCATGCAATGCTATAATTAATTTTAAAGTTGGGTGATATTTATGTGAAAGTTTTTGAAACTGAGGACTATTTGAATTCGTTGATTTAAGCTTAATTTTTTTCTCGTAATTTTCAACACTAAAATGTTTAGCTTTGCTTTTATCTAAAAGTGCACAAGTGAAAGTATGCAAGTGTCTATGTTAGATTAAAGTATAGAATAGAAAAAAGCTATTGTCCCTATATAGATCCATACCTCTGAACATGTGTAACAAGACATTCAACGTTTTTTCAACATCACTAGATTTAATTAACCAAAATATGACTACTTATATCACAACAGCTGCGATAAAAATCCAGCCAAAATTAAAATAAAAAAAATCACTGGTGGAAAAATAGTTGCATTAGAAAAAATCTTAGATTTTTTATCAAAGAAATATCTTGTCCCTATATAGACCCAAACCTCGGAACGTGTAATAAGATATTAAACGTTTTTTTCATCACTTTATTCACTTTTAACCAAAATATGACTACTTATATCAACAGCTGCGATAGAAATCCATCCAAAATTAAGATTAAAAATCAGTTAGAAAAAATAGTTGCATAAGAAAATCTTTTAGATTTGTTATCAAATAGAAATATGGTATAAATTAACGATAGCCCAAAATAACCACCGAAACATCTAAAATATTTACGCACGTCAAACACTAAAGTACCATAAAAGATATCCTATGAAATACACTTCCAAAAATCCTCTCAATTGCAACGAACAATTAGGAAGAGTTGAATGGAAATTATTTCCCCAATTTTGCACTGCAACGAATGCAACCGAATAGTTTCACGGGATATATTCAACTAAAAATAGAAAATTTCATATGAAAATCATATTAAAAGATTTATTGCTTGGCACATGTACGTACTCTTAGCCAGAAATCTCAAGGCAAAGTACAGTCAAGCAGTCAAAGAATGCTTGAAAAATCAAAATTTATTTGTACAATGTAAAAAGACATGAAACCCCTTTACAAGTATGGAGGACTCACAAACTAAAGTATGAGGGTATGTGTGAATATGGTGGAATTTGGATAATTTGACACGGCGATGTAAGCATAAAGATAAAATACTTAACACCAGGATTTCAATTTCACGGAGTAATACTTGGAATATGGGAACAAAACACCATAAATGTAGAAGTCCAACCAATAGCTCAATGAAAAGAACACTTACATATAATATCCACGATTAACGTTCACGTCCTCAGCCACACGAAATAAATGTCCCCAATCACTGAGCAGTCTGAGCTTGAAGGTTCAGAATGTGGAACTTTGAAAATCAAGGAAGCAGAAATCCTTGTTCTGTCGTCCTTGGGAGACAAGTGGCTCCATCTGTATTTGGTCTCCATGACCATTATTGCTCATGCAAATCATAACTTTTTTTATTGAATTGTCCATTGAAAGCCATTTTATTGATACTGAAGAACACAGTTTTATTAGTTATAGCAAAATTTCACCTCCAAATAAATTATTAACAAAGTTTCTGCTCCTTACCTAGGACAAAAAAAAAATCAAATTTTAAATATTTTCAACATATTTTTTTCTCTGAATATCATAACACTAATTGCGCAGGTGAATAAAATATGATGGAAACTAAAAACAGGGCAAAACTGAAAGGTATCACTGGGTAAGATCTACTCTCTTATCTGGTAGATTTTGTATTTTTGCTTCAAAATGTATGAGATATGAGTATCATCTCAATAATTTCAATATTCGTGTTGAACGTTGAAGATAAAACTAACTGCTTTAAAATAAAAGTATAGTTTACCGGAAATGTGTGTCAAGTATGATTTAAATATTATTCTCCACAACAAATGACAGTATTGTTATTCATAATGACATGAAATATAGGACTGAATCGAAGAAGTCGGGGATTCATTATAGTTGATAACAAATTTTAAGATTAATTATAATGATAAGTATTGAGTGAAAAATAATACATTACGGCTATGCAAGTGAAGTTTTTTTTATATCTTTAAAGACTCTAACGTGTCTTACTTCCTACATTTGAACAGTATCTGAATTAATCTTGAATTGTATCCTTTTACACTAGCTTACGCTTTATAAAGCCAGTTCCATTTTCTTTAAATGCTAATAAATTCGTTTTCTTTATTGAGCATATTACCGATGGGTGACTTATTTATGGTGTTCACTATTGCGATAAACTCCATCTTCGATTTTGAAATGGATCTAAAATTAGTCCAGTTGCAGTATCGCATTAATACTTTTTAAGCTAATATATAGAAAGAAAGGTTTACAGCTACATTATCTTCAGTGAACAGTTCAAAGTTTATCACGTGAGAATATTCGGTGATAATGTAGCTTATAATCTACACAGACCTCTTAGGTATTATTATAGTTAAGGACCAGAAAAGCTTCCAAAAACTATAATTTTACCACTTGCTGCTTCTACTAAGTATATCATGTATCCAACCCAAGTTTTTTGTTCCTTCGAAGATGACAAACTACTGTAGCTAAATTCTGAAGTTTTGATGATTGTTCTGTTGTTGAATTGTTCAGGTGAATGGTTTTAAATACGCTCGGAACATCGAAGCTCACTCAATATACAATTTATGCTCAATAGAACACGATTCCTCTGTATTCAAAGAAAACGTACCTGAAATTTTAAAGCGGTCACTACTGTAAATTAATACAATTTATATGTCATTTATTTACGGTTTTCTGTTTAATATGTATATAGTCTACGAGAGAGAGAGAGAGAGAGAGAGAGAGAGAGAGAGAGAGAGAGAGAGAGAGAGAGAGAGAGAGAGAGAGAGAGAGAGAGAGAGAGAGAGAGAGAGAGAGAAAGAAAGATTTTCCATATAAAAATAATAGATTTATATCTATTTTCTTTATCAAATCTTGCATCGTGTATTATACTACCTAGATATACAAAGGCATTTGTTTGTTTGATCCGTTCATTATGATGTTGCAATTTGGAGGTTCCAGTTTTTATTTATGCTACTACTTTTTTTTTCTTTTTTTGGTACCATGTTCTCAATCTCGCTTTATACCGTGTCAAGAAGTGTTTGCAGTTTCTCTTCTGTGTCAACTATTATCATAATGCCATTTGCAAGTTTAATGTTTATATTTTCTCCTCCAACTCTTATTCTTTCCATTCCTTATATACTTGTCATTATAATGTCTCCATATATAGAGAAGAGGTCTGGTGACATTACACATCCTTATCTTACTCCTCGTTGTATTTTTATCCATGGTTTTAATCATTATCGATGTTAACTGTAGGTTCCTAACTCCAATAAAGATTGTCCCGAATCTCCTTGCCATCAATATTTAAGCTCTTTAAAATGTCTATTAGTTGGGCGTGTCTAACTTTATCAAATTCATTTTCATAGTCTATAAAACATATAACATCATCTTTCTTTACCTCTATTGTCCTCTGTTAACATGCGCATGTTGAATGTTGTATTTTTGGTACTTTTTCCTTCTGTGAATCTATACTGTTCTTCTGCAACTCCTGGTTTTATTTTACTTATTATTCTATTCAATACCACTCTTGATATCTTTATTTTCATTATGCTTAGTAAGCTGATGATCCTGTATCAACTGCCTTCTACAGTATTTGGTTTCTTGGGGATAGCAATAAAGATGGATCTGTACAATTACTTTGGTATACATCCTGTGTTATATATTTTGTTTGCCAATTCTACGAGTTTTCATAGTACAAAAGTCCTACTTTCCAGTAACATTTCTATTGTTAGCCCCACCATGGCAAGGCCTTTTACTTTTCTTTAACTTTTTCATTACACTTAAGCTACAATTTCCTTTTCTAGGAATTCTGGACCATTCATTGGTATATGCAACCTAGGTTATTTAACTCCATCATCCTCAAAAAGATCCTTCACATATTCTTCCCAATGTTTGAAAACAGCCAGCCTGCCAACCCCCCCCCCCCCCCCCCCCCCCACTCTCTCTCTCTCTCTCTCTCTCTCTCTCTCTCTCTCTCTCTCTCTCTCTCTCTCTCTCTCTCTCTCTCTCTCTCTCTATATATATATATCTCTCTCTCTCTCTATATATATATATATGTGTGTGTGTGTGTGTGATTTCTTTCCAATTCGTCTATTTCACACTGTTCATTAATCCAGTTTTCCATTTGATAAACACTAAATATATACTGTAGGCTATGTTAAAAACTCCTATTAATTTGTTCCAACTTGTATTTATACATTTTGTAGGTAGGTCATGGAACTCGTAGTAGTTAAAACACAGTCCCTCATTGGTGCATTTCACATTAACTTGGGCAAACTCATAATACTCATAACATTGCAGTGGTTGTGGATGATACTTCCTGACAACAATGTTCAAGTAATCTTGATATAATTGGGTAGATAAGGTGTCCAAAATAGTAATAAAATTGCATAAGTCCCTTTTAAATATTCAACTTTAAAAGTATTGGGAGGACATCTCTTCAACATGTCCTCTTCTGAGAACCAATACAAATCCCTGCAATAAATTAGTCCTCTCGCATTATCTTAAGTGTGGTGTGGATATACCCTCTCAGTAACATCTGAAGGGAAGATGTAGTTTGTAAGCAGCACTGCTTGTGAATTGAATCGAGTATAAAATTTAGGCCTTAAGCCAAGCACTGGGGCAATCGAAGGCCATTCAGCGCTGTATAATGCAAATTAATCGACTATACCCGTACTCTCACAACATTTGGTATCATTATAACTTATAAAACCAATCACACCTTTCATATAATAATATCTAAATGCAAAATAAAAAGGGATTAAAAAAATTAATCAATAAAATTAGTTAAAGCTCATGATATAAATCAATAATCTGTATAAATATTTTCAAGCTCAGGGTATTACAATTTTCCCCTAGCATATCTCTTAAAGGTTTGTCCTGGAGAAAATGTGTCCTCATCTGAAGATTAAAAACAGGACAATCGACTAAAATATGTTTGATATCTATTGTCATCGCCAGCCTCAACTAGCAAACCACGACCATATCTTTTGAAATTGCCTTGAGGAATGGTTCCCACTTTTTTTCTAGGCACTCATGCCTCTTGATCATATTGCTATGTCCCTTGTAAGAAGCAAAGATTGGTTCAACTATGACCATGGGAGAGTAACTTCTTTTTCTTCCCCTGGATGATAGGTGTCCTTGGGTACGAAGCCAAATTCAGTCTCAATGATATTTTGCAAATTCAATCTTTGATATTTTGATAGTTATATAGCTTCACACTAGCTTGGAGAAGATCCCTATGCATCCTAAGTGGGACAGTTTACTTATGTTCCCATTAATACATTTGAAATGAAAGTGCACGAGGACTGCTCTATACGAGTCATGGATTTATCAAGGATCATTTCAGTTTCCTTTGCTGTATCAATAATAATGAAACTCTTGTTGTTACTTGGAAAATTGCAAATAAAATCAGTGTCAGGTTGGAATGGTTACATTGAAAAAGGTACTGTACAGCACAATTGCCATTTAGTGTCTCTCATATCTCACACCATCTCTACAAATGTTCCACCTACCAATTATGATTCCATACAAACAGCACTTGACCAAGCTGTAAAAAAATGCAAAGAACTGAAACAAAGTTGCTTTGTTACCTTTGATCAACCTTGCATATCAATGGTCATATCATTGTTGCAAAATATGGTCTAGTTTCACACCTAAATAAGGTTGTCTTGCCTTGGTGGTTTCCAGTTATTGATGTCTTTTTTGGATGCAATTACTTTCATCATTAATGGAACTGGAATAAAAAGAAAATATTTTGGTACTGTCTATAAAAGTGCATCTTTTGACTGGGCATGACTATTCAAGAGTACTCAGACACACATTGAACAGTATTATTCTTGAATGAAACTGATTTCTCTCTTGAAGATTCAATAAAAAGCAGCTTTATATTGACTTTACATGACAGTGAAGCAATACAAAATGTGTATGGTAAATTCACTAGTACCCTGAGTATGATGAAGAGTACAGGTACCACTGCAAAACTCTGGATGCAGTACAGTAATTAGAAATGGAAACACTACTTTAACAGTTTACTGAACCAGAGTACTAAGGCAACAAGAAATTACTCCTAGAAACAATTCAAAAGATCCTATCCAAGATTTATATCAGGTCACTTTTTGCACACAAATTCAGTTCAAAATTCAGTTCAGTTGTATATTTACATGACGTATGACTTGGAGGACTGCATTACCCCCCCAAGGAATTTGAAGATTGTTTTAAAAGGTTTTTCTACAATAAGGCGGTGAAAAAAAATTGGTCTGGGATCCGATCTGACATAACCATTGATGCAGTCAATGAAGAGTTCCGATGAAACAACACAAGGCAGAGAAATAATGGATTTGATGCTAACCAAATAGGTTCTTGGAAAGCCAATCAATCTGACGGTTACAGAGAAAATTCAGGAATATTGTGATATTGCTTACTGTATAAGAGAGCAGCACGTAGATGACAGAAAAGCTCGTATTTTAAGAGAACCAAGACCTTGAGCATTTCGTAAAGTGGTTCTTATCTCGCCCATCATTCCCAGATTTAGATAGCATTAAGTCGATCAACACAGGAGTAACATGTAGTAACAGATACAAAATCTGGAGTAACAGGTTTTGTACCATAAAAATGCCTCAAATGTTGCAATGACCATTGTACCAACCGTGTGTCACACGATCGTACATAATTCATTTTGTATATATTATGCTTGTATCTTCGCTCTTCCCTCGCACCTAAAAGAACCAGAATAAACATGTCTGCGTTTTTCCTCTGTAACATTGTCTGTTTTTCAAACATGAAATTTCCTGTTGCCTTGAGGTTTTGTATATAAAGGAGTGTTCTATAATAAATTACTCAGTTGCTTTCAACCTGCCTTTGAGTCACAACCTTCTCTCGGCCCGTCACACCATCACCTGCAGCTGTAGAAAAGCAGGCTTAAAATGTTCTGTGATGTGCGTTTCTTGCGAGGATCTGTCGTGTTCAAATGCTGACATTATTCATGAAAATTGACGCAATATTGATGACTCATTAGAGACCTTTCTAATTCCAAAGAAAAGAACAAGACAGCTGGCCATGCAATACATGGGAATAAAACTAATACTGTAGCTTTAAATTATGCATGAAGGACTGGTATAGAAATGACTACGATTAATAACTATGTTTTGGGTGGTCGATTTGGGGCAAGGGGGTAACTCTGCCCGAGAGTATTCACCATCTGTCCCAAGCTAGAATGAAGGAGAAAGCCCATCCTCGGGAGACGATTCTCTAAACTATATAAGGGAAAGGAGATTATGAAAACATGCTGTGAAAATTTTTATGACTAGGAACGTCTCTGCCTTGAAATCTGTTGGACGGGAGTTCGAGACCTGCTCAAGCTTGACAGTTTCTTGTAGCGTTTCTACCGGCCGCCACAACCTTGCGAGTTACTGATGGAGGGTTGGGGTGAGCCTATAGGTCTATCTGCCGAGTCACCAGCAACCATTGCCTGGCCTTCCCTGGTCCTACATTGATGGAGATGGTGTTAGGCACTGAGAAAATATAAACATGTATAAGGTCAGTCTCTAGGACATTATCCTATTCCTTAGTTTCGCCATGCCTGAGCAACCTTAATTCAGAATTTGTGCAATATATCACAAAAAATAATAAGAGTTTTACAAAGTTCTATGGACATTACTTTATGTACCGACATATTTCTCAAAAAGTAATTGCTAGACATAGAGGGATACAAAATTGATATGTTATCAAGTACAGTACCCTATTATGAAGACAAATAGCTTCTTTTCTTATTCAGGCTCCTATTGACTAGCGTAACCACAGGGGATATCACCTGGATCACTGACACTGGGGGACACCCACGCCTTCCACCACTGGCATGACCAAGAGAGACACCGGCATTAAAGACATTTGGGGGAGAGGTAGGCTTATCTACCATATCCCTTAACAAAGTCATAAAGGGCCTACCTGAAAATCCTAAGGTGACCCATAAGTCAAAACCATTTTCTGCGCTCTTCGCGGAGATGACTGAAGAACCTCCCTCCATCACATACGGTGTGGTAACATAGCGGAAAACCACCATGCCATCAGAACCTGAAAAGTCCGTCATTGTAGATCAAAGGATTTATTGGTCAGGACGCATACTTCCAGAGAGCTGAGCCGGGGCAGCACCAGCAGATGGACCCAATGAGACGGAAAAAGTAAGACTTCCTCAGTGTCTTCTTGGGCTTAGCTCTCTTCTATCCCATCAAGGATTATGCCTGTCACAGCATAAAGACCATGACTTATACTTTCCATACAGGGATGATTGCAAACAATCACGCAACCTACAAGTCATTCAGTGTCTGGAACCACAGCCCGTTCACACATAAACCAGATGAAAAGTTCACTTTTCCCCGTTAAGTCTAAATCTTCTGCTTGATGATTGTTGATTGCTGTAGCAATCAACAATCATCATTCAATTCCTACAATAGGAAATGATAAAGCTTGGTTAAGTGTGCAATGATATGGCCATACTTGTTGCGGAGGAAAATCAAAGAGAGGCTCTTCCTATAGATGGTGGAGCAGGGCTTCTGGCCTGCACTTATTACCAGTCATTAACTGCCTCGTTAACAAATTTAGCAGTCGTTCCAGCTTGCGCTGATACCATGTCCCTATTCACATCACGAAAGGTTTGTAGAAGTGTACCAACAAACTGTAAGTCATATTGCTAAAGCCTTCACCTATAATGCAGTTCCAGTCCTAGTCTTCTTATATTCAAAGGATATATTTACTATAGTATAAATTTAGGTATGGATGGTATGAGGCTAAAATGTTAAAAGAAGAGGGTGTGACTATACTGGAATGGTGGCAAGATAATTTTAATATAAGTTTTATGTTGTCAACGGTGCCAGTGGACTGGGCGTGTGTGTATTGTTCCCCTATACAAGGGTAAAGGAGTTATGCATTAGTTTTGTAATTCTAAAGGGTATTAGTTCGTCGAGTGTGGTTGGAAAAATGTGGTTATGTTAATTAATAGGATGAAGGATAAAACAGAGGATGTAATCTTATAACTGAAGGGTGGATTTAGAATAAAAAGGGGATTTTTATAATCAAGCAGGTGTGAGAAATATTTACCAAAAGGTAAGAAGGTATATGCTGCATTTATGGATCTGGAGAAAGCTTATGATTAGAGCTGATAGGAAAGTGATGTGGAATGTGACGAGGTTACATGGAATTGGTGGAAGTTGATTGCAGGCAGCGAAGTTTACACATGTATTAGGATAGGGAATTAATTGAGGTGGTGTTTCCACTGAGATTGGTGCCGAGACAGGTATGAGTGATGTTGCTATGGTTCAATTTGTTGTTGGAGCTGTAATAGAGGTGAATGCTCTAGTGCTGGATTAAGGTTTGAAACTGATAAATGAGAATTATTATGAATGGGAGGTGAATCAGTTGTTATTTGCAGATGATACTGTAATAGTTGCAGACTTGGAGAAGCTGTGTCGATTAGTAACAAGAGTTTGGAAGGGTGTGTGAGAGAAGGAAGCTGTGAGTTAATGTGGGTAAGAGTAATGTTCGAGATGCACAAGAAGGGAGGGTGGTGATAGATTGAATGTCATGTTCAATTGACAGTTACTTGACGAAGTAGATCAGTTTAAGTACTTGGGTTCTGTTGTTGCTGTAAATGGTGAGTGGAAACAGATGTACATCAGAAAGTGAATGAAGGACATAGTGTTGGGGACAGTGAAGGGAGTGGTACAGAATAGAGGGGTTAGGGATGAATGTAAAGAAAATTCTGTATGAGCGATGGTACCATCAGTGACGTATGAAATGAAGCTGTAGGGAATGAAATACATAGTGTGTCTGAGAGTATGGCTAGTGTGCCTCGATTGGTTAGGGTTAGGAACAAAGTAGTGAGAGTGAAAAAGGATGCGAGAAATGAATCAACAGCTAGAGTGGATATGAATGTGTTGAGGTGATTTGGCCATGTAGAGAGGAGGGAAAATGGTTGTCTGCTGAAGAAGGTAATGAATGCAAGAGTTGATGGGAGAAGTACAAGAGCAAGGCCAAGATTTGGGTGGATGTGTGGAATAAAGAAAGTCGTAAGTGACCGGAGGGCAGATGCGAGAGAGGCAAGAGCATGCTAGAAATGGGAATGAATGGGGAGAAATTGTGACGCAGTTGCCATACGTCTTGCTGCTACCTCATGTCAACTAAGTGACCACTGTGGTAGCACCAGTAGATAAGTCAGCCCATGAAGCTTCATTTGTGGTGAAATGGGGGAGGGTGAGCTATGGTATCCTAGCAATACCAACCAAACTCAGCCGAGTCCCTCGTCAGGCAAGGAGAAATGAGGGGAAAAAACATTCCCTTTTGGTTCTTTTTTTTCACGGATACCTCCCAAAATTAGAGGAAGGGCCATGGTAGATAGATAATAGTATAAATTTGATCTACATAGCTTAGTACTGAGGCAAGTAAGGCCATTCAACCCCCAAGTGCAACAAGGGATATGCCCTGCACTACTAGGTAGAAGATAGACAGCAAGATGGAGGAAAAGAAGAGAGCAGAGGTAAAGTAGAATACAAAGCAAGTACAGAGGTTAAAGGAACGCTGCAAAGACACTCAAGTAATGCCTACAATATAAAGTGTCAGGTACACTACTATCAATATCCTTCTTCCAAGATTTTTCCCTGCTTCTGTGCACTTTGTTTGTAGAAGTTGACAATCATTGTATTTGCCTGTTTTCCTTCTGCTTTACTCACCATCTGCCTTTAAAATTCTGTTATATACTTTTCTTTAATCGTTCACAGAGTACCTTTCATTACATTAGTAACCTCTTCATATTTACCATAGATATTACTTACATTAAACAAAGGACATACAAATAAAATGACTTTTAACAATCTTTTATTTCAATACAACCTTCCTCTTTTCTGATATTAACATTTTTTTAACTTTCAATTTCTTATTCTCCCTTTTTAATATTTCATATTTTTTAACATCAATATCTTTTTAATTTTTTTCTTTTCCTGAATGCTTTTAATTTTTTTAAGGGTCAAAATCCATAGAGGACAAGAGAACCACAAATCCTGTCTTATTTGAATCAGTTAATTCACGTCAAGAAATGTAAATGTATTACTAGAAAATCCTTGCAAACTTTTTTTCATTGTATATAGTGTATTAAAAAAATTAACAGAAAAAAAGCAAAAAAAAAAAAAGAAGATATCTATCAATGAAAAGCTTACATGACAATTTTTTTTTTTTTTTGAATCAATATGTTAGCTTAAAATTTGTGCAAACTTCTCGGATACCGAAATTCAAAGGATTTGTTAAATATGAATAAAAAATCTGAAAAATTAGAATAAATCTTTGGATTTCTAACACCATTCAAATAGGTGATCATGTATGAAAAGGCAAATAATATATAATTACAAAAATAACAAAAATATGCAACAGAAAATTAGTATTTTAGGGGAATGAATACTTTAGTAATATATTTATATGAGTATATCCTCAGTATAACAATTGACAAAATACCTGACTATCGCATAAAAAGACTGCAAGGATTTAGAATTTCATTGGTTAAATCAAGAAATGCCATGATTTGTGATTCCACATTGAAGATCTGAAAAGGAAGGGTTAGATGCGCTTACCACTAAATCTAAGCCCATTCCAAAGATGGGGACAAGATCAGCTTTGCCAATTAGATTAAAATTCTTAAAATTTACATTAATATTATCCACACCTCATAAACACAACAGAAAAAATATAAAGCAGTAATGAAAAGGACGGAAAATTACTCAAGAAAAAAACAAAAGCCAAAAAAAATATTACCTGATTTAAAGCTGATCCTGTCACACCCTGTCCGCTTCCCAGTCACACTCATTCACACAAGACTAAACATAAAATGAATAAACCAAGAGGATGGATGATGCACCTACTAAAGCAAGAGCTAATATACAAGTATAAATAAAAAGATAAGAAAAAAAGGTCCTAAGTAATAAAGATTTCAATATTAAAACAAATTCACTCACTCTTAGATTCATGGACCTAGTCTATACTACTATATCAGAAAAGAGTTATCCGAGTACTTAAAAATAATGATGCTAATACCATCATCAAAATTACAGATGTATCGATCAGAAACCACCTGAATTCGTTAATTCCTCCTCCTCCTCCTGAATCGTCCATCTAGTAGGGGGAATAGTAAAACCTCCGTCCTCTGAAACAGATAATCAATAATTGAAAAAAAAAAGCAAAACAAAATAAAAATGATACAGGGGGAAAGAAGGGGGGAAACAACCTCTGCACAAAATAAAAACATGTCTTGTCACACACAAGCCGTTCTGTAAGTCACGCAATCCTCTTATTTGAAATCTTAACCTTAGCAGTGTATGCACCAAAATGACCTACAAAGGAGAAATGGAAAACTAAGGGTGAAAACTCCCTATATCATGAGCCATTAAAGTGATCATTCACAACAATCAAAGAACTAGCAGTACATTTGTAATTTACTTGACCATGTGCTTAAACTTCTTTCATCAAATATGAAAAAAAAAAAATAAACTACACATACATTCTGAAAACTATTCATAAATAAAACATTGAAATACTGCTATTTCCAGGATACACAAAGTAGATCATAACATCACAAACAGTAAGTAAATCTCACAATACAGTATTACATAACATCATTTTCTCGGCACTAAAGGATTCAAGGCCTCTAGAGTTATATGTTAAAATCAAAAGAAAAAATAGATCTATAAGCTGAAATTAAAAGAAAAATTAAACAAAGATGCAATTAATTGGCCATTTCTACTTTTCAAATTGCAATTTTAAATCTTAAAATCAATATTCAAGAAGCATCATCAATGATATTTTTGGTATTGAAATTGATCCCAGACTGATAGATGCCATCTCCTATTCATTTGATCTTACTAAATTCTGACTGATGTTACAGGATACATGGTCTCCTTCAGAATAGAGTCATGGAAATACAAATTTCCGATGGAATTTTTTTTTAGCATGAAGTCTGGAGTTTGAACAGCGACGAAGTGTTCAGGGACCTATGGTTTTTCTTTTTACTTGCAAGCGTCATGATTGTCGGCCAAAAAAATAATAATGTACATTATGCACGTGATACTACTGCAGCAAACTTGCTCTCCTTTAATATTTTTGTTACATACATACATATACCAAGGCACCCGCCTCCAACCTTGGGGGGCAGCTGACATCAACAAATGAAACAAAACAAAAAGGGGACCTCTACTCTCTACATTCCTCCCAGCCTGACAATGGACTCAACCGAGTTCAGCTGGTACTGCTAGGGTGCCCCCGTTATCCACCACAGATGAAGCTTCATAATGCTGAATCCCCTACTGCTGCTACCTCCGCGGTCATCTAAGGCACCGAAGGAAGCAGCAGGGCCTACCGGAACTGCGTCACAATCGCTCGCCATTCATTCCTATTTCTAGCACGCTCTCTTGCCTCTCTCACATCTATCCTCCTATCACCCAGAGCTTTCTTCACTCCATCCATCCACCCAAACCTTGGCCTTCCTCTTGTACTTCTCCCATCAACTCTAGCATTCATCACCTTCTTTAGCAGACAGCCATTTTTTTGTTAACCAAGACATAATTAACTATCCCATCCCATAACATACTTCCACAAAATAATTTGTTAGTCTTGGTAAAAGAAGTTCAATTAGTTTGAGAATAATTAACCTGACATACAGTGCTTTATAAAGGTATCTACTAAGATGATGATAACACTATTTGCTTCAGATACGTACAATAAAATATTGTTCTATGAGATGCGACATACTAGGAACTTTATATACAAGGCAAATCTTCCCATAACAGTTTCTATTATGATAAGAAACCATCAATACATTTCCTACTATAGTCACCTTCCTAACTTCACTTTCATAAGGATATTTCCACCTGTTTTAAAGTATGTAACTCAATATAATCTAAGTTTTAACCCTGGATAGGTACGGTCCTCGGACACCCCTTTAAGGGTATACTCGGACGCGAACGACCCCGACGCCAAAAAAAATTCTTGAAAAATCAGTTTTTGCAGTAACCTCCTTTTTTCTTTTGCCAAAAAAAACTTCAATGAATGCTTAAAACAACTGTAAAGATAAATACTACTCATCTGCAGAAAAACTATTTATTATAAATATTTTAAAAAATTAAGTAGAAAAAAAAAGACCTGACATAAAAATTCATAAAAAAAAAGTTTATACATATATACACAAATCCTTTTAGGAATTGATTCTTGAATGTTTAGGACACATCTTGATGTATTTTGGATGAAGTCAGACCCATGGAGGTGAAGATCTGAAATGAGAAAAAAAGGGTAACTTTTTTTGGCCAAAAAAAATTGTCCAAATTTCATGAATTTTTTTGGGTACCCAAATGAAATAGGAAGTGGCTAATTTTTTTAGGGAATAAACATATGTTATCCTAAAATAGAAATATGTAAAAAAATCTTCATTATTTTGTAAATTACATTTATATCAGGGGCCATATCTAAAGGTAATTTTTTGAGTACTTGGAAATTTCGTAAAAAAATACATATATTTAATATATAATATGATATTTATGCAGGTAAAAATATACCAAAATATCACAAATTCTATAGGGAACAAGAATATATATAGATAGGGCAGCTTACGCTTCGGATATGTCCACAAAATGGCCGCCAACCACACTGACTCAGACTCCCTAATCTGCCACTTGAAATGTAGGAAGGGTATGTCAATTTCAAGGTGTTATTTACTAATCTAATTATTATTGGATATGCATAAAAATTGTATGGTGGGTTGCTGGATAATTGTCGATTATTTTACGACTATAAAATTAAAATTCTGACCCAAAAAATTTTTTTTGAAGGGAAATAAAATCGAAAAAAAAAATGTAAAACAATATTTTAGCTAAAAAAATTTGATGATATTCAATCAAAAAAAAAGTAAACAAAATTTTCCGACAAATAAACATCTAGAGGAATCATTACTCTGTGATAGTTCCTTAGTACGTAGTAATTTTGAAAGAATTGGGAAAAAACGAAAAAATGGCAATCACCGGAAAATCGAACACATACCTATATATACGCCATATCTGGCTAAAAAAAAGATAGGCATGGGTAGCCAGATCATCTAGAAACACTTTCCAACACTATAAAAATATAAGTTTTGCGACACTACTTGCCAATTCCTTACGGTAACATGACTAAGCAAAAAAATGCAAAACAAATAAAAAGGGGCACTCGTGGTAAAATGGCCATTCTAATATACGGCATTTCAGAAAAAAAAAAATTCAGCCACGTGCTAGGCAAACCATCAAGGCATATTTTCCGACAAATAAACATATAAATGAAATATTACTCTGTGATAGTTCCTTAGTACGTAGTAATTTTGAAAGAAATGGGAAAAAACGAAAAAATAACAATCACAGGAAAATCGAACACATACTTATATATACGCCATATCTGGCTAAAAAAAAAATAGGCATGGGTAGCCAGATCATCTAGAAACACTTTCCAACACTATAAAAATATAAGTTTTGCGACACTACTTGCCAATTCCTTACGGTAACATGACTAAGCAAAAAAATGCAAAACAAATAAAAAGGGGCACTCGCGGAAAAATGCCCAACATTCTAATATACGGCATCTCAGATAAAAAAAAAAAAGACATGCACGTGTTAGCCCAACCATCAAGGCACACTTTCTAACACATAAACATGAAAAAAAAATCAATAATATACGGCAATTCCTTACTACGTAGTAATTTTTACAAATATTGAAAAAAAAACAGAAATTGGCAACCGCAGTTAAATACCCAATATACCAATAACTACGTCGTATCTGACAAAAACAAAATCACGCATGGGTAGCCAGATCATCTAGACACACTTTCCAACATTAAAAAAGCAAAAGTTTTACGACACTATTTCGCAATATCTTACGGAAAAATGACTTGGCAAAAAAATTAAAAAAAATTAAAAAGGGACACTCGCGGTAAAATGCCCGACATTCTAATATACGACATCTCAGATAAAAAAAAAAGACATGCACGTGTTAGCCCAACCATCAAGGCACACTTTCTAACACATAAACATGAAAAAAAAATCAATAATATACGGCAATTCCTTACTACGTAGTAATTTTTACAAATATTGAAAAAAAAACAGAAATTGGTAACCGCAGTTAAATACCCAATATACCAATAACTACGTCGTATCTGACAAAAACAAAGTCATGCATGGGTAGCCAGATCATCTAGACACACTTTCCAACACTAAACGAGCAAAAGTTTTACGACACTATTTGGCAATATCTTACGGAAAAATGACTTGGCAAAAAAATGAAAAAAAATGAAAAAGGGGCACTCGCGGTAAAATGGTCCTCGTGGTGATGAACGACATTTTAACTAAAAAAAAAAACATGCACATGGTAGCCAAACAATCCACCAAGACTTTCCACAACTGATAACCTATACAAGTTGCACCATTCTACGACAATTTCATGATACGTAATAACTTTGATAATTATGCAAACTACCTCAGAAGGGTAAACTCGGACGCGAACGACCCCGACGCGTCTCAGAAATCGGGGAAGGAGTACAGCTACAGCAATGCACATCTGGACACTACTAGAGCGTGTAGGGGAGACACCTCCTGCAGGTCGATCACCCACAAATTCAGTCACAGGGGTGAGTCACGTGAGAAAAACCTGTTTTTTTTTTACGCTCGGGGTCGCAAACGACCCACCGTACCTATCCAGGGTTAATAAACTAAGAGGTTTCATCTTCCTGTACTAGATATTTTATCTATCTATATACACAAAAGGCTGTGGAATGGTCTGCCAGGCTGTGTTCAGTCCAAAGTATAAGAATAAACTATGCAAAGGATAACATACAGTACTATCAGCGCCAGGCTGAACTGGTGGCTAAGATTACTTGCTCTTTAATGAAACGTAATTGACTAGACAACTGATCACACTATATCAACTGAGCATGTGAATGTTCAACCGTGAATTGTATATCACTTGAAGGTCTTTCGTTACAGCTCTTTAACTTAAGCAGTCTCCTAAGTGCTACTGACCTAGTGGATCCTTAATCATTTTGTGATAATCAACTTCTTATCTGTAAACATCAGTACTGCATTAAAAAATATCTCATGTAATTTCTTTGTGATTAGTGTAAAATGTACACTGTTTTCAGTTTGAGATTTCAAGTTATTCCTGCACTAGATCCTTGTACTGTATTGCTTTCAACTATGATAAGTTTTAATTTTCTTTGGAAGTAGACCCTCTTTTTTTAAGCAAGTTTCATCGGAGATAATCCCTGCATAATTAGCATTAAATTTGTATTTAAGCTTTTCTATTACTCACATTTTCTTGACAAAGACAAAAAATAAAACTAATAGAAAAGCTCAACTGTAAAATTAACAATACGGAGGCAGCGATTATCTTCAATGAAAGTTTCAACATACCTATCATAAAGAAATCAACAACTTTTACATCAGATTTCTATCTGATCATATGCCACAACCTCTCCATCATAAGGTTATTTTACCCAACTTTCTTAAGAGTTAATATGATCCTTCCAATTTATTCCAACAGTAAAAGTTTAGGTCAGATCTCTTCTAAATTTCTTCCAATCCTTATCAAGAACTCATGCCTCAGCTGACAGATACAGCCCTTTCATATGTTATATTTTTGCTCAAATTACTAGTGGGATGTTCTAAGTCTGGACATTTCTTTCCAATTCAATGGGGCTGCTTTTAAGACCCCCTCTTTACCTTGATAATCTGGCAAGTAATTCATATTGTTCTTTACATTCTTCATACAAACATTTTTTGCTACATTTTTATTCCCCATTCCTGATGATCACCGACAACACCATCCTTCAAATTTAATTCATAGTCTTCCACTCCCTCCTACACCTCTCTCACAGCATCCATACAATCCCTAACCAACCAAACTTCATCCTTTCCTATCTATCCAGCTTCCCCAAAACCATCAGCATGGCCATCTCTAAAATGAACTACCTCACTTGCTCTCATTCTGTTAAGAATGCCTCACGTGACAAATTGGCAACTGTAATGCTTTGCGTAACTGCGCACTACATTTGAATGAATACAAGTTTAAATAGCAAAGAAATTTAAGCGGATGTACCTATGATGACACCACATTTTAAAATTAAATTGTAATAAATTTTACTTCTATACTCACCTGATGTTATTGCTTCTCTAAAAACAGTTTAAATGTAGATGTCGAGCCTAAAATAAAACTTTCCTGTTTTCTTTCCTTGTAAAATTCCTCCACCTCTAGTAAGTATCGAGTTAATCTGGAGGTTAATGGGAACTATCGAGACTTGAGTACATCACAGTTTGTCTTTCAGTCCCAAAGTCAAAACAAGATCACTAGCCACTTAATATCAAGCCAGTGGGGAAGAGGTGGGATATGTTATGAACATCAGATGAGTATAGAAATAATAAATTTTATCATTAAAATTCCATTCCCATTGCTACCTCACACTCTAATAAAGGTGGGTTCGTGAAGGATAGTTAAGTAACGACCTAGATTGATAAACTTGATCCATTACCCTAAACTCATCCAGTTCAACAATCACTAATCATAAAACAAAGTAAGCTCGCAACTACTAGAGTTTCCAGATTGGGTTCCAAAAATATTCCCAACATCAAACTTTTAAAACTATAAAAGATATATTCTCAACATAATTCCTTGAAATTTCTTATTGAAAAAATTAAAAGTATTGTAGTACTTAATAAAGCCTTGTGAAAAATGAATATGTAGTAAGTAGCCGAGCTGCTGCTAAGAAATTCAAGTTTTTTAACAGATATAAAGGAGTAGCTGCACTACCAACCTCATGTACTTCATCTTACTTGAATAAAAATCTGTGTAAGTGTGTCACTAAACTCTTAATCAGCACAGTACTTGGGAGAATGGCTGTCCTGAAATCTTAAGAGTCACAAATCAATAAGGAACTTTCCTCTACAATTTTAGTATTGTCTAAATAAAAACTCAAGGCAAGACAGCTCTCACAGGACTAATAAATCAGTCCTCTGACATTTAACTTACTTTCTTCTCCTAAAAAATGGAATGCAAGGAAATTGAAGCTAACATTTAGTTTAAAATATTAATCAGCTTTGAAAGTTGGGAAATAAATTACATTATTTTCCCATTTCCAACCGCTACATAAAGGAAAAAGCCTACTGTCCGTCAATAGGTTTAACTGATGTTAATGTTAAATAGCAAATTTGCTAACACCAAAATGGAAAATGTTTTTGTTATACATACATACATATACCAAGGCACTTCCCCCAATTTTGGGGGGTAGCCGACATCTCCAAATGAAACAAAAACAAAAAAGGGGACCTCTACTCTCTACGTTCCTCCCAGCCTAACAAGGGACTCAACCGAGTTCAGCTGGCACTGCTAGGGTGCCACAGCCCAGCAGTACCAGCTGAACTCAGTTGAGTCCTTTGTTAGGCTGGGAGGAACGTAGAGAGTAGAGGTCTCCTTTTTTGTATTTGTTTCATTTGGAGATGTCAGCAACCCCCCAAAATTGGGGGAAGTGCCTTGGTATATGTATGTATATATAACAAAAGCATTTACCATTTTGGTGTTAGCAAATTAGAGATAGTTAAAATAAAGATCTTTCAAAACAGTGAACCTTTTAAAATATAACATTGCACACTAGAGTTCAATAGACTATTTGCTCTAATAAAAGTAAATAAAAAATTCAACAAATTATCTAAACTAATTTTTATCACTGGAACATTCTTTATCAACACCTATCAACATAACCATTCGAAAGTCTTTTGATACAAATTGATGGACTACCTTTAGAGACCAAAGACAGACAATCTAGAGAACTTGGAAAGATAATGCTCTCTTAGAGTACAGTGGATGGAACTTTTGTTTCCTGAAAAGATTGAATTTGTAAGGGCATTTTCATGAACAATCCAACAATAGAGGCAACAGAAAAGTTAAATACCCTCTCCGTGGGCAAATAAGAGGCCACCAGTCATACTGCTGTTTGCAGAAACCATGATAAAGAAGGAAAAACGTACAGACAGACTCGACCAGTCTTGAAACAGGATCTCCTCCTACCAAATTAAGGGATCTGAAATTGACAAGTAAACCACCTATTTCTTGTTGAGCAAAGTCACGAACATCCAAGCCAACAGATTTCCTTTTCTAGAAATTATTTTTTCATAATGGAAACATCTTTTTTCTATTCCCGTAGTGACCAGGAATCCTCATCTCAGTAACCTGCACAACCACATTAGTTGATACAATACATTCTAAAAGCTGTTAAAAAATTAAGTCAGTCACCAAAAACATAAAAATACCTGAGCCAAGATATCAGATTTAATCGAGACAGGAGCAATCATCAGACAAGTCAGAAACCAGGTTTCTCACAATCCCGTAAAATAGAGGAATAAGTAAGCTCACATCAGTTCATACCATCAAAAAATCTTAACTCTTTGCTCACTGGCCCCTGGACTGAAAAAGGCATTTCCACAAAAACTTGTGAAAACTTTAAACCTGTTAAGAAACAAAGCATCTAGTCTAAAAGTATAAGACAAAAAAACCACAACCTCTATAATAACCTACTCTGGAGGTTTTCCATCTCTAATACAAAAAAAAAAAATCCCCTCACAGAATTGTTTAGAAAACTTGGAAAATTCTACGGTAGCTTTGATAAGGAAGGATCAAAACAAAAGAGGAATAAGATGACAGTCTCAGACCACAGCCAGGATCCAATATTCAAGCTGGTGGTTTTCCTAAAACCTGAATTGGGAGAAAGCTCATGATACTTGAATCTCTAGGAGAGAACCATCATAACGTCCTATAATACGATGAGTCCTATAGCCATCCTGAGAGGAACTCCTGTCAGAGGAAAGACAGTCACATCCTTATTCCGAAAGACTCCATTGAAGGTACTGAAGAAAAAATTTATGTAGTAGTTACAGAAAGGCAAGGAGAAAATGAGGATCCACAAGAATAGACTCCCCCGTGTCACTATTCTATGGGGCAACTGACTTAAAACTTACTAATAATTGACATAACATGGGCACCAATATACAGCATGGCGAGTAATCAAAGTGTACTTGTGCAATGGACTGTCTGAACAATAAAAGGAATACTTGTTTCCTACTTTTACCACAAAATTCCCAAAAGCTGCAGCCTTGAGATTCATAGAATATGTTTTGTCTAAATAATTTAGGAAAACTCTAATAAGAATAAGATCCTAGTGACCAGCTAAATGTTTCTTCTGTAAAGGTGGGTACACACACGCGAACCGAACCTTGTATGCGTAACTGTGTTACGCATATACGGTTACAAGGTGTCAAAATGTTGAGGACGAACCGTAACCGCGTTAAGCACGTAACTTCATTGAAATCCACTGCGATCATCAGTCTGTCCGGGTTGTTTACCGACGATGGCCACCATGCAAGTAGCAGCTGCCGCGTATATTTATATACATTATTTAACGGAAATGAAGCGAAATAAAAGAAGATGGTGGCAATATCTATCCATGCATCATTGCGACGTATTTTGTTAAAATGGTTCGGGTGTTTTGCATACCACAGTAAAGTCTTTTCTTCGTAATAACTAATAAACTGAAGGACCTCTTCCTCACTCCAATCAGCCATGGTACACATATACGTACTGACTGACCAAAACAAGGGACTCTTCTATGGACGGCCTTATTCATAGTCGGTGTCAAGTTCAGCCACCTCTGTTGATAAGCGTGCAATACAGGTCCCGTCCACATGTTGCGTAACATGCAAAGAGACCTCCCTTTGATTCGGGGCCCAAAAACCGACAATTGCCGGGACGGCGGGCGAACCGAGCCTCGAACCTCGCGGGTTCGAGGAACCGTCCACACTTGCGTTTTTGTTATAAGAATTGGTTACAATACAAGGTTCGGTTCGCATGTGTGTACCCGCCTTAAGAGTTGAAATAAACCCTACTATAGAATCTGCACAGAGGATATTTTCATTTACAATCACAACGTTATCAAATCATTCGTAATTCGACTATCTCAAAACACTTGTAATAAAAAAAACTCCCTTAGCATTAATAATGGGTTTAAGATTGATCTGAGCCATTATCAAGGTTAGACACTAGAATTGATCCAAAATAAAACAAATTACTTTTAGGGATTTTCCATCTTATTCAAGATAATTAATTCTCTCTCCCATGAAAAGTAAGTAGAACTAAGTATAAGTCAATTAAAAATAAGTAATTTTAAAACTGACAGCACTTGACAACAGAGAACAATATTGACTTACTTTAACTAACTTATTTTGATATCTTTCAAAAATAAGTTTCCTAAGAAAATAGCTCATCCGAGTTGAGTTATTCATCCGTACAATTTTCCTAAGAAAACAGCTCATCCAAGTCATGTTATTCCTCTGTTTAATCCTCATTTCGGGATGCTTGATAAATAGGTGAAAAAGGCTAGGTGAATAAATAGCCCAATAAGGAAATTAGATGTTTCACCTATCAATTACATATAACAGTAACCTTTGCACCTGCACTAGGCAAGATACTAATTTTGGCAGTAAAGGTACTAACACCTATGTTAATATCGCAGGTGAATACTTCGACTGAACTAGGGACGAAGTTACTCTTAGCAGAGTCCCACTGCTATCTGAAACATGATGCAACTATTCAGCTACTAGATGAAATAATTACATTATTTAAAATCTGTTACCATAGAACAAGTCGATATGCCACATCAAAAATTTATGTACTGTATAAATATCTTGCTCATGAATTCTTCCTTGCATTAAGGAATGTAAGAATCCAGCTGCCAGACCAGTACTGCATCTTGGAATACATAGGTCATATAAAGCACACTGCATCACAGAAATGCAAGGGCTATGCAATAGAAAGACAGAAAATAACTCAAGTGTGATGCTCGTGTAGAGGTAATTGACTCAGTCAGTGCTGTGCACCACCAAAACCCTACTGACTGGTGCACTTTGAACTGCTAAGCAAAACTTGTGGACTTAGCCTAAGGTGTGAAACAGAGAAGGTTAGGCTTAAAGTACTGCTTAGCCCGAAGCCTCGTATGCCTTTGAATACTGTATACACAAAGAAGGAAAAGTAATAAAAGAGTATGAAGTTCACTCCTATGAACCCAAAATAACCTCAAAAGTAGCTTAAGTGGCATCTCAACATCACTTAATGTGATTAAAGACCTAACTTGAGTCTTCACTAGATTATTTCCTGAACTAGACATTAAATAATTTGTTCCCAGCTATCAACGTAACATGATATTTAAGAGGAGGAACTGCTAGCAAACGATATCCTTCAAAACAATAAAACTAAACACAATCGAGTGATTGGCACACTTTTACTAAGTCGCCTGATCCATTCACACCAGCATTTACAGAAAAAGATACTCCTATAACAAATAACCTAAAATACAAAAAACAAACGCAACCTGGAAAAGGGTGTTGAGATAAATTTAAGTGTCTTATGCTAGTAAACACGACGCGAGAACTGAAAGACAAAGGAACTATGACATAAACACAGTCTGGTCAGTTGCCATGACCCTACAGAATGACTCAATACTGACTGAAATGGGAGGCATTTTACAAGGAACAAACATGGGAAATTTTCCTTTTAGGGGAGGCGACATTGACATTTAAACAGCTTCGAAAGAGAAACAATATGAACATCAGGGGAGTTTCAAAGCAATGCAGCATCCTGCCACACGTGGAAG
This sequence comes from Palaemon carinicauda, assembly GCF_036898095.1. Lineage (NCBI taxonomy): Eukaryota > Metazoa > Arthropoda > Malacostraca > Decapoda > Palaemonidae > Palaemon > Palaemon carinicauda. The sequence goes on along the minus strand of NC_090731.1, from coordinate 18,471,195 downwards.
TGGACGATCTACCTACTAACTTGTATAATAATAAACTATAAAGAACATGTACACTATCAAGAACTAATTTGAAATTTTTACACAGATTTTCAGTAAGGATTACATTATTGTAGATAAAATTTCCAATAAATACAATTTACAACTATAAAATCACCATTAAAAAATTAAGAGATCATCAAATGGTTGGGACACCCTGCAATCTGTTTTCACTTGTTTTGCTTGAAATATCATGGCACTTATGACAATAATTGTGGCTAAAAAGTAATTACAAGTGTCCGTGATTACATAACAAATAGACTTGCAGCACACACAATACTACTAAACTCTATTTTACATAATGTCTCCAACCTAATTTAGTGTACATTTGCTTACTCCTTTATTTATGCATACTTTTATCTTCTTCACTATTTCTTTTTTTAACTTTACATACTCATCTAATTAATCTATATGAATATCTAGTTTATGGATATTTACCTCTTTTACATTATGCTTTGTTAAAGTTATCATCAAATACAAAAATATTGACTCCACTATCATTACATGTATTATTTAAAATTTGCTTCTAAATGCATATTAACATTACATTGGATGTAAAATTCTAGGTATTTTGGGACTGAGCTGCCTGAACACCTGCTTATGGGAAATAAATAATATAAAAAACTATTCTCAGTTCAGGATCCAGGCAATTACAGGGTGGTCCAAACCTCAGTATTTCAAGTAATTTAGTTTTTCTTTAGCTTTTGAACTCAGTAACCATCCGTTAGAAGTCTTTTTCCAAGGGAAAATGCAACCTATTGATATCAATAATTTCTCGGTGGAAAGTCTTTCAATTTCAATATAACAGTGGTATCATTTCTTTAAAATTCCCAGTGAATTTTTACCACAACTATGGAGAAAACTCAAAAGAAAAAAGGGCCTTAGAGGCTGACTAAAGGCATTACTATCTAATTTTCATCTTTATTAGAGGTACTGGTATTTTAAAAGACATAAAAGGGGGTTTCGTTCATGTATTGGGGGAAGCTGAATCATCAAGCATAGGGGCTATGTTGGTTGTGTTTACCTACCTGGTATAAAGAGGCTGAATATAAAAATAAAAGTTCATATGTAACCTTTATAAAAAGAAAATTCTTGATATCATTATAGAAAAATCCTTAGTAGCATATAACCAGTTTAGAAGTAAAAATGTTATTTTCATTAGTAAAATAAATTTTTGAATATACTTACCCGGTGATCATATAGCTGTCAGCTCTGCTGCCCGACAGAAAAACCTAAGGACGAAATACGCCAGCGATCGCTATACAGGTGGGGGTGTACATCAACAGTGCCATCTGTCGAGCAGGTACTCAAGTACTCCATGTCAACACAGAACCAATTTTCTCCTCGGCCCACTGGGTCTCTATTGGGGAGGAAGGGTGGGTCCTTTAATTTATGATCACCGGGTAAGTATATTCAAAAATTTATTTTACTAATGAAAATAACATTTTTCAATATTAAACTTACCCGGTGATCATATAGCTGATTCACACCCAGGGGGGTGGGTAGAGACCAGCATATATGTTAACATTAAGAGCTAAGTATTTCGTATTTCATTTTAGCAGTTATTCAAAATAACAAACATAAAATTAATAAGTACCTGGTAAGGAAGTCGACTTGAACAATTACTCTGCCTTTTTAAGTACGTCTTCCTTACTGAGCCTCGCGATCCTCATAGGATGCTGAGCGACTCCTAGGAGCTGAAGTATGAAGGGTTGCAACCCATACTAAAGGACCTCATCAAAACCTCTAATCTAGGCGCTTCTCAAGAAAGAATTTGACCACCCGCCAAATCAACCAGGATGCGAAAGGCTTCTTAGCCTTCCGGACAACCCAAAAAACAACAATAAAAAACATTTCAAGAGAAAGATTAAAAAGGTTATGGGATTAGGGGAATGTAGTGGTTGAGCCCTCACCCACTACTGCACTCGCTGCTACGAATGGTCCCAGGGTGTAGCAGTTCTCGTAAAGAGACTGGACATCTTTAAGGTAAAATGATGCGAACACTGACTTGCTTCTCCAATAGGTTGCATCCATTACACTCTGCAGAGATCTGTTTTGTTTGAAGGCCACTGAAGTTGCGACAGCTCTAACTTCATGTGTCCTTACCTTCAGCAAAGCATGGTCCTCCTCATTCAGATGGGAATGAGCTTCTCGAATCAAAAGTCTGATATAATAAGAAACTGCATTCTTCGACATAGGTAAAGAAGGTTTCTTAATGGCGCACCATAAAGCTTCTGACTGTCCACGTAATGGCTTAGTACATCTCAAATAGTACTTAAGAGCTCTTACAGGGCATAGTACTCTTTCTTGTTCATTTCCAACCAAATTAGCAAGGCTTGGAATATCGAACGATTTGGGCCAAGGACGAGAAGGAAGTTCGTTTTTAGCTAAAAAACCAAGCTGTAAGGAACATGTAGCCGTTTCAGATGTAAATCCAATGTTCCTGCTGAAGGCGTGTATCTCACTGACTCTTTTAGCTGTTGCTAAGCAGACGAGGAAAAGAGTCTTCAAAGTGAGATCTTTAAAAGAGGCTGATTGAAGTGGTTCGAACCTTGCTGACATAAGGAACCTTAGTACCACGTCTAAGTTCCAACCTGGAGTGGCCAACCGACGCTCCTTCGAGGTCTCAAAAGACTTAAGGAGGTCCTGTAGATCTTTGTTGTTGGAAAGATCTAAGCCTCTGTGACGGAAGACTGCTGCCAACATGCTTCTGTAACCTTTGATCGTGGGAGCTGAAAGGGATCTTTCCTTCCTTAGGTATAAAAGGAAGTCAGCTATCTGAGTTACAGAGGTACTGGTTGAGGATACTGATTTCGACTTGCACCAGCTTCGGAAGACTTCCCACTTCGACTGGTAGACTTTGAGAGTGGATGTCCTCCTTGCTCTAGCAATCGCTCTGGCTGCCTCCTTCGAAAAGCCTCTAGCTCTCGAGAGTCTTTCGATAGTCTGAAGGCAGTCAGACGAAGAGCGTGGAGGCTTGGGTGTACCTTCTTTACATGCGGCTGACGCAGAAGGTCCACTCTTAGAGGAAGTGTTCTGGGAACGTCTACTAGCCATTGCAGTACCTCGGTGAACCATTCTCTCGCGGGCCAGAGGGGAGCAACCAACGTCAACCTTGTCCCTTCGTGAGAGGCGAACTTCTGCAGTACTCTGTTGACAATCTTGAACGGGGGGAACGCATAAAGGTCTAGATGGGACCAATCCAGAAGAAAGGCATCTATGTGAACTGCTGCTGGGTCCGGAATCGGTGAGCAATAAATTGGGAGCCTCTTGGTCATCGAGGTTGCGAACAGATCTATGGTAGGCTGACCCCATAAGGCCCATAGTCTGTTGCAAACATTCTTGTGAAGGGTCCACTCTGTTGGGATGATTTGACCCTTCCGGCTGAGGCGGTCTGCCATGACATTCATGTCGCCTTGAATGAACCTCGTTACTAGGGATATGTTTCGATCTCTTGACCAGGTGAGGAGGTCCCTTGCGATCTCGTACAACGTCATCGAATGAGTCCCTCCTTGCTTGGAGATGTACGCCAAGGCTGTGGTGTTGTCGGAGTTCACCTCCACCACCTTGCCTAGAAGGAGGGACTTGAAGCTTCTCAAGGCCAGATGAACTGCCAGTAGCTCCTTGCAGTTGATGTGCAACGTTCTTTGATCCGCATTCCACGTGCCCGAGCATTCCCGACCGTCCAATGTCGCACCCCAGCCCGTGTCCGATGCGTCCGAGAAGAGAAGGTGGTCGGGGGTCTGAACAGCCAGTGGCAGACCCTCCCTGAGGAGAATGTTGTTCTTCCACCAAGTCAGTGAAGACTTCATCTTCTCGGAAATAGGAACCGAGACCGCTTCTAGCGTCTTGTCCTTTCTCCAGTGAACAGCTAGGTGAAATTGAAGGGGTCGGAGGTGGAGTCTCCCTAACGCGATGAACTGGTCCAGTGATGAAAGCGTCCCTATCAGACTCATCCACTGTCTGCCTGAACATCGGTCCTTCTTCAGCATGTTCTGCATGCATTCTTGGGCTTGACTGATTCTGGGGGCCGACGGAAAAGCCCGAAAAGCTTGACTCTGAATCTCCATTCCTAGGTATACTATAGTTTGGGATGGGACGAGTTGGGACTTTTCCATATTGACCAGGAGACCCAATTCCTTGGTCAGATCCAGAGTCCACTTTAGATTCTCCAGACAGCGACGACTTGACGCAGCTCTTAAAAGCCAGTCGTCCAAATAGAGGGAGGCTCTGATGTTTGCTAAATGCAGGAATTTGGCAATATTCCTCATCAGTTTGGTAAAAACTAGAGGTGCCGTGCTTCGGCCAAAGCACAGGGCTTGGAACTGGTAAACCACCTTCCCGAAAACGAACCTTAGAAAAGGTTGGGAATCTGGGTGGATGGGGACGTGAAAGTAAGCGTCCTTTAGGTCTAACGAGACCATCCAGTCTTCCTTCCTGACCGATGCTAGAACCGACTTTGTCGTCTCCATGGTGAACGTCTGCTTTGTGACAAAGACATTCAGAGCACTGACGTCTAGCACCGGTCTCCACCCTCCTGTCTTCTTCGCCACTAAGAAGAGACGGTTGTAGAAGCCCGGGGATTGATGGTCCCGGACTATGACTACCGCTCCCTTTTGTAGCAAGAGAGACACCTCTTGCTGTAAAGCTAGTCTCTTGTCCTCCTCTCTGTACCTGGGAGAGAGGTCGATGGGAGTTGTTGCTAGAGGGGGCTTGCGCAAGAATGGAATCCTGTACCCCTCTCTGAGTAACTTCACAGACTGTGCGTCTGCGCCCCTGTTCTCCCAGGCCTGCCAGTAGTTCTTGAGCCTGGCTCCCACTGCTGTCTGAAGAAGGTGGCAGTCAGACTCTGCCTCTAGAGGACTTGGAACCCTTCTTCTTGCTCCCACGTTGACTTTCGGCACGAGCACCTCCTCTGCTGGAGGCTCTGCCACGAAAGGGCGGAATGAACCTTGACGCTGGAGTGTCCATCCTGGGTCTAGGCACTGAGGGCAAAGGGGTGGCTTTGCGTGCGGATGACGCCACCAGGTCATGAGTGTCTTTCTGGATCAAGGAGGCGGCAATCTCCTTGATCAACTCTTCAGGGAAGAGACACTTCGAGAGCGGAGCAAACATAAGTTCCGACTTTTGACATGGGGTGACTCCAGCTGACAAGAAGGAGCAAAGGTGATCCCGCTTCTTGAGGACCCCAGACACGAAAGAAGCCGCAAGCTCACTAGAACCATCCCGTATGGCTTTGTCCCTGCAGGACATAATGAGCATGGAAGTTTCCTTATCAGAAGGGGAGGTCTTCCTGCTCAACGCTCCCAAACACCAGTCCAAGAAGTTAAAGACTTCGAATGCACGGAAAACTCCTTTCATAAGATGGTCCATATCCGAAGGAGTCCAGCAAATCTTGGAGCGTCTCATAGCCAGCCTGCGGGGAGAGTCTACCAGACTTGAGAAGTCGCCCTGGGCAGAGGCAGGAACTCCCAAGCCGAGAACTTCTCCCGTAGCATACCAGACGCTAGATCTGGAAGCAAGCTTGGCCGGGGGAAACATGAAGGTTGTCTTCCCAAGTTGCTTTTTGGACTGCAACCACTCTCCCAGTACCCTTAAAGCTCTCTTGGACGAGCGAGCGAGTACGAGCTTCGTAAAGGCAGGAGCTGCTGACTGCATGCCTAAAGCGAACTCAGAGGGAGGCGAGCGTGGTGCTGCAGACACAAACTGATCCGGATATAAATCCTTGAACAGCGCAAGCACTTTCCTAAAGTCTAAGGAGGGAGGCGTGGTCTTGGGTTCGTCGATGTCCGAGTGTTGGTCGTCAAGATGTGCAGCTTCGTCATCATCAGAGAGTCCATCGTCTGAATGTTGAGGAGGAAGCGGCAAAGGAGTAGGTAAAAGCTGGACGGCTGAGTCCGGCAGCACGGGTGCATGCGTGGCTGCACTGGACCCAACGTCATGCAACTGTTGGTCAGTCTGAGAACTGGCAACAACCATAGCTGAGTGGGTGCGCAAAGTGTCTACTCCTGACTGTGGTCGGATAGAGGAGACCACCGTGGGTTGCGGAGGCTGACGCACCGCGTCAAAACACGGCAGCTTAACTCCACCCTCCTGTTGTTGTGGTAGCACACGCACGTCAACGGAGGGTAGCGTGCGTCTGTGAACGTCAACATGCGTCTGGCAGGGTCGACTGCGCATGGGTGGAGGAGCTCTCACAGCTGGAGTGCGGGAGCAGGCAGCCTCAGCGTCTGCTGGGCGCACAACCGTGGATGGTTGTAGGCTAACGGGTGCAGCGTCAACCTTCTCCGCACGATACTCCTGCATAAAGGAAGCTAACTGAGTCTGCATAGACTGCAGCAAAGACCACTTAGGGTCTACAGTAGCTGGTGCGGCAACAGACGGAGTTACTGCCTGTTGCGGTACCACTTTGCCTCTCTTAGGAGGTGTGCAGTCGTCGGAGGACTGCAGCGAGTCCGAACTGACCCAGTGGCTACACCTGGGCCGTTGGACTAGCTCGGAAGGGACCTTGCGTTTAAGAGGCCGTGAGACCTTGGTCCATCGTTTCTGGCGTGAAACATCTTCCGCAGACGAGGAATGAACGGGCTCACTCGTCTTCTTGTGGGTGGGACGATCTAGGCAAGATACGTCCGAAACCACGGAGGGAACATCTGTCCGCTGATTAAAGCCTGTCGAACCCTTTGGTCGTACGACATTGCTTCTCCCCTGGGCTTGGGAGCTTGCAAGAGGTCCCGGACTGGGAGGACGACAGGCACGAACAGACGCACCCTCATGCGTAACACTGACACTTTTCACTGCACAAACACTCACTTCACTTCCCACTGCACTCTTACCTTTCAACTCCCTGACGTCAGCCATGAGTTGATTGCGGTCATTAGCCAATGACTCGACTCTCTCACCCAGAGCCTGGATGGCACGCATCATATCTGCCATCGAAGGTTGATGAGAGCTAGCAGGGGGGTCGGGTGCAACCACTACAGGGGAAGGAATAGGTTGTGGGGCATGGGGAGAGGAAAAATCAACTGAGCGAGACGAACTCCTCCTGATCCTATCCTTCTCTAGCCTACGTGCATATTTCAGGAATTCTTGAAAATCGAATTCCGAAAGCCCAACGCATTCCTCACATCGATCTTCCAATTGACAGGCTTTACCCCTACAATTGGAACAAACGGTGTGCGGATCGATAGAGGCCTTCGGAAGACGCCTTGAACAGTCCCTAGCGCTACACTTCCTGTACTTGGGGACTTGCGAAGGGTCAGACATCTTGAATTAGTCAAAGGGGGGAATTCAAAATCTATCCAAGTCGTCAACAAATAATCCAAAATCCAATAAAAGAATGCAAGGAAGTATTGAAGATAACTTCTGCACAGCGATAGCTAATAACCAGAAATGAATACTTCACCAAATAACGTGAAAATCAATCCAGAAAACAACAGCGTATTTAGTAGGTCTTGCCGGTGGCACGACAGAGAGAGAATTGATTCTGTGTTGACATGGAGTACTTGAGTACCTGCTCGACAGATGGCGCTGTTGATGTACACCCCCACCTGTATAGCGATCGCTGGCGTATTTCGTCCTTAGGTTTTTCTGTCGGGCAGCAGAGCTGACAGCTATATGATCACCGGGTAAGTTTAATATTGAAAAATATTTTTTCTCATGGATGGAATCTATACTTTTACTAAATACAGACAATATGATAAGAACGGTGTCCCAGAACAGATGAAGAAAATGTTAGAAATAAAAAGGACCTAAGACAACGCACATTTGCTATTTACTCTGCTCTAACCTTTGACAAACTACACGCCCGACCCTCGCTATCACTAAGAATAAATTCTGGGGCTCACAGATGTTTCTTGTTCGGTCCCGAAATGCAGACACCACCAATGAATGCTCAACAGAAAAAGGTTTTGGAACATCATCAATCATCAAAATGTATGAATTATGCAATACCACAAATGCTAAATAATTCTAGATGCCTTATTAGTCAACCAACTCAGGTTTCTTCTTTACTCTTCCAACTGACTCCATTCATTCCAGGCACTCGGTTAAACTACAAAAGGTAAAGAAATAAAATTCAGAAAAAAAAAAGTTTTTGCCAAGTGGCTTTTAAGAGAATAAAAGGGAAAAATATAATCAATTGAATCAGTTTTAAATATGAAAATCTTGAGAGAAAGATGGAGAGAAAGAGGGAGAGAAAAAGAGGTGGATAAAATATTCTTTAGCAAGTATTCTTGGATTAGGAGAAGCGCTCTAACCCAAACAAGACATTTTCCAAAAAAAAAAATTCTCTGATATTACATTTTTCTAGATTTACAAAATACTGAAATCAAATGATAAGTGTTGAAGCAAATTGTGTAATATGAAGCCTCTAATCCATAAGCTGTAAAAACACAAGACTACAGCACCTATTAAACAGAATTCATATTTAACACATCTAACTTTTGTCACAACATTCCCCCGTGAATATTAGTTAATTACTTTATCATACATATAATAGTGATTCAGTAATTGTTTCCTACTAAGTTGCTCTTGAATCATTTCCTTTTCATAGTAAATGATTGCATTCCAGAAAAAAAGAAAATTAAATGTACATATTGGATTTACAATTATATTCAATGTTACAAATAATGAATAAAGCTTAACTTACTTTACAAATGCCACTTTCTGATACAATTTCCAAGTGTCCGCATTTATTAATCTATGAAGCAGATAAACATTAAATAAAACTAGATTTAGCATTACCAAAATAATCATAACAATGCTGCTATCACTTTTTAAGTGTCATTCAAACAGAACAAATAATCATATAGAATAAGCCTACAAAGCCGGTAACTTATAAAACAAGTTTCCATCGGATAGAATGCCCATAAACAAAAAGGAAAACCTGAAAGAAGACTGAGAGATGAAAGTAACAAAATAAATACAAATTACAAACATTCCCACCTAATAACAGAAATGTAAATCAAGACAAACTAAGGCAATGGTGCATAATGCTTTGAAGTGGTATATTATTAAAGACTTATGCGTAACAGAACTAATAATACTGACAAAACCACTACACGGCAGTTTCAAGACCTGTTATACACCTATCGGACCTGTAGAACTATCTTATTTTAGTTGGAGTCACTGAAATTATAAAAAAAGAGATGGGATCTTAACGCTGCCAGAACAAATAGACATAGATTTTATGAAGTTAAAATGCAATTTGGTCTACAAGAACTTTCCTGTGAAAGAAATATTGATTACCGTCCTAAAGCCAATGTATTAACGTGCGAAGCACAAACTCAAGTGTGTAGCACAAACTCAAGTGTGTAAGATCAAGTTTAGACACATTAGAACTTGACACAGTATCTCAGTTATAAAAATTTGTCTGCTCTGAGTAACGTCATTACTACGTTACTAGCCTCATAGAAAGGAACCATCTCCCCAGTTGACTGCCTGACTCGAAGCGAATCAGCTTGGATGGCGTTTGGCCATCCAACATTCAGTCGCACAACCATCAACAACTGTTTCCAAACAGGTTAGTTATTCGATTGTTTGGGTTTTTGAAACCGGACATGTCACTGTTGCTAGCATTCTTGCATGTATATTTTAAACGAGGTTGGGACTTGATTGTCTTCCCTTTCCAGTGCTATGATTTTATAATCTTTTCTAAATTAATTCCTAAATTTAGATTCATTTTATACTTTATTCAGCTTAGCATATAACGTACATTTCATCAAGACTATACGGTAGTCAAACACTCGAATGTTTGAGTTTTAAATTTGTCTTTCACTCTGGTTATTTTATTTAACACAAGTTTAAAATATATACTGTACAGTATACAATTAGGGTTATGAAATGAAAAGGAAAATTAGTCTTATGGTCAGTCTATACCTATTGTTAGACTAGCATAGCCTGATCTGGGCTATATCTAGCAGTTTTACTAAGGTATAAGTACAGTATAGACAAATCCCTGAACCGAGTATGTTTTTATATATTGATGGGTAGTTTCTAGCTTTGGTGAGATTAAGCTAAAAGGCAGGAATCATCCAATTATACAGTTATATTATAGCAGTGTTATAACAGGAATCTTATTAGCCTTGATTTGCCAATTTCAGCAGTTATGGGATGTAAAAATGGAGTAGTGGAACAGACCCCTCTTTAAGTTATAGACTTTGGATCTGAGAATGATCTAGACTCTGCAGAAGAGGAAGCCTTACTATAGGGTTCTTCAGAAGGCTTTAATTTTTTTGGAGATGTATCCCCTCAAGAGACATCGGGAAGACTGTTTTGCAGGTTACCGGTCCGCATGGATTTGGTACTTTCAACTAAAATGGACACCTCGGTTGGGGCTTCAATCCAGTCCCTATATGGGTAACCCACTCAAGATGCTGCCTCTCCACATAGTTTTGGCCTGCCATCTGCTTCCTTTCCAATTCAACCTAGGGATTCGGCTGTTGCTGGGCCTTCAGGTTCTTAGCTTCCTACGAAGGCTCCAGTGGGAGCCCTTCCATCCAGTCCTTTGGATTTGGCCTCAGCTGGACCTTAGGGTTATTAGCTTGCTAGGAAGGCTACAGTGGAAGGTCTCCCTTCCGGTCCTAAGACTTTGGTTGTGGCTGGGGCTTCAGGTTACCAGTTTCCTAAAAAGGGTACTCTGGGAGCTCTTCTTTCCATTCCAAGTACTTAAGACTTGGTGATGGGAGGGAAAGTGGCAGAGGAGGGTTCTAATCTGAATGTAGAGGGAGGGGATTTAGTGGAAAACCCTTGACAACTTTGTGATGGATTCAAATATCTTTCAGCCAGTACATGGAATTGTCATTCGACAATATCGAATTTGAGAGCATTTTGAGAGCCTTTCAGCATTTCCAAAATGGTTTCGTGGAGTTTTTCATCCTAAAAAAATGGGACGCTCAGGTAGGTACCAATGACTTGGGTGACTATTTTCCTTTAGTGTCACATCTTAAGACTGGATAATCAAGTGCCTTGAAGACCATGTTTAACCTAGTGTCTGATGTGGTTTCCATGGAAGAATCCCAGATGGCCACCTCTGCAATAGTAAAGCTGTATAAACCCATCTATGAAGCTCTGCAGAACGTTGTTAGAGCAAAGTTTGAGGTGAGGTGCCACGTGCTGACAGTATTTGACCTGGAGAAAGTAGTGATCTGCTAAGCAAATCTCTCTTCCCCCAAAGACCTAGAACACAAAGCCAAGGACAATGGCAATGGCCACTCCACTTCCAGAGAAATGGAGAAAAGGTCTTTGGGCCCTCCTAAAAAAAGAAAGTTTCCTTTCACAAAGCTGCAGGCTCAATAGCTATCAGCAAAGAGACCAGCTCTTTTTTTCTCATCCCAAGCCCCGACCTACACCGAAGTTTTCCTGAGAGGAACAAGTGCATCAAAGCTATTCCACCCAAGATGAGGCCTAATCCTTGGGCCAGAACAACAGAGGAGCTGGTAAGTTCCATAGAGGCAGAAGATTATATCAATGAGGGTTTTCGGTTTGGGAGTTGTCTACATTGTTTTCGAGAACTTTGAAACTCCTCAATGGCCTCAGAGTATAGTCGGAAAGGGTCTTGGTTTGTCGTTGGTATCAAAATCTTTTCCACGCCATAGCCTTCATCAAATCAGTACCCATGAACTCGACTCACTTTGTAAGAATGATGCTGGAAAAAGGAGCCATAGAAAGGTGCAGGCTTCTAAAATTCTAAGGCATACTATTCAACGTACAGAAGACAGACGCCCTAGACAGAAGAGTGACCCTCAAACTGTCTTGTGTGAACAAAAACATCAGGTGTGATCCATTCAAAGACTCACCCTGCATGTCCACCAATTACTACTACAAGGGGCTGGCACCTGTGCTGTACAGTAGATCTAAAAGATGCTTATTGGCTCATCGCAATTGCTCACCACTTCCAACCTTATCTACGGTTTTGGTTTGGGAAGAGAGAATACAGATTTAAACCAATACCACTTCATGTCTGGTTCACTAAATGCAGTGGGAGATGCCCTATCCAAATACTCAGTCCTGCATATGGAATGGACCTTTTGAGAGTTATCTCAGAAGATTTTAGAGCTAGTTTCGTATCTCCAAATAGACCTGTTTGCAACAAGAGACCCACAGACTTCCACCATATATTGCCCGATAAGGAATCTAAAGCAATTGCAAGAGATTCTCTGAATCTGGATCGTAACATATGGTTATCAATCTACCTGTTTCCTCCCATGAGTTTGATTTCAAAGGCTTTGAATATCATTTAGGAATTTTCAGGGACAGCAGTGCTAATAGTTTCATTTTGGCCAAACAACCCATGGTATACACTGCTTCAGCATCTGAGACCAAGACTACACTCACTTCGATCTACACAGCTGTATCAGAAAGTAGAAGTTAGATTATTGTAGCTTCCTCCTTTCTGATCCAGAACTTTACTGCTTGGATTTTCTTTCCAATATTTTCAAGAACGATTTCTCAGCCAACAACTTGACTTATTTGATGACTGCAAGAGGTCTTCATTAATAAGACAATACCATTGTCTGTTGCCCCTAGGCACATAACCTCGGACTTCTCAGATTCCAAGTACCCATGAAATAGAAACACACAGACACGAAACACAAAGGAAAATGGTCGGACGACGGGAGACATGTCGACCTGCATTCAGGTTGACACCCAGAACTGGAATGGCGTCCTAAGGCCTGCCACGCCATTTCCTTGCGCTTTAGGAGTAGGGAGCTGGGAGAGGCCTATCCAGATTTTTCTGGTTGAGACTGGGAAGATCCAAGAACCTCCTATGAATGTATTCCAGGGAAGAATACAATATCGGAACAACTACTTATTAATGCTCTGGTGCTAGGCCTTGGAGACCACACAGCAATTTAATCCATAAATAAATATTTTGACGAAGGAAAAACCTATTACAGGGGAGGTGTTGTGCAGTCTCCAAGGCCTGTACTCCATGATATTTAGTGAATAAAGGTTTTGACGAAGGAAAAACCTATTAGTTGGGAGATACTGTGTGGTTACCAGGGACTTTCCTGAATACAATAACACAAGATTCACCAAGGAATAACAGTTTCCCTACCTTTGGGCCAGTGTATCAACATGCAAGCATGGACTCAGGTGTGTATAAGAGAGATCAATGGGGTTAGGCTCCCTAGAACCTGCCAAGAGCATCACCTATAATAAATTCATTTGTCAGCAAACAACACTTTTAAAAACAACTGTATAATTCATGACTGATAGCTCAACCATACAGCAAATACACTGCTTTCCTATTCTACATCAAGAGTAATATCCTTTGATAGCAGGTTCCTCAAAATATGAACCCACCTGTATAACTTCTAGGCCACAGACATAACCAATGGGGAAATAAATCAAACTAAAAATTAGATTTATAGGTCTAAATGTCTTCAATTAACAAGCCAAGAAGCAAGGCCGCCAATGCCATGACTGAAAACAGAACAAAGACAGATAACTTTCCTTTAGCAGTACCAATTTTCAACTGGGCAGAGGGCAATGAGGTAGAGATTATATCAAGATTTGCTTTTGGAACAAATATGTACTTGACAACCTCAGCTAAGAAAATCAGTCTATACTCGAAAGTCTCCTGAACAAGAAATCTGCAAAGTCATAGAGCATCAGTGAGACAACTCTAGTAGATTTATTTGCAAACCAACCTCAAACAGAAGGTATCTACAGAATGTTTAGCCTTCCGAGATTGCAGCCATTTGAAAGACTGATGAGTTGATACATCTCTGGGATGACTTGAGTTTACTTCTTCCCTATTTTTAGCTTGATCAAGATGGTTCTTCACAAAATCAGGGACTCCAAAGATTTGCCATTGACACTGAAAGCTCATCTTTAGTTCCACCCAAAGTAGTTAACCAACCTCTTGATAAGAATCCAACAAGAAGCATCCTAGTGGGAGACATTACAGTACCAACAAAACTTTTAATTTTTCCCCAAGAGCAGAACTCAACATTAACATCCAAACGCTTTCCAGCTAAACCTAAAATATAAGGAATTTAAGGTGGAGCAGTTTTTCCCATCTTAATCCAACACTCGCAGAACCTCTACCATGCATAGTAGAACTCGTCATGTAGCTGGTGCAGTGACAGGTGTAATGATTCAATGTGACCGTTCCACAAATAATGGTCTTCTGTTATCTTTGAGATACAAGTGAAATACAGAGTTATCATTATCAACTATTAAGGGTTGTTAGTTTGCATTATCTCAGCTCTCTGAACTACATAGACTATGCTTGAACCTTTCATCAATATAAGGCAATGTTTCTACCTTAAAAGCCTTTGGATACAGATTCTCAGGCTAAACTAAAGACAGTAAATTACATACGCTCATTAGTGAGGTCATACACACTATGGTTGGTTTGAAAATCCATATGTCTGTTTCATTTCCATGACACAACTCACCGGAAGAGAGATTGGTCCTTTAACCTTTGCCATTTAACCCAGTGGCTCAATGTGTCAAGACAAGATACTGAGAATATGACGTCATACTGACCATGGAACGTTCTCTCGAAAGCTTACAATTGTGACACAAGATGAAACAGCACACACTGCTTATCCAGGATAGGAAAGCTCTTGCAATTTCCATACTATTCAGCATAAAATAGCTAGTGACAGTTTCAATGGTAGGCTTTAATAAAGCAGATTGCTATTGAATTATTACTAGCTTCAGAATCTAACTAGCCCTTACTGTCTGCCTTAAAATTAACTGTTCAAGCATAAGTTAAAAACAAGAAATATGGAAGGCTATATTTCTAAAGACAAAAATATATATATCAACATAGTAAATTAAGTAACTGAACGGTATAAAGCTTCATCCAATCGAAAGGCGAGAGTAGAGTAAGGAGAACATGGAACAAAAATGCATGTGTTAAATATCATAGTATAATAAATTTCTTCCTATAAATACGCAACTTACTTCCTCAGAAAAACACGATGTTTGTAAATTCCTAAATGTTCTTGCTAAGCAAAATTTGAAGGGATCACTTACTTCTTAAAAATATTCATATAACAAAGTACACAAAGGCTGGGGTGAAAGTCACACAGCAAATAATTGATCTGTCTTACAATATATACAGAAATTAATATATAATACTTCTAATGAAGAAAAATGGAAATTTAGTAAAATTTATTATTTCTCTACTCGCTGATATTCACAATGCTTCTCTTGCAGAGCCTGGTTTATATCGATATCTACCCTAAAAGCATAAATTTTACGTTTTCATTCCTTTCAATCGGCATATGCGTACACTATTAAAGTCAATTTAGTTAGTAAAAGCAATAATCTTTGCTCAAGTATGTTGTTACTTTGCCTTTTCAGTCTCGTAAGTCAAAACCAAATCCCTATTCTCTTGACATCACTAGTCAGTGGGGAAGAGGGTGAGCTTGTTTATGAACATCAGGTGAGCATAGAAATAAATTCTACACCTTAAATTCCATTTACTTCAATGAAACTCCCCTGACGTTCATAATGCTAACTCCCGCTAACTTACAGATGTGAGTTAGTGAAGAAGAGATAGGAAATAACAGAAGTGAGTTACCGAAGGAGAGATAGGAAATGACAGATGTGAGTTATCGAAGGAGAGATAACAGATGTGTTAGTGAAGAAGAGTTAGGAAATGTCAGATTAGAGTTACCGAAGGGGAGATAGGAAATGACAGATGTGAGTTACCGAAGGAGAGATAACAGATGTGTTAGTGAAGAAGAGATAGGAAATGACCGATGTGAGTTACCGAAGGGGAGATAGGAAATGACAGATGTGAGTTATTATTATTATTACTAGCTAAGCTACAACTCTAGTTGGAAAAGCAAGATGCCATAAGCCCAACGGCTCCAACTGGGAAAAATAGCCCAGTGAGGAAAGGAAATAAGGAAAAAAATAAATGATATAAGAAATAATGAAAACCAAAATAAAATATTTTAAAAACATTAACAACATTAAAACAGATGTTTGATATATAAACTATAAAAAGACTTATGTAAGCCTGTTCAACATAAAAATATTTGCTGCGAGTTTGAACTTTTGAAGTTCGACTGATTCAACTACCTTATTAGGAAGATCATTTCACAGCTTGGTCACAGCTGGAATAAAACTTCTAGACTACTGTGCAGTATTGAGCATCATGATGGAGAAGGCTTACTGAATCGAGGCGACAGGAGGGAAACTGTACATTCCAACACAAACAGTCCTATGGCAGGGATCCACCTTCTGCCAATGAATCTGGAAGTGGTAAACACACCTCTCCATCTTCCTGTTGAGCAATGTTACAGACTTGTCCTCATTTGGTCCTTCTCACCAGTTCCAAGCCTCTAGACACACTAATGGATGTAGAGACCAGTCATTTGGACAGAATTTTTTTATCTGCTTAACTGATCTTTCTAAGTCATTCAATTTATCAGGAATAGATCAGATAAGAAGGACTATTCCCTTTATTATTATTTCAACAGAACTTCAACTTATGCTATCTGGAATAGGGATTCGATCTGGTTTCCCCCCTTTCAAATATAAGCTAATGATGTCATGAGTCTGAAAACACTGCCACACATTTTCATATAATTACCAGTGACTCAAAAGCCTAAATTGCCTTCAGCACTGCTAAAAACTCTAAGCAACTGTATGAGAGTTGATTCTTTCCTTGTCCACTTCACCTAGAGTTGGAAACAACCTAGACTTTTACCACAACCTTACAGAAAAGCACCTGTGAAAAGAGGGGTCTGGAACACTTATTCCTTAGGAGACTCTATGATAACTGACAAGAATTGTCCCACCAATGCAGGAGTTGAAGTTCTTTTTTTCTTCATCACTGGAATATATTGTGTGCAAGAATGAAAACCTTGTTCCATTGAAATGATACAGCAAAACTCTCATCTTTTGGCGACCCATCGGAAAAAGCATCTCTAAAAAAGCCATGGTCCCTAGCGGTTTGATCCACATACAAAATGACACTGCCTTCCCCACTTGAACTTTTCCTACAAAAGTAACAAATGAATCTTCTGTTCCAATGAAAAAAAAATCAAAAGGAACTGTTGCTGTTTATCATCTTTAAATAGAATCCTTGAGTTACAAATGAGAATATTTCACAGTAGGACCTTAAGTACTTCAAGAGTGCAAGGCTCGTAGAAGGCCAATCAACTCCATCGTGCGCTGTGTATTGATTGGTGCGCTAAGACCACTAGGCAAAATAACTTGAAATTTAAGATGGGGTTTAAAAGTGGGAAGGTTATACTAGAATCTCTACCTTTGCCTGAAGACACATTGGTCTTTTTAAATTTAACAAATGAAACCAAGGAAGAAAATATCTTATGAGCCTCGTTACTATGAAAACTTTTACTTTTTTGATAGCAAGTGATATTATCAGCAGTCCATCTATAATCAACTTGCCAAGTCTTCTTTAGATTTTCTCAAACTAAACATATCCTTCCTTTTTTGCTTGGAACTCTTAAACCTCATTAAATACTATCAAAACATCTCTCCATAAAACAAACAAAACGACTTTCACATTCTTTTCTTCCATTATCTAAATTACCCTATTATTCCCAGCTCAAGACACAAAGTGAATAAGGGTCATGAATGCCCGAAAATAACTCCCTAGATCAATTTAAATGAATTACCTTCAAATCCAGAAGACATTCCTTCTGATGGTCAATAACCTACATCACACAAAAGACAAAATCAGGATAAGGTCAATACCCAACCTAGTAACATAATGTCTACGAGAAAACTGGGAAGACAAAAGCATCTGCAGTGTACCTAAGCAAAAGTAATTACTCTTAACTGCCAGATTGTCTAAGTACTGTAATAGAAGCCTAAGCCTACTGAAAAGAAAGAAAACATGAAATTGATAGTTTTAAGTTAAATGTAGATATAAACCAGACTTCTAGTGAGTAGCATTATGAACATCAAGGGAGCTTCATGGCAATAATTCCAAAATCATGCAAGATGAATATCACGTACAAAATCTAGTGGTGAATAAGAGCTATGCAAGTAGTATACATATGTACAAACTGTAATTCTGCCTCTGGCTACAACTGTCTTTTTGAAGACAAAACTAGTGAAAAAAAATTCCTTAGTATATACTATCAGTCCTTACAATAATGATCCTCAATAACATGCTTTGAAACTCAGTGCAAATGATCAGAACTTAAAAGCCCCACAACATCTCACTGCACACCAATATTTCTAGGTATACATTTTGAGGTGTTGTAAAGCTGTAAAGTCGCCCAATACAATTCACATAAAAAATGCATGTTACTACAAATTATCCTACAAAATTAAATAAAAAAAAAATTCAAATCAACACGGATACCTAGAAGGTCGTCGTATCGGTCTGTATCCTGAATAGAATCGTCCGCGACTTCTACCAACTCTGATGCCACGTGGGGGACGGTTGGTTGAAGAAATACCTGGTTTATTTGTTCTTTTTGGCATTACCTAAAAGAAAATTCAATATTTTACAATTGGCAAATCATTCACATTACAGTGCAGGCGTAAATCAAAATAAACAAAATAGCTTAATCTGTACGCCTGTACATTTTAACACCAGTTGAATATTCTGAAAGAGCAAATTTGAAAAATGCAATATATTACAAATAATATGCAATTTGCCTGCAACTATTGAGTTCATTCTCTAAAGACCTTTCACTAACCATGGACAGCTGACACTGACTTGATATTGGGCTACATCACAAACCTTATAATAAAATTAATTTTGCCTCACAAACAAAATACCCCATATTTATCTGGGCTAGGATTTAAACATGAGCCTCTAGAAAGTTAGGGGGTCCTTTGACTGGCCAGACAGTACCATATTGGATCCTTCTCTCTGGTTACGGTTCTTTCCCTTTGCCTACACAGACATCGAATAGTCTGGCCTATTCTTTACAGATTCTCCTCTGTCCTCATACACCTGACAACACTGAGATTACTAAACAATTCTTCTTCACCCCAGGGGTTAACTACGGCAATGTAATTGTTCAGTGGCTACTTTCCTCTTGGTAAGGGTAGAAGAGACTCTTTAGCTATGGTAAGCAGCTCTTCTAGGAGAAGGACACTCCAAAATCAAACCATTGTTCTCTAGTCTTGGGTAGTGCTATAGCCTCTGTACCATGGCCTTCCACTGTCTTGGGTTAGAGTTCTCTTGCTTGAGGGTACACTCAGGCACACTGTTGTATCTAATTTCTCTTTCTCTTGTTTTGTTGAAGTTTTTATTGTTTATATAGGAAATATTTATTTAAATGTTGTTACTATTCTTAAAATATTTTATTTTTCCATGTTTCCTTTCCTCACTGAGCTATTTTCCCTGTTGGGGCCCCTGGGCTTATAGCATCCTGCTTTTCCAACTAGGGTTGTAGCTTAGCATTTAATAATAATAATAATAATAATAATTGATTACAAGAATAATCAAGTTGAATAATTGATTCTGCTATCAAAGGCATTGGTAAGAATCCAGTCCCAGGTTGAGGCATTTATCACATATGAATTTCCTTTAGTTATGTTATTCTTAGAAACGAGTGCATTCATTACCAAAAATGACAAACTTATAACAGAGTTTGTATTTTTCCTAACATAAAAACCCGAATTCTTTACTAAAGATACTCTAGCGCGAGCTGGAAAATATGGCAGAAAACCTTAACAAGGTCATTAACGACCGGGCCGGTAGTTATCCACCTCTTAGTGGTAGGGGACTGCCCGTCGGTAGCTACTGAATACCTTCAATCGTATTCTAGCTAGGACTATTTTTAGGGGGTGGTGACGGAGGGAACATTTGTGTAAAGAATTCGGGTTTGTATGTTAGGAAAAATACAAACTCTGTTATAAGTTTGTCATTTGTTCCTACACTAGATACAAACCCTCATTCTTTACTATGAGACTTAGTCTTGAGGTCAGGGTGGTCAAGGAGTTCCCTATTCCTAGGGAAGATAGTCCTCAGACTAGACTCTTTTGACGAAAAAATCTCCCGTTAAACTTTTCTTTGTAGATCCCATAATCTTAGCAAGACTGAAAGTTTGTAATTACATGGAAACAAATGTTTCAGGATGAAGAGGGTCGGGAACATTCGACTCGGACTCTTTCCTACTTAGGATTCCCCCGACCTTGAAAAGGGGAACCCTCGTGACTACGAGTATGACTTATACCCTGTGAGAGGAGTCAGATGAATTTCATACCTTATTTCCATTGGTGAGTCCAGCTGAAACTGGTTACAGACTAGGATACCCAGATGGGAGGAAGAAGGAAGCGCAGAAGATAGATGGATGTCCTTCTAAAAACCTAGTGTAACACAGAATCCTCGACCAATGGCTACCGTCCCCTGAAAGGGCGTAAGGTAGCTACAGCACCTGTTGACCTGCCACAATAGGCCCTATAGAAAAGGTGTTTAGAGACCTATATGTCACATCGGTTAAATAGTGAGTGGTGAATGTAGATTGGCGTTTCCAGACTCCAGCTCCTAAGACTTGGGAGACTGAAAAATTTTTCTTAAACACCAGTGAGGCTGCCACTCCCCTAACTTGATGGGCTTTGGGTTGAGTTGAATTGAATATAGGATTTAGGCATTAAGCCAAGCACTGGGACATCAAAGGCCATTCAGCGCTATATAGGCTTTGGGTTGAGCTGCCTCTGGGTCTCCGTTAATGGCTCTCGCAATAACTTTCTTGAGCCAGAAAGAGATGGTGTTGGGAGAGATTCTCTTCTTTACCTTGTTGGTACCGAGGAAGAGATGACGGAGGCGTGGTCTGAAAGGTCTGGTGCACTTCAGGTATTTCCTTAGCGCCCTGACTGGGCACAGTAGCAATTGGTCAGTATCCTGTGTTACCTTATTGAGGCTGGAAAATTGAAATTCTCTAAACCTCTCATCGGCCGATGAAGGATTCTGAGTTTTGGCCACAAAGCCTGGCACGAAGTTGAGCGAGACTTCGCCCCATCCTCTAGAATGGGCGACTTTGTAGGATAGACCATGTAGTTCACCGACCCTTTATGCCGAGGCCAGAGCTACTAGGAAGACAGTTTTGAGGGTTAGGAAGTAGTCAGAGGTCCTATTTAAGGGCTCATAGGGTAGACCCTTCAAGGAACGTAAGACCAGGGACACGTCCCAAGGTGGTGGTCTAATCTCAACGGGGGGGCAAGATCTCTCAAAACCTCGAATCAACAAGGTGATATCTTCTGAGGTGGAAAGGTCAACCCCTCTCAGTCTACAGATGAGGCTTAAGGCTGAACGATAGCCTTTAATTGCCGAGACTGCGAAGAGTTTTTCCTCCCTGAGGTACACAAGGAAGTCTGCCACTAATGGAAGAGAGGGACCGAGGGGAGACACCCTCGCCCTCTACACCAAGCTGCAAACACTCTCCATCTTGCTTGGTAGAGGTTTGTGGAAGATTGGCGCAGGTGCCTGGACATGTGCTCAGCCATCTTCCCTGAAAAGCCTCTGCTTCTGAGGAGTGACTGGACAGCCTCCAGGTGTGAAGCTAGAGGAAGGGGATTCTCCCTTGGGGGACACCACTGTGTGGCTGCATCAGCAAAAGGGGTTCTAGAGGCAGAAACCTTGGAACTTGAACCAGCAAGGAAAGAAGGTCTGCGTACCATTCTCTGCTTGGCCATGCCATAGCTATTAGGGTTAGCTTGCAGTTCCGGGAGGTCCTGAATTTGTTGATCACCCTTCTGAGCTGGCAAAAGGGTGGAAAGGCATATGCATCCACGTTGTCCCAAGAATGTTGAAGGGCATCCTGGATCGCTGCCTGATGGTCTGGAACTGGGGACCCGTAGCGGGGAAGTTTCGCATTCAGAGAATTGGCGAACAGGTCTATTGTGGGGAAATCCCACAAAGCTATTACTGTCTTCGCTACTCAAGGATCCAAAGACCATTCGCCACTCAACACTTGGTGATGCCTGCTCACTTGATCCGCCACGATGTTTCTCCGGCCCAGAATAAACCTGGCTGTGAGAGAAATGTTGTTAAGTTCCGCCCACTGACAAATCTGGACCGCTAGCAGACAGAGGTCTCTTGCCAGAGTACCCCCTTGTTTGTTGATGTACGAGACGGCTGTGAAGTTGTCGCTCATCAGCACCACCTCTCGTCCTTGTAGACCTTTTACAAAGTATTTTAGGCCTTTCCAGGCTGCTAATAATTCCAGGTGATTTATATGGAGAGAGTGTACTATCGGAGACCAAACTCCTGATGCTAATTTCGGGCCTAGGTGGGAACCCCAGTCCCGTAGCAATGCGTCCGAAAAGTTTTAACTTCGGACTGGGGCTTTGGAGGGGATTGCCCTTTTGGGTATTCTCTCTGCTTGACCACCAATGAAGCTCTTGTATCACCCGAGCTGGAACCTCCACTGACAAGAATGGGGAATCGATCTTTTGAGACCAATGGGTCTTCAGATGCCACTGAAGATTTCTCATTCTTGATCTTCCGCCTGGAACTAGTTTTTCCAGGGAGGAAAGATGGCCCAGAATTCTCTGCCATGACTTGGCTGTAGGAGGCAGTGGAGACAAGAGTTGGGCGATGGATTGTTCCAGTCTCCGAAGTCTGTCTTCCGAAGGGAACACCCTCCCTATCTGGGTGTTGATGAACATACCCAGATAGTTTAAAACTTGGGTTGGAATCAAGCAAGACTTCTCTGCGTTTATAAGGATCCCCAGGTCCTTGCAAAGGTCTAGAAGTCTTCTCAGGTGATCCAGAGCTATCCCGTGCTTGTGAGCCTACGAGGAAACGAGTTCGAAAACCCGCGTAAAGACCTGTGGGGCGGTCGAGAGGCCGAAGCATAGGACTTTGAACTCGAAGATTCAACCCTGAACCAGAAAGCGCACCGCTTGGGTCACGGAGGCTGCTGTCTCCATTTAGAATGGAGTTTGCTTCACAAGCTGATTCAAGGTAGAGAGATCGATTACTGGTCTCCAACCTCCGGAGGCTTTTTCTACCAGAAAGAGGCGACTGAAAAACCCCGGGGAGGTGTTGGAGACCTCTTGTATGGCACCTTTTAGAAGCATGCTCTGAATCTCCCGAGCGAGGACTTGCTGTTTCTCGGGATCCCGAGGGACCTGGGAGGACGAGATCGGGGGAGGAATTAGAGGAGGAGAGCCTATGAAGGCGATGCGGTACCCCCAACGAAGCACCTTGATGGTCCATTGCATGGACCCCATAGCCTTCCACCTCCTCCTACTCCCCTGCAGGCAACCCCCTACGCACTGTGAGGGGGGAGCCGTGACCCTATTTCTGTCTAGGGTTCCTCCCTCTGCCTTTAGCCTTGGGAGGAGCCGACTTTCCTCTGCCCATAGGTTTGGTTATAAAAGAGCGGGGGCCGAGGCTCTTGGTTGGGAGTGGAGTTGCGGTTGTGGTTTTAGGTTGTGAAGTTGGCTGCTGTTGCATTGTGCGAAGGGAGGCAGCCTTTTGCATCGCGGTGTCCTGCGTCTCTTTCCTCCAAGTATCTAAGGCAGAGGAAACTACTTGTTTAGAAAAGAGGAGAGGTTGCAGAAAGTCCGAGTTTCTCAAATCTGACTTCTCAGCCTTACCAATGCTCCTTTGAAGTCTGGCAACTACTGATTCCCTCCTTTTGAGGATCAAATTGCCCCACATGGTTGCAGTTAGGATGTCCATTGTCTTAGCCCCAGCAGCTAGGACTTCCTGCAGGGACTGCATAGAGTTTTGGTTTGATAGGGCTTCGTGACTCGCTAGGTAGCCGACTGTGCCTGAACACCTGACAAACCAGGCTAATGCCTCCAGAAGGGACATTGACGCTGCTTCCATTGCCAAGGATTCTGTAGCAGTGAAGGGGACTAGGAGAGAAGAGTCTCTCTCTGAAGAGCAGCCAGGTGTGAGCCTTGCTGTGAGGGGATCCAGGGTAAGAGGAGAAGGGTTGGTGTCTCTGACCTTGTAAAAACGCTTTTGCCTCGAAAACGGAAATTGTAGAAGTTTATGGGATCCTTGAGACTTCAAGGAACCCGTTTCCCCTGAGACCGCCTGCAAGATCTTCCTCAGACGGCCTGCAATGTGAATAGACCAGGGAAGTTCGATTCTGGTCTTAGGGTTTGGTGGAGGATGACATAGTGTGTCCAAAGCTGGAGCGTCGGTATGACGAGGCGACAGATGTAGATCGCTGAGGCCTGAGATATTACACATAGTTCTTAGAGCCCTCAAATAGGAGGACTCTAAGTCCTTTGATAGTTGCTCTTCTGAGGAATCTTCCGGTCGCGCTAATTCCTCGCGAGGAAGGGTGATAGAAGTCTGAATGTCTGGAGGTAACGGTGAAGTAGGATACTCCATTGCTGTTGTTCCAAGGGAAGGCTGAGCGCTGGCTAATGGCGCCGCAAGCACCTGACCTTGCCTGGAAGTCGATGGTCTAGGCGTAGGTGACCGAATTATCGGTACTGGCTTAGTAAGAGGTTGCACTGATCGGCGGTCTGGCCTTTTCCTTCTGTTCTCAACCGAGAAGAAGAAGGGTTGAACCCCTGCGTCTTCTTCCGAGGTTTTCGTGAGGCTCCTATTCCGTAACTAGTTAGGGAGCACGGGAACCGGAGCTGTCTTGTCTGAAACACGAGGGCGAGGTGAATGACGCCACACGGATATGCCCAGAGACTTGCGCGATCAGGAGGTTGAAGGACAGGAGCGCTCTCTCTCTGTTTATACGTAGCGATGGTGAGGAGAAGTGCTCTTTCTCCCTTTCCTAGAGCGATCTGAGCTCCTCAAACTAATATGTGAAGGAGAGGGATCGCGCTCAGAGTGCGCTTTTCCCTTGACCGCGCTCCGGGCGCGATTAGATGAAAAATCATGGGCAGAGCTTCTCCAACAGGAGCGCTTATTACGCTAAGGAGAACTCTCTTGTGACGAAGAGCGAGAACGTATCGTAGCCCTCTTTTTCTTGAAGCGCCTAGATGATCCCTCGCAAGAGGAAGTCGATCGTAAGGCAGAACGATGTCACGAGGAAGCGCTCTTCTTGTGTTTGTGACGAGAGCGCTTATAGTCTCTCGACGAGACATTTCGTGAAGAGATAGAAGGCGAGGAAGAGCAAGAACGATGACGTCTCTTCTTATGTCGCCTGTCTCTCCGATGAGAACGTCTGGGCAAAGAAGAGCGAGCTCTCCTTTTCCTCTTTTCTCTCTCCCTCCTAGCCTTCGAGGAGGAGGAGGAGGAGGAGGAGGAGGAGGAGGAGGAGGAGGAGGAGGAGGTACTGCGATGTTTGCGCTTGAGATGTTAAAGTTTCGTAGAAGCGCAAGCAAGGAACGAAGTAGGCGCTGCGAGAGCTGAAGTTACTACAGTGATACCTCGGTAGTCGAACGACTCTATACTCGAACAATTCGGAGTTCGACCAAAATTTTCGAGAAATTTTTGCTGCGGTGCTCGACCAAAAATTCGGTACTCGACCAGCCGAACACGTGACGACCGCATGGGCTTTGTGATGATCGCGCCATCTCGGCCACTCTCGCTTGTTCGGGAAGCATCAGTTCTCTCGAGAGCGTCACTCAGACAACGCGCGATCAGCATTCGTTGTGATTTAGTGATTTTCAGTGCTTTTAATTGCTTTTTTAGCTTTCATAATGAGTCCCAAGAAAGTAATGAGTGTTAAGGGGAAGGAGAAGAGGAAAACAGTGCGAACAACGATCGAGTTGAAGAAGGAAATTATAGCGAAATATGAGAATGGTGTACGAGTGTCCGATTTAGCGGTAGAATACGGAATGGCGAAGTCGACCATTTCTACGTTTTTAAAGCATAAAGAAATGATTAAGAAGGCGAATGTTGCAACGGGAGTTACGGCGGTAACTAAGCAAAGGCCACAAGTGATTGAGGAGATGGAAAAGTTGCTTTTAATATTTATTAAAGAAAAACAGTTGGCCGGGGAAAGTGTTAGTGAAGCGTTCATTTGTGAAAAAGCGTTGCATATCTATGAAGAATTAGTGAAGAAAAGTCCGAGTACCAGTGAAAGTGATTCATTTACATTTAAAGCGAGCAGGGGTTGGTTTGAAAAGTTTCGTAATAGAACAGGTATTCATCGTGTTACTAGGCATGGGGAGGCAGCTAGTTCGGATCAAATTGCAGCCGATAAATACGTGGGGGAATTCGATCGGTACATAAATGAACAAAATTTGATCGCACAACAAGTCTTTAATTGTGATGAGACTGGGTTATTTTGGAAGAAAATGCCAGCCAATACGTACATTACCAAGGACGAGACGAAGATGCCAGGTCACAAGCCAATGAAAGATAGGCTAACATTGTTGCTGTGTGCAAATGCAAGTGGCGATTGCAAGATCAAACCCTTGTTAGTGTACCACTCGGACAACCCCCGGGTGTTCAAACGAAATAATATTTGTAAAAGTGCACTACCAGTTATGTGGCGCTCGAACACTAAATCTTGGGTCACAAGACAATTCTTTACTGAGTGGATAAACGAAGTGTTTGCCCCCCAGGTTAAGGCTTACCTCATTGAAAAGAGCTTGCCAATGAAATGTCTTCTGGTTATGGACAATGCTCCTGCACATCCTCCAGGTCTCGAGGATGACTTGAAAGAAGAATACAGCTTTATCAAAATCAAATTCTTGCCCCCCAATACTACTCCCATACTCCAGCCCATGGACCAACAGGTCATTTCAAACTTCAAAAAACTCTATACCAAGGCCCTTTTCAGAAAGTGTTTTGAAGTGACCAGTGACACGAAGTTGACCCTAAAGGAATTCTGGAAGGAACACTTCAGCATCCTCAACTCTGTTAACATGATTGACCAAGCTTGGCGAGGTGTGACCTATAGGACATTGAACTCTGCCTGGCGTAAGCTGTGGCCATCATGTGTCACAGAGAGGGAGTTTGAAGGTTTCCAACCAGAGGCGGGTCCAAGCACTGCTACCCCTGTAATTTCTGATGACACTGATGTCGTTGAGGAAATTGTTGTCATGGGCAGGAGTTTGGGGCTTGAGGTCGACAAGGATGATATTGATGAGCTTGTAGAAAGCCATTCTACCGAGTTGACTGTGGAGGAATTGTTGCACCTGCAACAACAACAGCAGCAGGATCTGATTGTGGAGCAGGAATCTTCAGAAGAGGATGAGGTAAGGGAGGATGTTCCAAGTTCTCTCATCAATGAAATTTGTTCCAAGTGGGCAGATGTGCAGGCTTTTGCTGAAAAATACCACCCAGAAATTGCAGTAGCAAACCGGGCAGTGCATATGTTTAATGATAGTGTCATGTATCATTTTCGAAGAATACTGCAGAGGAGGAAGAAACAATTAACAATAGACCAGTTTTTCACAAAAGAAAAGAAAGCTGCTACATCAAAGCCTGTTTCTCCTCCAAAGAAGAGACAAAGAAGAGAAGAAACCCCTGAAATAGATCTGCCCACCCTTTCATTGGAGAGAGAAACAACTCCTGAAGGAGAACTACCCCGCCACATCATGGAAGGGGACTCTCCTTCCAAGCAGTAACCTCCCCCTTCCATCCTCTCCACATCCATCCCTGTATGCCATCGAACCGCTGCTCAAAGGTATGTTCACTACAGTACAGAAAATGGTTTAAAATTGTTTTATTTTAGTACAGTAAATGGTTTAAAATTGTTTTATAGGATTTTCTGACCAATTTCATACACATTTAGATAATTATTGTTGTTTAGGTACACGTTTTATTAATATTTTGGGCCTGTTCGAGTGCTTGGGAACGGAATAGAATATATACCATTATTTCTTATGGGGAAAAAAAATTCGGTACTCGAACAAATCGGAGGTCGAACACGGATCTCGAACGGATTATGGTCGAGTACCGAGGTATCACTGTATATCTACTGAAACTTCTGCGGGCGCCGACTGAGTTGACGGGAGGTAGGCGAGGTCCGGAACTCCCGAGGGTTCCAAAACAGAAGGGACCTAAGGTAAGACTGTGGCCGCGAGGAACTGGTTCCACACTTCCTCCGAAGGAGAACCAATTAGTCCAAGGACAGGCCATACCGCTTGTACGTGATCTGGAATGGAAGCGGTAATAGCGTCATTCCCGATGGCGGAAAAAATTGTCCCACTGGGAGGGGCAGCATGACCGAGGGAAATGGGTGTTAAGTCAATGTCGCTGCTCTTCCTTGACTTCCCCCCGGAGGATGGAGGCAAGGAAGAGTCTGAAGGGAGAGATCGAGAGGCCGAAGAAGAGGCCCGAGACTCCTTACCTTTCGACGGCGAACCTGGAGGTAACGAATCCTTTTTGGATTTCTTCTTCTTTCTCTTCATGAACTTTTCCCACTGAGAGGGCAACCATTCTCTACATACTTGGCAGGGGGAGCCTTCAGAACACCTATGACCTCTGCACGAAGGGCATAGAGAATGAAGATACACCACCGGTGGTGACATGAATGGACCACAAGATTTCGGGGGACCCCCAGGACACTTCCTCATAATAGAGGACATCACATCTAACAAAGAAAAAGAAAAAGTTAACCAACGACACAATAAAGAAAGGCTAGTCTGCCAGTCAAAGAAAAGTAGGAGCAGCGGTGTTACCACTGTGACAGCTAGAATTCGATTGAAGGTATTCAGTAGCTACCGACCGGCAGTCCCCCACCACTAACAGGTGGATAACTACCAGCCCAGTTGTTAACGACCTTGTTAAGGTTTTCTGCCGTATTTTCCAGCTCGCGCTAGAATATCTCCTATAGTAAAGAATGAGGGTTTGTATCTAGTGTAGGAACAAACCACTTTTAGAGAACTTACTGGCGCTCACGACCCAAGCGGACCTCAACCTAGCGCAAAAGCCACCCTCGGAGCACGTTCTCTTACTCCCGAGTTAGCCCTCCATAGAAAACGGGTTTAGGGTATACTACACAAAACTCTGGTCGGTAGAGAGGAGATTACAGGTAACTCCTAAGAAAGTAGTTCGAGGTAAGTATTCGTGTTGGAACAAACATTATATAATACAGCAGTACGATACACAAAAATTAGATTAAATTACCTTTAATTGTCTTCCTCTGAACAAAGATTCATCTAAAGCCATTGCCATTTGAACAGAATCTTTTTCAGAGAACTCTATGTAAGCAAAACCTTTAGGATGCCCATCAAACTTGTTACACAAAATAGTGACTCTGTTAACTCCACCACAGCCATGGAAGTGCTGTTCAAGTTCTTCTGCTGTTGCGCCATAATCAACCTGAAAGTGTTCAAATATAGTCAACAGCAAAGCTAGAGAATACTTCTGGATTGAATAATATAACTATAAGGAATATTGGCATTGAAACTTTTTGAGGTTAGGTAAATTTCTTTAAATCAAACTTCATGATTAAGTTTGAGGGGAAAAAAAGAAAATATAAATTTTGCAAAGCTAGAGAATACTTCTGGATTGAATAATATAAGTACTGTAGAGTATAAGGAATATCATTGAAAATAAAAAACTGGAAGTTAAAACTTCTTGAGGTTATGTAAATTTTTCATATCAATCTTCATGATTAAATTTGAGGGGAAAAAGCAAATTAAATTTCAAATTTGCCTTGCATATAACTCATTCATTCATTATACATAAAAAAAAACATTATAACTATATCAACAATGCAGTACAAGTAATTCAGAGAGAAGATTATTTGTCATAAAATAGCAAAGGCTTACGCCAGAGCTCTCAAATAGATATCTTTCATCATAATCACCTATAACTGCTTGCATTATCAATAAAGCTATGTAATGTTATTGGTGTCTAGATTAAAAAGCTTAATCAAACTTAAGAGATGCATTACTACATGGCAATGACATAAAACAAAGTTTCTCTCAAAAAATATACTTAGCAATTAACCCTTTTACCCCCAGGGCTATTTGGAACTTTCCAACCCTTAACCCCCGGGGTTATTTTTTTTCAAGCACATTTTGCAGTATATTTTTCTTAAATTGCTCTAACAGCCTTAATTTTTGTCATAGAGAGGTCAGGTTGGTCTCATTCTCTTGGAAAATGCCTGAAGTTTCTATAAATAATATAAAAAATATGCCAAAAAAAAAAAATTTAAATAGCAGTTTTTTGCAAGGACGTACCAGTACGTCCT
The DNA here is from genome assembly GCF_036898095.1 of Palaemon carinicauda. Taxonomy (NCBI): domain Eukaryota; kingdom Metazoa; phylum Arthropoda; class Malacostraca; order Decapoda; family Palaemonidae; genus Palaemon; species Palaemon carinicauda. Next base: position 18,441,178 of record NC_090731.1, on the reverse strand, counting down.
TTGGGGGTAAAAGGGTTAACAATACATTAAAAAAATTTCAGGAAAAGCTTAGTACTACAATAAAAAAATATTATACCATTTAACTTACATTGCCAACATAAATGGATCTTGCATCAACTTCCATTTTCTCTTCAATAGACAAATTGAGCTGTGAAGTGGAATTTGCTGCACCTGTTGGGGAACTCATCTGCTTGTCAACTTCCGACTGAATCTGTCGGATTTTCTCGGCTTCTTCCTCCATTTCTCTGACGCGTGCTGGAATAGAAAAAGCCTCTTTCAGAATACAGTAGTAATTGACTGTAGTAATTGACTGAAGTCACAAACTACTAAATTAAATACTGAAGAGTATTATACAACTATGAAAACTATAGTTGAAACTAGAGAATGTTAGCAACTTGAGAAAATAGTGGAGCAGAATGTATGGAAACTCATTTCTAATTCTGGCATTTTATATAAATGGATAAAGAACAGGAAAATGAGTACAAGCATAAAACAGACTAAAAATAAGAAAATGGCTACATTTGAAACTTCTTGTTTTAGTAGAATAAACCACTAACTATAGATTGTACTACTCAAAACATTTTCAGAAGTAGCAGATCAGATGTAAGGCCAAGAATATAGTTTTACTACACAATATCCGGTGCATGAAGTTTTCACCGACACTGGTTTTTGGGTTGCCACACACTCAGCTGTACATAAATTCCAATGGGAATTAATATTATCATAGTTTGTTATGGTGTTAGTAATGTCATAATTTTCTTTCTTATTTATGTTTACGATTTGACAGTTATTCTCGGTACTTCTTAACTTTAACTTAAGATTTTCATTTTACTTTGCATAATATTATTAGGACTGAGTGCAACAATAAATCTTTGTTACTTTCTCATTTTTCATCTAAACTGTAAGCAAGGAAACTTAATTCAAGAGGCTATAAGAATGGCACAATTTGTATGATAACAGTAATACGTCAAATAATAAGGTCAACGTACAAAATTTTAGAACCTTTTTTCCTGAAATTGAACAGGAATTCAGTCAAACAACAAGACAGACCCTGATAAATAAAGATATGTAACCCAGGCAAAGTCGCATTTAAGACAATGGCGCATGGCCCAATTAACGCATACCTCTCGTCCACTTCAAACCTAATATTGTTCTGTTGATATCTTTGCTACATTTCATTTTTCTACTACAGCTTTACTCCATAGACAAGGCTCATAAAAAGGTAGCGGTGGCAGTGGTAAGCCAAAATGGAAGGTATCGAGAACCATCATAAAACTTAAGAAAGGAGATAATTGAAGGCTAAAAAGTTGTTGTAGCTAGGGGCTAAGAGGATGTTGCATCTTCTCCAAAGGACATTGACCATTGTAAGGACATATATTGGGCAAAGGACACAATCCAGGTCTTCTAGTTCTGTATCACGATAAAGCATACTAATAAAGTATCAAGATTAAGAGCTGATAAGGAATAAAACAAATCAAATAACAAAAGCAAAAATTCAAATTAAAGGCAACCAAAAATACACCTTGTCTCTATCTTACATGAGCAATATCTTCACTATTCTCAATTGGTGGTTAGAAATTATCTAATAACAGGCTAAAATCAATGTAGTGATTTACATTTCACACAAATACATAAACAGGCTAATCTATGTATGACCAACATTTCTCACAATACAATCCTGTATTACTAGATTTCAACTTGCAGTTCAGCTACGATTTCCCCACCTTACGTGGAACACGGGTTAATATGAATACTTGCCAGGCAAGAGAAATCCACGTTTTCTTCTCTGATTTATGTGAATCTTACCTTTTATGGCTTCAAGTTCAGTTTCAATGGACTGGTCAGTGTCATTCAATTGCTGGTCCTCTTCGCCAGTAGCAGCAAAACTTTCTTCACCACCCTCAGCAGCATCACCTTCATATTGAAGCTCTTGTTCCATATCTCAGTTTTCGGACTGAAATGAAAAAAATAGCATATTTGCATTCAGTCACAACACTTTATTTGACAAAGATAAAAAGCACACATTTCACTGCATAACCTCAGCAATGATTATTAAATCCAGTGTATAAAAAAAATGCCTGCATTGTCCTGTATTGAATGCTAATATATAGACTATACAAAAACAAGCATAATAAAGATATACAGCCAAAGCATTATTCTAATATTTGGTAATCAAAATGCTTATAAAAGGCGGAGAAAATAAAAATTTTCTTAATAAGGAAAACAGCATAAGATATCTACACCAAAAGCAGCTTTCTTATTAGCCCACTTACAATCACGGCTAATATAACAAGTCACTGATTAAGAAAACACTAGATCAAAACCAATACCACATCATGCATTACCATAAAAAAAAGATTCATACTGCAAAAGGGTTCATAGTCAGTTTTACATTTCATTGAATTCTCGATAAATTACCAATTGTCTATGGAAATTTTCATCTGATTCAAGTACTCATATATGTTTTTATATAAGATACAGTTAATGATTTTCCATAAAGTAACATTTGCTTGGCAATTATCAGTGGTGTGGATGTAAGGAAGAAAAAGCATGTGTTCCATCACCTGAAAAAACAAGGAATGGTGAACAAAGAATATTCTCTTTATTCAGTCAATTAGTTTTCTTATACCTGATAATTTCTTCTCTTCTTGACATTCATTGAATCCCCCAAAACCTAACAAGCTAGTATGATATCCTCTTTCCTTTCTATCACTTTGGATGACTATAGTCCATTTATTTTAGCAAGGCAGATTTACACCGACTCATAGCGGTGCCCTTTTAGATCGGAAAGTTTCCTGATCGCTGATTGGTTAGACAAAATAATTCTAACCAATCAGCGATCAGCAAACTTTTCCAAGCTAAAAGGGCACCGCAGCAAGTCGGTGCAAATCTGCCTCGCTAAAAGAAATGGACTATAGATATTAGTTTAATCACCACATAATCTTCACTTTTGTCTATTGCTTTCTACCAAATTCCCATCTGGTGTATCTGCTTATTTTCTCTCACAGATTCCAAGGGATTCCTCATGAACTTCATCTGCTACAGTACTGTACTGTAATTCTATGTTTATTACCTAATTTTTATTGTTCCTCATATCTTATCAAATGTACGAACTAAAACAGCCTTCAAAATCTGACAATTTTTCAGAAGCTGCACACTGCACTACATTCCAACTTCTTAAAATCCCCTCCATTAGTGCCCATGGCTTTATCCTAGTATGTAATGAAACTGCTGTTATATCTGTGTGCTTTACTAGATGGCTACGTCTATTTGCCAGTAGTCCAGCTGTTTCCTTTCCCTTTATCCCTGCTGCTGCCATTCTTCTTACCTTCCTCGCAATACCTACCTAATAGTTCAGTTGATTGAATATAGGATTTAGGCATTAAGCCAAGTACTGGGGCATCAAAGGCCATTCAACGCTATATAACAAAAATCATTCAATCATATCTGTACACTCACACCCTTTAGTATCATTTTAACCTTTAATACAAATCGTAACACTTTCATACAATAAAACCTAATAGTTCAGTGTGACCCTAAATGAATGCAAACAGTGGAAAGTCACAGCACAGTACAGATCCAGATTCAACCAATCCTGTAACACGGCATCCACCTTCCATCCCAAAATAATCCAGAAATGCTGAAAAAGTCATCTCTCTTGTTTAGTGATATTCAAACCATTTCCTCATTTGGTCCTTCCCGCCAATTATTATTATTATTATTATTATTATTATTATTATTACTATCCAAGCTACAACCCTAATTGGAAAAGCAAGATGCTATAAGCCCAGGGGCTCCAATAGGGAAAAATAGCCCAGTGAGGAAAGGAAATAAGGAAATAAATAACTGAAGAGAACAAATTAACAATAAATCATTCTAAAAAAAAGTAATGTCAAAAGAGATATGTCATATATAAATTATTAACAACGTCAAAAACAAATATGTCATATATAAACTATAAAAAGACTCATGTCAGCCTGTTCAACCTAAAAACATTCGCTGCAAGTTTGAACTTTTTGAAGTTCTACTGATTCAACAACCCGATTAGGAAGATCATTAAGATCATTCCACAACTTGGTAACGGATGTTGCGACCAGTCATTTGGAAAAATCTGGTTTTTCCTCCTTGACTGATCAGTTAAGATGTTTGATTTCCCTGGGATTAAGCAATGAAGAGGGCCTAGTCCTTTCCAAGTTGTAGATGTTAACCCTTTTACCCCCAAAGGACATACTGGTACGTTTCACAAAACTCATCCCTTTAGCCCCATGGAAGTACCGGTACGTCCTTGCAAAAAAATGCTATAAAAATTTTTTTTTTCATATTTTTGATAATTTTTTGAGAAAATTCAGGCATTTTCCAAGAGAATGAGACCAACCTTACCTTTCTATGACAAAAATTAAGGCTGTTAGAGCAATTTAAAAAAAATATACTACAAAATGTGCTGGGGAAAAAATAACCCCTTGGGGGTTAAGGGTTGGAAATTTCCAAAGAGCCTGGGGGTAAAAGGGTCAATAACACTTCTCGTATATGAAAGACGGCTTTTGACGTGGTTCCCCTCATTCCCGGATATAAGCTGATGCGACCATGAACCTGAAACTAATGCCACTCACTTTCCTATGACCAGCAACTCTTGAAGAGTTGATTCTTCTGTCTTCCATTTCCTTGAAAGAAAGAGAAAGTCTTAAGAGTTGACCCTCACCCAATCTTTCAGCAAGTGGGATGAGGTACATCTAGAATCCCTCCTTACTCTTTTGTAACCAATGAGGATCATACTACCAACTCAACTGGTAAGTTGGTTCTTCATCAGTGGAACAGGAAGCACCTTCATCAAATATGCTTTTCCAATTCTAATATAGATATTGGGGAACTCATCTTTATGGGACCCAATGGAACAACCTTCTCTAAAGAAACTATGGTCATCAGCAGGTTCACCTACATCAAAACTGACATTGATTTCACACTCTCGAACTTTTCTAACAAAAGAGAACATCCTCTTTTCAGATGGAAAAACTCTAAAAGGAAGTCGTTATTATCACTGCTAAATATAAAACCCTCACTAGGAATCATGAGGAATCCTCTCAGAAGGAATCATAGGACTTTAAATGGACCAGGATTCCCAACTTTTCCCATAACACGAGTACTAACACTTGTCGATGCGAAATCCTTTCCCACTAGGTGCTGAAAAATAACCAGTCTTCCAGGTATAAAAGAACCCTGATATCTGGATATCATATTACTCATTATCATTTATTACCAGACAAGCTACAACCCTAGTTGAAAAAGCAGGAAGCTACATGCGTAAGGGATGTAATAAGAAAACCAGCCCTATGTGAAAAGGAAATAGAGAAGCAAACTATATATTAGTAATAAAAAATTAGAACATAGAAATTATTCAAAGATCAGTAAAAACATTGAAATAGATCAGTCACATATACATGAAATGAGCTGTATGTCAACCTATTCATCAGAAAAGCAATTGCAACAAATCTGAACTTATTGAAGTTCTACCAAAACGCCAGACAAGGAAGATGAATCCAACACCTGGAATACAACTTCTAGAATACTGCGTAGTATTGAACCTCATGATAGAGAAGGCAAGATTGTTAGACTTACATGCATACCTAATGCTACGTACAGGATGGTAGTCTGGAAAGACCTGACTCCAGAGGATGGTCAGAATTATGAAAAATTTTGTGCAACACGCACAAAGGAATAACAGAACGATGGTGATAGAGATTAATATCCATATCAGACATAAGCAAACTTCTATCCAGTAATTTAAAATGGGTCGTCAGCTGAAGACTGAGCAGAACAGCATTAAAGATCTTGTAGAATGAAACAATTAAAAAAACTTCAAGATAGATTGATCACTAAAAGTCTTTCTCAATGGCAATTTTTTACAAATGCATAAGAAACTTCCAGAATGAGTTTCTCCAAAGTAAATTGGCAATGAAGAATCACCCTTATAATTTTAACTGGGTTGTAGTATATAGTTAAGAAGAGACTTTGTCAATGTAAAGATCAGGATTTAGAGAAGCCACTGTCCTTGACCTTCTTACAATCAAGATGGGAGCCATAATCTTGGCTAAGACTTGTGAACAGTCCTGGGACCAAAATACACACTTAAATTGGTCAACTTTCAAGCGATTCACGAACCAAAGAAGTTTCCTTGAATTTAGATGGATATGAATGTGAAAGAACACATCTATGTGGGTCTACCAAAAACATCCAATCTCCTTTCCTTACAGGCCCAAGGATTGTCAAGGGTTTCTCCCTCAAAAATGTGGAGAGATCTTTAAACTTTTCTAGAACTTAAACAGCCAGAGCTGGTGTCCAACATCTCAACTTTGGGAACTAGAAATAAGTGCTTGTAAAAACCAGGAGCTATATCAAATAACTTCTAATACATTTTGCTCTAAAAGTATTACGATCTCCAAATCCAAAACATGGACATGATAGGCTAGAATTTGCCTCTGCCCAGACTCACTGATTTTTTTAGATTTAAAACAGGAAGCCATTAATAACATAGAACTATAGACCTCAGTAATGGCTGGCGTGGCATTATCAGTATCATCTTAACTGTAATTAACTAGCCCGGCCTTCTAAAATGCATTTCCCATTTACATTTGAAACTCTTAATCTGGTCTGCTACCATCTGAACATATTTTTCCATAAGGGCTTAAAACAATTACCCAATTCCAAATAGTCCTCAGCATGAGACCTACGCAATCAAATTTTGTAAGATTTTATACCATTTTAACAAAATTTTACGGGCTGCCCTAGTGCAAGAGCCCGTGTCTTGCTATAGGCAAGACATTCATAAACAAACAAATGAACAAACAATATTTGGCACACAAATAAAAAAAACTCACAGACCATGAAAAAGTAAATATACAGTATTTAGTTTCCTATACTGTACTCTTCTCTCGTTCTTTTCATATTATTGTAGCGTTAATACTACTGTACATATTAATACATAAAAAACTGATCTTCAGCCCTTTTTTTAATATCTGATCAACATATTCTAAAACTACAAAATAGAGGCAAGACACTTCATAACTAAATTACATGCTAATCCACCATTTTCCGAATTTGGAAAAAAAGTTTTCTTTGCAAAGTCTATAACTGGGTTACCAAAAATTTTCCGCTTACAAGTACGGCAGATTTTAACAAGATAATGTATTGCTGAATCTGTCAACAATCTCTCAAGTAGCTCTTTTTTTTTTAATTATCCCTTATGATAAAAATCACACTTTTTGCAAACCACCCACCTAAAAAGTTACAAAACAATGCAATTTAATTTTCTAATAGGCTAATCAAACATTCAATAAAAAGTGGCTTATTTATTCAATTGATATTTACGTTGATGTACATACATGGCAATAAAATCGGAAATGCATATACTGTTCAGTATACTATAATACCACAAAACATAGAAAATTTTTCATTTCCAAAGATATTCAAAGCAATCAGTGGAAATTACAATACTCATAAACTGTACAGCCGTTAATTTGTCAGCAGTCGCATGTAATTGGTTACCACAATACAGTACAGTAGTCTAAATACTTAGCCAAAACAATAATAAAATAGTTGATATTTTTTCTAACTTCATAATACATAGATACATTAGCACGAGAGAGAGAGAGAGAGAGAGAGAGAGAGAGAGAGGAGAGAGAGAGAGAGAGAGAGAGAGAGAGAGAGAGAGAGAGAGAGAGAGAGAGAGAGAGAGAGAGCGCACAACATATGTTTACTAAAACCTAGCACTGAAAAATGCTAATTTTAAATTACTGGCAATGATAAAAATCTCACTGAGAGAGAGAGAGAGAGAGAGAGAGAGAGAGAGAGAGAGAGAGAGAGAGAGAGAGAGAGAGAGAGAGAGAGAGAGAGAGCGCACAACATATGTTTACTAAAACCTAGCACTGAAAAATGCTAATTTTAAATTACTGGCAATGATAAAAATCTCACTATGTGTAATTACTGTAGTTCCAGCAAACTAGTGTCTCATTTCTATAGTCTCACAGAGCTCAACCAACAAATTTGTTCTCAAACAAAGAGATAAAAAGTAGTAGAAGAATTTGTAAGCTACGTAGGAAACTGAAGGTAAATTTATGAACAGAAAAAGACAACACAGCCAAGTGGAAGGTGGCTACGGAGTGAGGCTAACTGTCACAGTAATCCATACAGCACAACCACTACTCACGACATAAGTTTTTAATGAAATGAGTATTCCAGCAACCAGCAGACCTGACAGATAGGGACACAATACAGTAGAACAGTAGTGATCAACACTAGATTACATAAAATATAATTGTACTCTATGGTAGAATAACTAGCAGGTTACTGTATTTCGTTACATTTAAAAAAACCTACACCTAAACCTAAGAGCTGTTGGATAGCAATCTCTCTTTTTCCTACCCAAATCTAGCAAATCCTTGACTTTGGTACACAAAAGATGGCACAGATATGATTGGTAAGTTTGTGACGAAACATTTATTAGTAAAAAAGGGAAACTATTCAGGCAGCATAAACGAGATATAGTCACTGGCATACTTGAATACAAAACAGTAATTGGTGAGGAGAAATTATGGCAGTTTCCACATTCTTGAACAAGTAAGTTTTTATATATCTGGAAGGATGGATTTATTGAATATGGGTCATATGGTCCTGCACTGCACTGGGTAAGGAGGTACCTAGGATGTGGCGCAACTGAGAGAAATCACCCTCCCCCCTCCTTTCCACTGGTAAGTAAAAGCTTAAAGAATTTGGACCACAAAATAGGATAAAGGGAACGCAGAAAAAGTAAACATCTCGATGGTCTGCCCTATGGAAAATTGTAGAGGCCCTAAACAACACAGTTCATAATCAAAAGGACATATTTCATGTTCCCAAACCATCTTTAAAAACACACAACCCTTTGTTAAAAGTTGACATTTATATGGATATAAGAATTTCATTAACACTTTTTTAAAAGAAACTTGCAGCATCGAAGTCCAGCAACAATTAAGCTTATGAAACCTTCTCTAACATATTGCCCAAATATCCTGAAGTCCTAGATTGTCCAAATACCCTGAAGTCCTAAAGTGATTTTGTAACAGCTTCTATCATAAAAGTTTTGCTAGCTTGAAATTGAATATTTTTTACTTATAAATTACCTATTAAACCATATATAAGATAAAACAATTGTGTCATCTTCAATTTGACTATCTTTTGCTTATTAACTATTTATTCAACCATATATAGGATACGGCGTAAAGTTAAAAAAAGTATAATAAAGAGAGGTTCAGTTTGTCTTTTGCACAGGCTAACCTTACTTGACCCAGTGGCATAACCATGGCCGAACCCCGAGGCGAGAATGCAAATAGAATCTACAGTAACCAAAAGCAAATGATAACTCGACGGTAAATCCCTTGAAGAAAAAATTAATTTGGCTCTTCTTTAGTTTTTTATAATAAGAGCATTTAATATACTAAATTACATTTACAAAAATAATACAAGACTAGAGATAGGTCATTTTTACCAACTAGTTAGTCTAACTCCCTATCTACAAGCAATCAAGATTTGCCTTTAAATTTTTAATACATATAATGTATTCTTAAAACTTGCTGTAAAATTTTATTCCTTGGCATTTTCCTCTGTATACTGCATGCATTAATGTATAGGCATTCATTGCAAAATCTAGACACGAGGTATACTGTATGTACATGTGTATAGAATTGATAAGCAAGACTTGAGACTAACTTTAGAATGGTAATAAAAACTCATAAAATACAACATGGTACCTGCACCCATATGCAAATATGACTTTTAATCCTTCATTTAGCAAAAAAAAGGGAAAAAGCTTACTTAAAATACATAAATCCTTCAAATCATACATTACAAAAATACATTTCCTTCCGAACAATAAAGCTCTATAAAAATGAACCACATAGTTCAATGTACTGTACATTATTCAGGTACTGTTATCATCTTTTACGATACAATATTTAATAATATATTGAAACTCAATTCCCAATGATATCATTTAGCAGAAAGTAACACTCTACCCTCTTCTAACAATGTTCTTAATGTTTTCTGTGGGAGAACTTCCAATCTCACAAGAACACTTCTCAGACAAATCTCTTCTTTGCAAACATATTTTAATTCATCAGATGGACCGCTTATTCCCAATTCTCTTTTGTCCAAATGCCGAGATTCATCACTGATGACGCGTGCACTAGAAATTCTTTTCCTTTTTCTAGACTCTTTGCAAAGCTTCTCCGACCTCTTTTTGACCTGTTTACTACCCTGATTCGGATTACACTTAATTTTCTTTAAAATTATACGTGGTTTCTTTACGTGGGTAACGCCGCATCTACCAACACCCTTGGTCTGAGCAGCCTTCTTTTGTGATAACCCCCTTTGCTGTCCCTTCAAACATTTTACCACACGCTTCCCTCCTAATTTACCACTCGCAGTACTGGCCTTTTTGTGCCCCACTGACTTCTCTGAATTACTCTCCACTTTCAGCAGGCTGTCTTCCGATATCTTGTCCGACTTACTCTCCACTTTCAGCAGGCTGTCTTCCGATATCTTGTCTGACTTACTCTCCGCTTTCGGCAGGCTGTCTTCCGATATCTTGTCTGACTTACTCTCCGCTTTCAGCAGGCTGTGCTCCGACACCTTGCGGTTTTTTACATTACCGCTGTCAACTATTTGACCAGGATCACAGTTACTATCACCAGAACCGACCTCTGTGATCTTCCTTTTTAGTTCATTAGGAAAGTTTCCATTAACAAACTTTGTCTTGTTATCCCTCACTTTACTTGCTTCGTTTTCCCTTTGAATTTGTAACTTAGGTTCCACTACTTCTACCACACTCTCTTCGGTAAGCAATTGCTCAGAACAGCAGTTGCTATTATTGTCAACAAGAGGTTCTGATTCCTTCTTTTCTAGACACTTGCCCTGGAGCCCTTCAACATTCTCATCATGTTCCCCAAGCAATGAATCATGATTATACATGCTTGTACTGGGTTCACACATTTGATCACTTTTCCTTTTTTTGGATGTCTGTCTTCTTTTAGTACCCCCATCAAATGAATCTTCTGTGGCACCATTCAAAGGCATTGAAACTTTAGTGTTGCGTTTCAAATTTTTGTCATGTGTGATTTTCTGCTGAACTTGTGTTTCACCACTTCTCTTTCTCCTTTTAGAGTTAGGACTACACTCAGAACCTTTTTTCACATTCTCGTGCCCTAACGATGCAACTTCCTTTTCATCAAAGGATTCTTTGCTTGAATGTCCTGAATGAAGGTTTTCTCCAACTGATGGTGCTTGAGTACTGCTGCTCTCAATAACAGTATTTCTTTTTTTAGCAGTTTTTGATTTCAAAATGCTTCTGTTCGCTGTGCTTTTGGACACTGTTAACCTTTTCCCAGACATCTTTTTTGGCTTACTGGTTTTAAATTTTCCATCAAAATTCCTTGCACCAAGGAAAACCCAAAATTTTTCAAGAACTTGTTTCTTTGTTTGAAAGGAACCAGAATGCATATCTATCATGTGCATTTTGAATTCTTTACTAAGGGTTAAAACATCGCTCTCCTTCGTCAAGACATTAAAAAGTTCCGTGACCTGCTTTTCCACACAACCATATAGGTTGTTTACGAGTGCTTCCAAATGGCTTTTCTTTTCTCCCGCTTTCTCATGGAGGAGATCGGAACTTTTGCTCACTTCTCTTGGAAGCTCCAACCATATGCTTCCATTCACCCACAAGGGTTCAATCCATGGATGACGAACGTGAGTAGCAAAGTTTCTTTTCAAAATAGGATAAACACTTTTTTTAAACTCTAGCAAAAGCTTTGCAGGAATTTCTCCCAGGAGTTGGATCATAGTAATTCGACTTTCAAGCTCTTTTTCACTACAACTGCTGCACACTCCTTCGGGACCAACAAAAAACTGTAATATTCTCTCTTTAGACTCTGATGACTTATTCGGGTATTTCATTACCACTTCACGAACCCGGCTTTTCAGATGCTCGACACAAACCAATCTCATGGTGCGTGCATACACGTGTGCAAGTGACTGGTGTACTGTCCTTGATAAATCGCTTCCCCAAACCAAAGGGTTTTTTCTTCCATTCCTTACGATGTCATGCGTTTTTGAAAAAGTATCTTTCATGTGTAAGAAAAATAAATTGTATGCACTAACATTTTCATTCTTATGAATGAATACTGGGCCAATAAATAAAGGATGTTTCCCAGTAGGCACATGAATCACAGAGTAATTTGTATAGGTCAAGACAGTAACATTAAAGCCTTGGTCTTTGAACAGAGTTTTCACACCAAGAACAGAACGGGAGAATCTAGAGCAACAAAAGCGACATAAATCCAGAATCTGTTCTTCTGTATATAATATCAATGAATCTACTTCCCCTTTTTCATCATACCCTACATGGCGAACAAAATTACGTTTGATAAAATCTGGAATAGATATCGAATCTCCTAAGGACAAATTGTCTGTGTCACTTACAGAGTGAACAGAGTGCAGTTGTATGATATCCTCTTTTTCAGTGGCAACGTTTTTAGACAAGTTTTGACGAGAATCTAATGTCTGTTTATTTGCATTAGTACTTTCCCCTACAGACTCAAGACTTACTCCACCATCCATAACATATTCAACACAGGCTAAATTTGTTCCAAATGGAGCCACATGAGATGGCAATTTTGTTATCCAAGATATTTGTCTCTTGTATAATGTTGACTCTCTCCATGTTGATGTATGGCGATCAATCTCTAAAATGCTTTCGTGACTTGGTTGCGGTAACAATGGTATATTTTTCTTTGCGCAATAAAAACCACGCTTTTTAAATATTCGAACACAAGATGTTGACTCGGGTAATAAATAGTATATTTCGTGAGTGACTTCATTTCCCGAACACCAATCTTTGTCACTGCGAAGGTCTTTCACCCTTTCAATCCCTATAATGAAATATACATTCTTCTTTAATCCTGTTGGAATTTGTTCCACAAGTCTAGCATTACGCAATGCTTGCAAAAGTAACCATGGCGATAAAAACTTTCCCTCAGGTAGAGGCAAACCTTCAAGGCAAGCCAATTCACCTTCACCATGACCTCTATCAACAGCATTATGCTCACATTTGTTTGGAAGAAAGCCATTACCCTGTGATCCTAAATATTCTACACAAGCACAGGTAGGCACCACTGAACATAGAAACCCCGGAGCCCTAATTACCCATGTTATTCGTCTCCAAAGTCCGAAGGCTGAAGAGTGATTTCGATTAATTTCCAGTATGTTCCGTGATGACGGCTGTGGATGAAACAATTCATAGATCACATTGTCTCCCTTCCTTTTTCGTCTGTAATAAAGATCATCCTCTAAGTAACACCTTTCATGCGAACCATTCTCATCTACCACAAATGTTACAATAACAGAGTGACTAGTATACCACTGGCCAAACTCGTCTAAAGTTGGGCTTATTTCCCCCGTTTCTCTACAAAACAGATTAGAAGATTCATTGCATATAAAATACACATCTTCTTTGGCACCTTTCGGTATGAATGATGCACTTTTTCCCGATACTAAAGCTGCCAACAAGGAATTGATGTCTAAAAAGGTTCCTTCTGGCAATGGGAAGCCACATATCAAAGTAGACTCAAGAGGCAAGAAACTGCCACCTTCCATACCACAACTATCAGCCTCTTCCTCATGAATAGGACCTTCCAGGTTGCCAACGTATTCAACACAGACTGCCTGAGAAATGCTGGCATGCAAGGAAGAAGGTGCCTTTGTGATCGAGGTGATACGCTTTCGGAGACTGACTGGGGCTTTTGCCGAACCATAACTTCTCCTGACAATTAAAATCTCCTCCTCAATTGACCTTGGGACATTTTTTTTGCCCAAACTTAGCCTCTCAAATTCATTGTTTTCCTTGCGACAAAAAGTCTCGGACTTCTCGTGACAACCAACCCAGGCAAATTCATCCTCATAGCATTTTGAAAGAGGATTGCAACATTCATCCTTTTCATTCTTCTTTACAATATAATAGGCATTTTTTTTTACACCCCTTGGTATTTTAATTAATGAAGTATAAGATTGGAAGGCATGAATTATATTCTTCAAATCCAGAAATTTTCCAAACAGTAAAGGGGTACCATCTTTTAAGCTGTCATCTATTAAACTGGGGCTTTCATCTTCAGGACTGCACTTGGAACCAACATTGTCCTTATGCTTAGCTGATATGTCTGCATACAGCTGAGACAAATCTGTTTCATAAACTCGTGAATCACCCAATTCAAAAGCCCTCTCTACCTCCTCTCTATCAGCAACCCTATCAACTGGGATCAAGGAGGCTATAGAATTGGTACTACAGTTTGGACTGACATAAAAATAGAGAGGTTGTGTAACAAATTCATCTGGCTTGACACTTTCGCTTACATACACAGGTTCGTAAGGCAAATCTTGGGGGGTGCGGCTTTCTATGTCTGCTAAGTTCAACACAGGAATCTCATAATTGAGTACTTCACACGAGATGTTGTCATCTATGAAATTGCCATTTGCAGGGCCATTACAATTTTTCAAGTCATATGATTCACCGATATTTTCAACATGCAACTGTTCAAGATCTTGAGTATTTCCTGGTTCACAAAAAGCCCCGTCTTGTACTTCTTCAATATCTTCCTGTACCACATATTGATACGATTCAGTTTCACTTGGAGGTACTTCAGGTGAAGTACCCAAATACTCAACGCATGCAGTTTTGGGAAGCACAGGCCATATACGGATAGGCAATTTACTAATCCACGTAATTCGTTTTTTGTAATCTGAGCTTTCCGAGTGACAGAAATTTCTCGTGTGAATTTCAAGAATATCCTCATGAGATGGTTGGGGATCTAATGGAATAATTGTTTTTCGACCACCTGACAACTGAGGGAAGACATACAGTTTATCCTTGTAAGCAACTCTTTTCAAAGCATTATTTTGTAAGCATACATAGAGGCTCCGATGAACCGAACTGCCCGTTGCCCAAGTACAATCATCGGCAAAGTCTAAATCTAATCCCGAAGACTTACAAACGAAATACACATTATTCTTTATGCCAGTGGGAATATATGATAAAGCACTTTCACTATTACAACACAGGGCAGTAATGACATTTCTCAGATCAAGGGATTTTCCTTGAGGAAGTTCAGTTCCAAATCCAGACATCTCAAGGTCGAATGTGCCTGAGGTGGTAACAACAGCTGCCATTCTCCTTTCCTTTGGCTATCAGATTTCATTTCAAAACACTCTGGCTACGAAAACACCCCAACAAAACTCATACAAATTTTACGGAGCAGATCGTCAAATTTGAGGGTCTCTTCAATATGAAGGCCAGGAACGCATTTCAAGTTCTTTCTCAAGATGCAAGAACTCTGCAACCTGAAAATAAAATGACATAATTACACACTTTCCCTCTGGTTTTGCTGTATAAAGAGCTTATTGAGCACTGTGAATCGTTATACAGTATAGATCTTATTGGGCACCGTGGATATCAAAAAGTAATTTTTTTTTTCATTATCAATCTTTTAATAATTTTCATGACATTAGCAAACTGGTGTGTGTGAAGATATGACAATTATTGTGGGCTAACTCACAGACAGACAGATAGACAGACAGACCGAGACAGAATTATTTAGGGGTAAAACACATATTGTAGTACATGAGAGAGTGAGAGAGAGAGAGATGAGATTTTTGGTAATAAAGGATGGCACTGGGACATGAAGAGCCATTTACCAGTCACATAACATAAAACACATATACTTTTAAAAATACATTTATCAAAAGTAATACATTTCTTAAAGAATAAAATTATCAAAAACCAATCACTAATGTATAAATTCTAACTAATGCAAATTATTCACATACATTTGGGCATTAAAACACAACTGTTCCTACATTAACGTACAATTTGTTAAAAGTGATTTTTTTTTTTAACACCAATTTCTTTTACAAACATGAAATGAGGTTCAATCACAATATTTTCAAGAAAAATTTCAAAGAGATTTTAGTTGAAAGACAGTTTCTCAAGCAAGAGAAAAAAATCTAGAATTGAACTGACCACTACGTGAACCATTTGTTGAAGGGCACAGCTCTGTTTAACAAGCGTAGCAAAACTCATGGTAACATTAACCCTTTTACCCCCAGGCTATTTGGAAATATCCAACCCTTAACCCCCAGGGGGTTATTTTTTCCCCAGCACATTTTGCAGTATATTTTTTTTAATTTGCTCTAAAAGCCTTAATTTTTGTCATAGAGAGGTCAGGTTGGTCTCATTCTCTTGGAAAATGCCCGAATGTTCTCAAAATATCAAAAAATATGAAAAACAAATTTATATAGCATTTTTTTGCAAGGACGTACACCGGTACGTCCATGGGGGTAAAGGGATGGCTTTTGTGAAACGTACCAGTACGTCCTTTGGGGGTAAAAGGGTTAAGGAACTATGCAAAATGTACTGTATTATAAGTTTAAATAAGTATAGCATTACTAATAAATATCTGGTATATATTACCTAGAATAAAAATGACATAAAACAAAGCAAGCACCCCAAAACCCTACCTCTATTTCCTCGTCTATCCTTTATAATTCTTTCTAACCCATTCGCAACCTATTTCAACCACATGCACTCTAAAAACCTTAGATTTCTACTGTGTCATAATTCTGAATTATCAATATCATTATTAGGGTGTTTACAAGTAGACTAATTTCAAAAGGTAAGGTATGTGTAAAGGGCATATGCAGTTGCTTTAGCCTTTGGTGAAACACATTACAGTATGTACATAATAAAAAAATAATGATCAAATAAAATGAAAAGGCTAGAAGTATTTCAATAAAATCTTCCTATGCATTTTTGTTTGAAATTAAAATAATGACTTCCATAAACATCCCTTACGATGAGCTACAAAAAAAAACCACACTACTATCAAAAGTGTTCGTCAAAAATCACTCTTATGCATAATGGCCGCTAAAAACATCCTCCTCCGACAGTCTTTCCTAATTGCCATTATTTTGAGAAGCAAACCATTAATTTTCTAAGAATTTATGATGAGCTTTACATTCCTAAGGAACAATTTACTGTAACATTAACTAAATTACATATTTAAGTACTGTAGTAACTTGTATTTTCCCACGTATACAAACCAAAGTCCTTCAATTAGGAGACTGATTCAAGTGCAGTTGAAACTTGCCAGTTTAAGCTTATAACTCGGTGTCGGCAGTAGCCGAACCCGCCGGAGATGGCATCTGGGACTATCGGGGGAAGTGACGATTAGTTAAATTAAAGAGCTCAGGTTTGTTAGTTATTAAAAATACATTACTTTTACAATGTGTGATTTAATCATACACAAATATAAACCTTCCTTTAATTAGGGGACCCATCCTTTGGTGGAGAAAATTCCTTTCAACAAACTGGGAGGCTAAAATCACAGGAATGATGATCTTGAACCTGATAAGGTATGATGAATAGCATCCTATAACCTTCCAAGCTAGGGTCAAGTACAGTAGGTTCATCACCTTGGCACCCAAGGGTGTTGCATTGGAAAATCTCTTTACTTAGACTAGCAAGTCTGTCAATTAAGGCATAAATAATTTGATGGGTTTACCTGTATATATCCATCCATCACCTCATGTTAGGAGGATGCTGGAATGAACTTTTCGATCAGGAATAGAAATTTGCTAGCTAAGGAGATGCTTACCTGTATCTACATCTGCCCAGCTATACAGGATTGCAACAGCTATACCCAAAGGGAGGGAAGAGAGGAAATGGGACCAGGCACTCTCCCTCTCGACCTAGAATTACGTTGTAACCACTATTTTACATGTGATACTTTTTGTCCAGTGAAGGAGCAAGTTCACTACTCACTACACCTCTTGTTGAGCTGTAACCACGGGCCTAAACAAAAACGTGTCTAATGACCTGCGAGTGTATTCTTGCAAATAATATACAGTGAAGGTGGTCTAACTCTTTCATACTACAGCGTTTAAAACTTGACCCACCCAGAGATTTTTCTTGAAGGGGAAAGTACAGGTAGCACCAACTTCTCTGATCTCATGGACGTTCACCTTTACTTGTTCTGAAGCTCGGAGGGATCTAGAGCATAATGCTCCATTAATCATCTCCAAGAGCCAAAAGATTACACTGCAGTGCAGTTTCGTGATTTTTTTTACTCTGACAGTGCTCTAAAGCAGGTTCTGCAACCTAGGTTCTCTTAAGTAGTGCCTCAGCACCCTTACAAGACACAAAAGTAACTTATCTGGATCGGTTACTTCCATAAGTGAGGACACTTATGAAAACCTGGAGTCCAGGATTGATAGAATTTTGACTTTTATTATAAAATCAGGAACAAAAGATAAAAAGACCTGCCTCCAGTGTGTTCAGAAAGAGGATGAATATGAGAGTCTGTATGATTCGCCTACCTGCATTGTTGTAGCCAGGGCAAGCAGAAACACCAATTTCAGGATAAGGTCCCTATTCAAGGCTCGCCTCAACGGTTCATAAGGAGCTTTCTTCAAAGACCTCAACACTTTGGTTACATCCCAAGCTGGAGGTAGAATCTCACATGGAGGACTCGTCTGTTCTATGTTCCTGAAAAGTAAATACAGACAGTTCCCACAAGGAAATATTCGTTCCTCTCTGTTTCAGTACTGTACCTGGCTCAAAGGCCAACGATACCCTTTTACCATTGAGACTGAGAGGTGTCTTTCCTTTCGTAGGTCAAGCTAAAAAAATGTGCCACTCGTGGAATTGAGGCTCGGTGAGAAGTATTCCTTCGACGGTATAAATCACGGAAGATGGCCCACTTCGCTTGATACACTTTAGAAAATTTTTTAAGGCATCAAGATATGTCTGATGCTGTCTCACTCAAATAACCTCTCTCTCAGAAGAGGTGCTGAATAACTTTCATCCATGAAATACATAGGGGAACGAGAAGACAGAGGATCTCTTCGGCACTGTCTAAGAGTCTGCTTTCCCTTCATGCAAAGGTAATCAAGTGGCGGGGACAAACTCACTTGAGGAGTTTCTATTTGTCCACAAATAATATGCACTTAGGTGATCTGGACCTTCTGTTCATCTAAGAACAAGGATCTAGCGAAACAGGTCTCACTTGTGACCTCCTTTAAGGGTCACGTTTTTGTAGAATGTTTGGGCGCAACCATACAGGAAAAATCTGATGTTCCAAAGAGCGAGAACTCTGAATCTGACAAGGATCAGAGTAATAGTCAAGACTTTTGAATGATAAAGACTTTTGATCTCTTTGCCAGAGATCATGTGTACTTTGAGGCCTGAATAGGCACTCGTATAGGGAGACTTTCTTTCCAAGTTATTAAATTCAATTGAGGGGGCGCAACCGCATGCTTGTGTGCCTATTAACTTTCCTCTGTCGGTCTTGAAAGGGGGTAGGAGAGCAAGTATCGATTGTGTGCTCACACACTGTACCGCAAGAAGAGCGCTTCCATAAAGCGCCTCTCATCATTGCTAAACTTCCGATCACCGATTACCAGCACGCAATCGGAAACGTAAAGAGGATATCTCTTCTTGAGAAGAGCATGATGAATTAGGCTGCTACGAATCCACAGGATCACGTGATCTGATACTATGCACGCCAGTGTTAAGAGTGCCAGTGTTGGAGCACGCCATAAGCTAGTGTGTAGAACACAGACAAAGTCCGCTGGGGCTTGTTCCTCTCATCTGGTTTGGAATGACTGCGTGTTAAGCAGAACATTCATAGGTATTTGAAAAATCAAAATCTAAACGCGCCGAGTGCTTGGAGGCACATTCCTCAAGAGTGCGTGCACTAGTAGAGGAGGATGCTCATCTCTATCAAGATCTGTGAGAGCAAGTGCACTCACCAAGCCTGGAAGGCCTACAGCATCTCTTTCAGGAAGAACTCGTTCCTTTTGATACTGACTTTGCAGACCCTATAGTGTGTTTCACAATTAGTGAAGTTTGACTTAAGAACGGAATATGAGCCGACCACTCAAGTTCAGACTTGAAATTAAAGTCATGAGACGTAATCTTATTAAACACTAAGGGTAGCCTCCTTTCTCTGAAAGGCGTACCCTTATTCCCAGGTAAGTAAGTTTAAAGGCATAACATGGGGCCATCAACTGGAAAACCAGTAAATCTTATTTATTAGAGGACTCTTCCCCAAAGAAAAGGCTCACCTGTTTCACACTAAGAAGAACTAAAGAATCTCCCTGTT
This sequence comes from Palaemon carinicauda, assembly GCF_036898095.1. Taxonomy (NCBI): domain Eukaryota; kingdom Metazoa; phylum Arthropoda; class Malacostraca; order Decapoda; family Palaemonidae; genus Palaemon; species Palaemon carinicauda. Next base: position 18,420,944 of record NC_090731.1, on the reverse strand, counting down.
TCAAGATTCTTCCCAGAGTTATTGCCACCACTCTCCTTGTCTCACGAAGAGACCAACAGGGAAGGGTCAGAGGGCAGCGTACCGTAAAGCGACAGAGGAGGTCTAGCCAATCTCTTTGACCTCGAGGATTAACCCAAAGGAGAATAGTTGCACTAATCTTTTTCCACTCTCTACATTCCTCACAGAGGGAATCTTAACTGGTATACATGCCGACTGCACAAAGGATACAAAGTATGAGGATCCACCTCTCTGCCATTCATGAAAGTGCCGCATTTTCATGACATTCCTGGATAGGTCCAGATACCCACCTTCAGCATTGTCAGACATACACGCTCACTCTGAAAAGATAAAAGAAAAAGTTAATACAACCAAGTTTATAAGAAACGCCAAAAGCACAAGTGTTAGTCCGCAGCCAGAATCGAAGTAATTATTCAGTGTACCAGCAAGCGGGCGGAGCTAGCTCCCCTCCAACCAGTAACTACTGGCAACTGCCGACACCTCATTTTAAGTTTAAACAGCAGAGTTCCAGCTGCACTTGAATCAACCTCCTAATTAAAGGACAAAGGTTTGTATTTGTATAGGAACAAATAAAAATTTGATCAATAACATCCTTTTCACCATAACTCTAGATACTATAGCCTAGTCGCCGCAGAGATTCTGGGCGAAATAAGCCCACACCCTGTGATGACATCACAGTCTATCATGTTGTCAACAGCACTAACAGCAGTCAATCCCGTTGAAGTAATTTTAAGTTAGTCTACAGTAGTTTAAAATTTGTATGGGGATGTACTATGACTTGTTTTTTTGAAATGGTGTGTTGGGCAGGCTTAATAGAAGGGCCATGGATGCCTGGTGGTTTATCAAGAGGTTGTCTTTTCCTTTTTCTGATTCTTTTTCTTCTCAAAACCATCCTTACTGTCCTCCCTTCAGTTGAAGTGGCTATCCTGGAGGGTATTTAGCCTTGCATGGTGTATCAGCTCCTCCATGTTGACCAGTTTTTCCGACTTTTTACTATAGTCTATGGGTATCATCAATCACTTTGTTTATAATTCTGTACGTATTGTTTTTGTTATAATTCTTGTTAATCTAGTTTATAAGTATGATGTCTCTTTTTTATTTCTATCAATTCTTATGCTGTCTGGAGACATTGAGCGAAATCCGGGACCAGTACGTCCTAGATTTCGTCAATGTCGTCTTCTGTATTGCAATATTCGTGGTCTTCATGCAAATATCCAAGACCTTACAGTTGCGTCCAGACAGTATGATATTCTTTTGTGCTCAGAAACTTTGGTTTCTAATATGAGGCACTCATCTGAGCTCCTTATAACTGTTTTTAAGAAGCCAATAATGTTGAAACGTGATGCCATCCCTAGGGCCAGGGGAATGGCGGTGTATATTAGGACCGAGTACCCTGCTTCTCATAAGTCCTGCTATCAATGTGGATGTCACGAGATTCAGGTAATAAAAGTTTGTGGCAGGCATAACAACTTTTATTTATGTTCGATCTACCGGAATCCAGACATGGATGATTCTATCTTCGATTGTCTTCTTACCATTATGGCTAAGATACAAGAAGATGATAGAAAGGCTTCTTTTGTCTTTGTTGGTGATTTTAATGCTCACCATAGGGAGTGGTTAAGTTCTATCTCTCCTACCGATCGCCATGGCTTAAGAGCTTTAGACTTTGCCTCTGAATCAGGCTGTGAGCAAATCATAAATGAAGCTACTCACAGGTCTGGTAATTGCTTGGACCTCGTATACACTGACTCCCCTGGCGTTATAACTGGTAAGGTTGGTTCTCCAGTCGGGACATCTGATCATGCCTTGATTTCATTATTAGTGAAGACTGAGCCGCCTGTCCCTGATATATCATATTCTTGTAAAATTTATATGAAATCCCAAGCAGACTGGAATGGGATTTTACATGATCTTTTGTGCTTGAATTGGTCACAATTGTATAATAGTGTAGATCCTGTTGTCCTTTTGAATGAGAATCTAGTCAACATAATTGATAGGCGTATCCCTTCTCGTGTGCTAAGGTACCGAGTGAAGGACAAACCGTGGTTCAATGATGATTGTAGACGTGCTTTTTTGGAGAAGCAGGAAGCCTATCAACTTTGGAAGGGTAACAGATCAGATTTGACCTGGAACAACTATACTCAGCTTCGAGCTTTTGCTCAGAGAGTTTATGCCTCAACTGAAAAGGAGTACAATTTAACCATAAAAGAAACCCTTTCTGGTACAAATCAGGAACATAAATGGTGGTCTACCCTTAAATCTGCACTCTTTGGTGTAGATGCAACAGTTCCTCCTTTACTTAAACCAGATGGCTCAGTCACTCACTGTCCAAAGGGAAAGGCAACCCTTTTGGCTGATGTTTTTGACAGTAAACAGAGTAATGAAAAACTTGAACTTCCTCATTCCTGTTTTCCTGAGGCTAAACTAACTAGTTTAGCTTTTCGATCTCGTGAGATTAAAGCTCTGTTGATGGACCTTGATGCTTATGGAGGTGTAGACCCAAATGGTATTTTTCCTTTGTTTTTTATAAAGACAGCAGATTTCTTAGCTCCAAAGTTATCTGTTGTTTTGCGCAAGTTAGCAAGAAGAGGAGCTTTTAGCACTAGTTGGAGAATTGGTAATGTTACTCCTCTATGCAAAATGTGTTTGTGGTAGCTCAAGTCCCACTGATTACCGCCCAATTTCCATAACTCCCACATTATCTAAAGTTTTTGAACGTCTTCTGGCAAAACGTCTTAATAGGTTTGCTGAAGGTAATCATCTACTCCCTAGTTTGCAATTTGGTTTTCGTAAAGGCCTTGGAGCATGTGATGCCCTTCTTACAATCTCCAATGCTGTACAGAAATCCCTTGATTGTGGTCGGGAAGTTCGTATGATTGGCCTTGATTTTAGTGCTGCCTTTGACCGTGTTAATCATGAGGCCCTTGTTTTCAAACTGAAACAGTTGGGAGTGAGTGGGTCGTTTCTTAGCATTATTATTGATTTTTTAAGTAATAGATCTCAAAGAGTTGTTGTTGATGGGCACCATGGTGATTATAGGAATGTGATATCCGGTGTTCCACAGGGTAGTGTTCTTGGCCCATTACTTTTTATACTATATACACATGACATGTGGTTTGGCCTAGAAAACAAGCTTGTTGCATATGCAGATGATGCTACTCTCTTTGCATCAATTCCATCCCCTGAATGTAGATCTAGGGTTGGTGAATCCCTTAATAGAGATTTAGCTAGAATTAGTGCATGGTGCAAATTATGGGGTATGAAGTTGAATCCTAACAAAACTCAAAGTATGATTGTAAGTAGGTCAAGGACGGTGGTTCCTCAACATCCGGATCTCAGTATTGATAATGTTTCTTTAAATATGTATGACTCTTTCAAAATTTTAGGTGTGATTCTCGACAGTAAATTTACTTTTGAGAAACATATAAGGTCTGTGTCTTCTTCAATTTCACAAAAAATAGGCTTATTGAGAAAGTCTTTCAAGATTTTTGGTGATCAATCTATTCTGAAGAAGTGTTTTAATTCTTTCATTCTACCTTGTTTTGAGTATTGTTCTCCTGTCTGGTCTTCAGCTGCTGATTCTCATCTTAATTTGTTGGACAGAAACTTATGGTCTATTAAATTTCTTATTCCTGATCTAGATATTAATCTCTGGCACCGTCGTTCAATTAGTTCATTATGCATGTTGCATAAGATTTTTCACAACTCTGACCATCCTTTACATTCAGATCTCCCTGGACAATTCTATCCTGTTCGTAATACTAGGCAGGCAGTTAATTCTAATAGCCAGGCCTTCTCCATCACGAGGCTCAATACTACGCAGTACTCTAGAAGTTTTATTCCAGCTGTGACCAAGTTGTGGAATGATCTTCCTAATCGGGTGGTTGAATCAGTAGAACTTCAAAAGTTCAAAGTTGGAGCAAATGCTTTTTTGTTGACCAGGCAGACATAGTCTTTTTATAGTTTATTTATGACATATTTGTTTTTGATGTTGTTGATAGTTTATTATATGACATGTCTGTTTTGACGTTGTTTCTTATTTTAGAATGATTTATTGTTAATTTGTTCTCTTCATTTATTTATTTCCTTATTTCCTTTCCTCACTGGGCTATTTTTCCCTGTTGGAGCCCCTGGGCTTATAGCATCTTGCTTTTCCAACTAGGGTTATAGCTTGGATAGTAATAATAATAATAATAATAATATCATCTTGGAGTGGGGCTTGTTTCGTCAGGAATTTTTAATGGCGACACGCTAAATTCTTCATTTCTGATTTTTGAAGAAAGATATTGCCATGGCTATTACTACCCCCAAAAACTAATATTAACCAAAAAAGAAAAAAAAAAGCTGGAGTGAAAATTAGCAAAGCATACCCTTCAACAGCCTCCTTGCGTAATAACAGTCTGAACTTAGAAGCGAGTTAGTATGCTGGCCTACCACAAGTGCTCACTATAGTCCATTTCTTTTAGCGAGGCCTATTTGCACCGACTCGCAACAGTGCCCTTTTAGCTCGGAAAAGTTTCCTGATCGCTGATTGGTTGGACAAGATAATTCTAACCAATCAGCAATCAGGAAACTTTTCCGAGCTAAAAGGGCACCGTTGCGAGTCGGTGCAAATAGGCCTCGCTAAAAGAAATGGACTATAGGCAGTACAATTCTGAAGAAAGGAATGTTTATTCTTGAAAACAGAAAAATAATTAAGAGTGATAACACCACGGAATTGGAAAAAATGAAAAAAGGAAAAGGTTGACATGATTTGTCTATACTCTATAGTGTAGTACTGTATAACAATTCACAGCATTTAACATCTCAATATACAGCAAAAAAGAGATGTGTATATATCACTATGCAGTATATATAGTGAACAATGTAATTCAATATTCAATCATACAGTATATGCACATATATCGACAGAAATTCAGACCACAAAATAAAAGGACATGAAGACATTACATAACACAGTGTATGCATATCAAATGTGCAGAACATACAGTTTGTAAAGAGGCTTTAATGAAACTCCTGCATACAATAAATTACTATATCCTTCACATTCATCATAAATTAATGCAGACTTAAGAATACCAGAAATTCAAATACCAATGCACACAAGTTACTGTCATTTTTTAAACAGTTCTAAAATCAATTTAATAGGAACACTAATCTTGAAATGACTATGGTTTTCTATAATGGTTTCCTAACAGATACAAAATTTTGAACCAAATTTTTTTTTTTTTTTTACAAATCACCAATAGTTTAAATATACTGTACTATTCACAATCTTAGATAAAATTCCTGACCAACACAGAACATACCTTAGCAACATTCTATTAAAATTTTAATCTAATTCCTAGATTAAATAAAAGTCTTTTCTATTAATAAAATGTAAATGCTGTAGTTTTTTGTAATCTGAATCATGACAAACATAACCTACAGTCGGACTACAAGATCACAATACAGGTAAATTTTAGTACTCTTTATGAAATGTATAAATATATGAGAATTGCACGTCTTTTATATAATTCAGCACAAATTTTTACCAAGTATAAATTATTCAATTTTTGATGGACATTTTAAATTAGTAAAAAAGGACTTTTCCATTTTCAATCATCAAATATTCATGTACTATACTGTATAAATTAACACATGAAAATCTACTAAATTTCAAGCAAGCTACAATTGTCACACTAACACTCAAAATTTTGACAATTTACATAGCAATGATTACGAAACTTGGGAATAATACTTCCTGAAGTAGTTTTTTAACAATAACTAGCATGGCAAAATTACGACAGCAAATAATAACCATGACATAATAGAAACAACCGGGACAAGACGACTTCCTATCTAAAGAGATTTTTAGTTCACTGACTAGGCAAAGGATTCTTTTTCAACTTGTTGGTTTCACCGTCTCTTTTCCATGGTATCAAAATAAGGATCAGACATCCTATAGAATACCACTGCCTTGTTTAAACTACTGTATAAGGTATTTACAGTAAGGAAATGACAAATTCGTAGATAATTTGTATTTTTCCTAACCATACAAACCTTAGCTACCTAATATGGGTATTACTTCCGGCGTAGCTGAAATGATGAGCCATTAGAATTTTAACGAGGGTTTACTACCCCTTCACTAGTTAGCTAGGGGGTAGGGAGGGGTAGTTAGCTACCCCTCCCTCCCTCACACACCTGTGACTAGCTCACTTTGCTTAGAGGTAGGACTTCCCAGGGGACAGGGCTGGCGCACAAGTTTGATTAAATAGCTAAGGTTTGTATGGTTAGGAAAAATACAAATTATCTACGAATTTGTCATTTGTTCCGTAACCGAAATACAAACCACGCTATTTAATATGGGTGACTTAACCCTTAGGTAGGGTGGTAAGTCCCAGCCGTTACTGGCTTTTGGCTTTTTGCCCGGGGACTCGGTATCTGAGTGTGTCAGTGCTCAAGATAAGGAGTCCCTGCACCTCGCAAGTGCCTTGCTCTGCAAAGGCCGCGGCCTATGTAAGCTTGTGTGTGAAGGAATGAAGTGTGACTCGTCCTAGGAAGTTGACCTGAAGTCCTTTAGATGGAATTCTAGGATAGGACGTTCCCAATACCACCTCGTAAGGGTATGGGGACGTGACATTATTATCTAATACTAGGAACACAAGGAAACATGGTTTACCTGCAGTGGTTTGAGGTCAGCTGTGCAGAGAACCCAGGATGCCGCTTTCCCCAAGAGAGGGGAGAATGAAGAAAAGAATAAGGGCCAGGCATACCTTTTCATTCATGCAGACTAAAACCGGGTAACAATGCCCTCAACCTTTTGCTACTTGTCCATTAAGGAGCCTGAGGTTTAAACCAGCTGTTGTGCAGCCACCACAGGGCCGATAGAAAACATATCGAGCCTCCTGTGGGTCACATCTTGCAGGTAGTGGGCTGTGAAGGTCGTTCGACACTTCCAAACCCCTGCTTGTAAAACCTGCGTCACTGAGTAATTCTTCTTGAATGCCAGGGACGTAGCAATGCCTCTGACATCATGTGCTCTAGGGCGACGTGACGGAGGGTCGGGATTCAGGGAATGATGGATAACCATGCGAATCCACACTGAGATTGTATTCTTAGTGGCCCTCCTTTTCGTCCTTCCCGTGCTCACGAACAATGCTTGCACCCGAGGACGAATTGCAGCTGTTCTCTTAAGATAGAACCTCAAACTCCTTACTGGGCACAGGAGGAGATGGTCTGGGTCATCTGTTACAGAACGGAGACTCGAAATCCGGAAAGAGTCGAACAGAGGGTCCGGCAATCCTGGATTTTGAGTCGTAGCAACAAACTCAAAGACGAATCTGAACGTTACCTCCCGCCCTCCCCTTGAATGGGCGATGTCATATGAGAGACCATGAAGTTCGCTGACTCGCTTGGCCGAGGCCAAAACAAGTAGGAACACCGTCTTCCAAGTCAGGTGGCGATCAGAAGCCTGGCGTAATGGTTCGAAAGGAGGTCTCTTAAGAGACCTGAGGATTCGAACCACGTTCCATGGAGGAGGTCTCACTTCCGACTGAGGGCAGGTAGGTTCATAACTTCGTATGAGTAGAGAAAGTTCCAGCGAAGAGGAAATGTCCATTTCTTTGAGCCTGAAGGCAAGACTTAAGGCTGAGCAATAGCCTTTCACTGCCGAGACTGAAAGGCGCATTTCTTCCCGCAAATACACAAGAAACTCCGCTATTGCTGTTATAGCGGCATCGAGTGGAGAGATATCCCATCCACGACACCAACCACAGAAGACACTCCACTTTGCCTGGTAGACCCCTGCGGATGACTTTCGCAGGTGTCGAGACATCTTTTCAGCAACTTGTTGCGAAAAGCCTCTCTCTGTGAGGAGACGCTGGATAGTCTCCAGGCGTGAAGCCGCAGCGATACTACGGCTTTGTGGAAGATGTTGACATGTGGTTGTCTGAGTAGCTCGTGTCGAGGAGGAAGTTCTCTCGGGAGTTCCATCAGGAGCTGCAGAAGGTCCGGGAACCACTCTGCGTGATGCCATAGCGGAGCTATCAAGGTCATCGAAAGGTTGACCGATATTCTGGTCTTGTTCGAGTACCCTGCTCATCAGACAGAACGGGGGAAAGGCGTAAACGTCGATGTTGTCCCACCGTTGTTGGAAGGCATCTTGCCAGAGTGCCTTGGGGTATGGGACTGGGGAGCAGTACAGCGGAAGCTTGAAATTCAAAGCTGTCGCGAACAAATCCACCGTCGGGGAACCCCACAAAGTCAGGACTTTGTTGGCTACTAGACGATCCAAAGACCACTCGGTACTCATTATCTGAGATGCCCTGCTCAGACTGTCGGCGAGCACATTCCTCTTGCCTGGAATGAAGCGAGCTGATAGTGGAATCGAGTGGACTTCGGTCCATCTCAGTATCTCTACTGCAAGATGGGATAGCTGCTCTGAAAAGGTACCTCCCTGCTTGTTGATGTAAGCCACTACCGTGGTGTTGTCGCTCATCACCACCACGGAGTGACCCGCCAGGTATTATTGGAACTGTTGAAGTGCCAGGTATACGGCCTTCATTTCTAGCAGGTTTATGTGGAGGCACTTTTCTGATTCTGACCAGAGGCCTGAGGTCCTATGGTTCAGAACATGCCCCCCTCCCCCCCCCCCCTTTTTTTTTGAGGCGTCCGAGAACAGCATCAAATCCGGGGGGAGGAAGAGAAGATCCACTCCCTTTCGTAGATTTTCGTCCATCACCCACCACTGAAGGTCCGTCCGTTCCACAGGACCCATAGGGACCAAGACGTCCCGGGAATCGTGTCCTTGATTCCATGGGGACTTATGTCGCCATTGCAGGGATCTCATCCTGAGGCGACCATTTAGAACTAGACGGGCCAGTGAAGAAAGGTGACCGAGGAGACGTAACCACGATTGGGCTGGGAGTTCTTCTCGTCTGAGAAAAGGATCTGCGACCCTCCTCAGCCTTGCTATCCCGTCGTCTGATGGGAAGGCTTTTTGGAGATTGGTGTCCAAGATCATGCCTAGATATACCAGTTGCTGAGTTGGAAGCAAGAAGACTTCTCGAGATTTACCATGATCCCTAAATCTTGGCAAAGTCCCAGAAGCTTGTCTCGGTGTCGAAGAATGGTTGACTCCGAGTCTGCCAGGATCAGCCAGTCATCCCGATAACGGAGGAGACGGATGCCTATCCTGTGTGCCCACGAAGAAATCAGGGTGAACACTCTGGTGAATACCTGAGGTGCTGTGGAGAGACCGAAACACAGCACCTTGAATTGGTAGATCTTGTTGTCTAGGCTGAATCTTAAGTACTTCCTTGAAGACGTATGGATTGGGATCTGGAAGTACGCGTCCTTCAGGTCCAGTGTACACATGAAGTCTTGTGGTCTCACCGCAAGTCTGACCATGTCCGCCGTCTCCATGCTGAACGGGGTTTGTTTGACAAACCTGTTCAGGGCTGAGAGGTCGATGACTGGTCTCCAGCCTCCAGACGCCTTCTTTACAAGAAAGAGTCGACTGAAGAGGCCTGGGGAACCGCCGACGACCTCCTGGAGAGCGCCCTTCTTTAACATGGTCTCGACTTCTGCCCGTAGGGCTTGCCCCCTTGCCGATCCCATGCCATAGAAGCTCATCGACACTGGATCCGCTGTCAGGGGAGGTAGAGATGTTATGAACGGGACGCGATATCCCTGACTGATTACGGAAATCGTCCAGGAATCGGCCCCGAGTTGCTGCCACCTGTCTGCGCAATTTTGAGGGCATCCCCCCACTGGTGGACATGCAGGGGGATTGCCAATCTTAGCGTTTGCGGCCTCAGCCACTCTCTCTAGGATTCTTGCCTCCCGTGGAGGACTTTTTGCCTTTCTTGTCTTTGACAGGAAAGGGCTTCGACACCGTTGTCTTTGCTGCCACAGCCGGTTTCGTCGTCTTGGACGGGCGAAGTTGTTGAGGTGCCGGAGGTTTATAGGGCTTCGATGTAAGAGCCCTATGAAGGAGGGAGTCCTGGTTGGACTTCCTCCTCCTCTCGCCTGTCTGTTCCACGTCTTTAGGCTCAAACAAATTCTTCCACAAAATGGAAGAATGTCTGAGCCTGCTGACCTCGACGGTTGGGACCTTCGTGTGGAACCTCTCTGCCACCGCATCACATCGTTTCAGAATCGAATTGGCCCACAAGTTCGAGACTTGGTGGGCCAGAAACTCAATGGTGCGGGTGCCCGAGAAGAGGAAGGTCTCCAGGGCCTTCCTGGTGCTCTCCTTAGACAGGTCTTCGGATTGCAACAGGATGCCAAGAGACCCCAGCCACGAAGTAGCCTGCATGGCACACTTCGTAACCTTCTCCTGGCTTAGGATCTCTGTCGCCGAGAAAGTCACTTGCCGGCTAGAGAGTCTCTCAAGAGGGACTCCCTTGGTAAGCTCTTCCACAGAGTGGTGCAAGGGAAGAGCTAAACAAGACTCCTCCATGATCTCAAAGTACCTCCTCTGGTGGATACGAGGAGGAGGGAGGAGCTTGTTGCCAGCAGTGGAATGGCTGGAGGAGGCGAGCTCAGAGAGCTGGCCCCCAACCTTATCCCTGTCACACTTCACCCCTTGGGATCAGGGAAAAGCTGCACTGGCCTTAGCAGGATTCTGAGTGCCAATGACTCGGTCCAGGACCGTGTCCTTGCCCTCTCAAGGAGGAATCTCAGGCTCAGGAAACCTGTTGAGATGCCTCATCAGGGTCAGAACCTGCCAGAAGGCATGCTCTGACTCCTGTGGCTCCCCTCCTGGAGAACTGGCAGCAAAGTCTCCCGTCCCCAAAGGCTCTTCTTGGGGGGACACATGGACGTTCTCTGCGGGTCTTGTTGGCTCTGGGCGAATTCTTGAGGATGACTTGGGGACTGTCTTGGAGTCCTTAGGTTCCCTCCTGGGAGGAATACAGGACTCCAACAACGACGTCTGAGGGCTCTTCTCTGCCCCAACCCGGGATGATTCTCCTGCGCGAGGCAGGGTTTCTCCCATTGGTGCGATGGGAGAACGCCTCACCTCGGAAGATTCCCGAGGACGGAAAATCCTCGGCCACAGAGGAGGGAGCCTTCCTCAAGGATGTCCGAGGAGCCAGCTTGACCCTTGGAGAATTTACCACGACTTCTACTCCTCTCTTCCTCTTCAGTGGGGTCGGAGCCGCCAGTGATTTGAGGCCCATCTCAGCGAAGGTAGGTTTGACAGCCTCCACGACATCTTTGATGAGGGCCCCGAACCATGGCTGCTTACTGACAGCTGTGCTGTCAGAGACTCCCTCTGGAGGGAAGGGGATCGGGCGATCCTTCGGAGTAGAAACGACAACTGGGCCTGCCTGAAAAGAAAGGGAAGAAGAAGGTTGGTTCCTGGACCTATCTGGAGACTTCCCTCCCTCCTGCGAGCGTGCTGGTCTGCACGCGCGGGGGGGGGGGGGGGGCACACACACGAGGATGACGACCTGGCAGCTTTCGTTCCTGTAGGCTCGCGCGGTGTCTCCTGCGAGCGCGCTGGTCTGCACTTGCCGGGGGGGGGGGGGGGACACGAGGATGACAACCTGGCAGCTTTCGTTCCTGTAGGATCGCGCGGTGTCTCGCGTTGTGCCTCCCTAAGGGAATCACGCTCGCGCGATAGGATCTTGCCTGGTTCGCGCGCGCGTGGAGATGATGGCGAGGGCGCGCATGGGCGAGCGTTGGCAAGCAGGAAAGAGATGGCGCGTTGGCGAGCGATGGAGCGCAGGCCGGGTAGGCGAGCGACTGAGCGCAGGCCGGGTAGGCGAGCGACTGAGCGCAGGCCGGGTAGGCGAGCGACTGAGCGCAGGCCGGGTAGGCGAGCGACTGCGCGCAGGGAGGGTAGGCGAGCGACTGCGCACAGGCGAGGGGGCGCGCGGGCGATCTATGAGAGGGCAAGTGGGTGCGTTGGCGCGCTGGCGAGCAATGGCACACAGGCTATGGAGCGCGCTGGCGAGCAATGGCACACAGGCTATGGAGCGCGCTGGCGAGCAATGGCACACAGGCTATGGAGCGCGCGGGCGATCAGGAGATCGGTGGCGTGCGGTTGCGCGATCTGGTGAAGGAAGAGGAAGCGGAGAAGGGTGTGCAAGCGCTTGCGCGCGCGGAGGTAATTATTCGCGCGCAGGATCTTTGACGGGCTCTAGGAGAACGCGCACGCGCAGGTGAATTACCCCTAACGCGTGGGCGCACAGGAGGGCGCACAGCAGGAACTGGTGACTGCGCGCGATGGTGCGTAGGCGATGGCTGACGAGCAGGCGAGGTCCGACGGCGCGTAGAAGATCGCTGAAGGGAAGGAGAAGCAAGGTTCTTCCCTCCTGCGCCCAGATCCGGAGATTGTGGGCGCGCAGGCGAACGCTGGCGAGCAGGTGAAGAACGCTGGCAAGCAGGAGATCGTGGGCACGCGTGGTGCGCATCAAGATGAGGGCGCGCAGTTGTGCGCTGGCGAGGAGAAGATCGCTGGCGAGCAGGAGAGCGCTGGCGCGTAGTCTCAGCTGCAGGAGGTCACTGGGACGTTGTCTCTGAAGGTGAAGGTCTGCAGTGAGAAGACTTCACAGCAGGCGAGCGCTTGCGCGCAGGGGATACCTGGCGCTTAAGGGACTTACTCACAATGTGAGAAAGCCCCTTTTGACCCGAAGGGACTGGTGCCTGTTGGATAACGGGGTGCATGGGCGCCCATAGCGCGTCAGCAGCCAGGAACGGAGACGGCAGGTCTGAAGGTCTGGCAGGCGAAGGAGATCATGAACGATCAGCAGAGTGGTCCAGGGATGCAACTGCAACAGTCGGTGCACGGCAGGAATCCTCTGCGGGGGACTGCGAAGGTGAAGAACCAAAGAGGCGCCTCCTAACTCCCTTGTGGGGAGAAGGAAGGCCTTTACGGCAAAGAGGAGGGCGAGCCTTCCGTCTGATACGTCCTCTGGGGGCGGCAGGCAGACCATCATTAGTCCTCCGAAGAGGAGTCTCTGTCAGTGAACTCCCCCGAGGGCAAGAATCACCTGCAGGAGAGACCATTGGACTTAGCTCCTCCCTCGAAGGATGTTCGAAGGGGGGAACTAAGCCTTCAGCTGCATCAGGAACCAAAGCAGGGGTTTGACCTAACTCGTCAGAAGCCTCTGCCACAACAATGTCGACAATAGATAGAGTATCAACCTCTGCTACCGCCGACGACTGTTTGACAACAGCCCCCAACCTGATTACGTCAAACAGGGCTTCCTTGGAGGGCGAACCCTTAAGCCCCAAGGAAGCCCAAAGCTGTAACAAATCATCATTAGCAACATTGTTATCAGAAATATCCTCCCCCGGGGGAGGAGGAGGGGCTGCCTCGCTATGGGAGGCAACTCCCTCTCCCGAACCCCGAGGTCGGTCAACATAAGTACGGCCTACGCTACCACTCGACGGCCTCTCGGGAGAGACCGATCGAGTGGGAGCTTCGGAGGAGGTTCGGGCTACGGAAGAAGAGTCCTTGGAAATTTCCTTCTTCAAGGAAACCCTTGAAGGAGAAATATCCCGTTTGGACTTCTTCCGGCGCCGGGAAAACCTCTCCCACTGGGAGGTAGACCACTCCCTACACACTTTATCTCTGTCACAACGTTGGCCCCTGCAAAAAGGACATAAGGTGTGAGAGTCCGTTTCGACCACCGACATATATGTACCACAAGGGCGGCCAGGTAATCCAGGATACTTCCGCATAGTAGAAGCCAACTAGCGAGGGGGTAGTAAACCCTCGTTAAAATTCTAATGGCTCGTCATTTCAGCTACGCCGAAAGTAATACCCATATTAAATAGCATGGTTTGTATTTCGGTTACGGAACAAATGAGTTTTTTCAGTTATAAAGATCTGGCTGAATGTCATGCCTACTTTTTTTTCAATAAATATTTTAACCATAATGAACCCTATTGTTAGTCAAGAATACTACAGTACAATGTATGATGGGTAAAGACATAGCGTTGTGTTGGGTTAGAAAGGAGCATTTCTAAAGTTTGGTAGTGTTAGTAACAAGGCATATATTCACCAAGTCATATCAAAGCTTCCGAAAGTTTTGCTAAATCATCTGTAGATCAAACTTAAGCTTGTCTGTTAAAGATCACAGACCACAACTAAAAAGGATAAATCTCATTGGTAAATTTGCTAAACACAAAATGCAAAGCTATTCTATCTTATTTCTCTTCCTCGTGTTTTGTTAAGCATTTATAATTTATATAGAAATTATTTATTTCAATGTTGTTACTGTTCTTAAAATATTTTATTTTTCCTTGATTCTTTTCCACATTGGGATATTTGCCCTGTTGGGGCCCCAGGGTAGATTCATTATCCTTTAACAAAATTTAAAACAACAACATATTAGTGAAGGAAGATTTACCATGCAATTCAAGAACTTTTACTAGATCGTCTGAATCTTTCATTTCGTTACCTAACAAATAATTGGAGACGATAAAGAAAATACTTTTAGTTTTCTAACAAATAATAGGAGACGATAAAGGAAATAATACATTGTTTTCTAACAAATAATTGGAGACGATAATACTTTTAGTTTTCTAACAAAAAATTGGAGACGATAAAGGAAATACTTTTAGTTTTCTAACAAATAATTGGAGACGATAAAGGAAATAATACATTGTTTTCTAACAAATAATTGGAGACGATAATACTTTTAGTTTTCTAACAAATAATTGGAGACGATAGAGGAAATAATACTTTTAGTTTTCTAACAAATAACTGGAGATGATAAAGGAAATATCTTTCGTTTTCTAACAAATAATTGGAGACAATAAAGGAAATAATACTTTTCGTTTTCTAACAAATAATTGGAGACGATAAAGGAAATAATACCTTTCGTTTTCTAACAAAAAACTGGAGACGATAAAGGCAATATCTTTCGTTTTCTAACAAATAATTGGAGACAATAAAGGAAATACTGTAATACTTTTCGTTTTCTAACAAATAATTGGAGACGATAAAGGAAATAATACTTTTCGTTTCCTAACAAATAATTGGAGACAATAAAGGAAATAATACCTTTCGTTTTCTAACAAATAATTGGAGATGATAAAGGAAATAATACCTTTCGTTTTCTAATAAAAAAACTGGAAACGATAAAGGAAATAATACCTTTCGTTTTCTAACAAATAAGTGGAGACGATAAAGGAAATAATACCTTTCGTTTTCTAACAAATATTTGGAGACGATAAAGGAAATAATACCTTTCGTTTTCTAACAAATATTTGGAGACGATAAAGGAAATAATACCTTTCGTTTTCTAACAAATAATTGGAGACGATAAAGGAAACAATACCTTTCGTTTTCTAACAAATAATTGGAGACGATAAAGAAAATAATACCTTTCGTTTTCTAACAAATAATTGGAGACGATAAAGGAAATGATACTGAGCATTGCCGGATGCCAGGGGTCTACAGTCACAGAACACTAAATTATTTCCTAAATACGATCATGAGGCCAACATAAAATGTCTGAGAAATGTATAGATCTTGCCAAGACCTTTAGGTATAGTAGAACCTGATGCAGAGACAAGATTTAAAGCAATCTTCATAAGGCAAAATATATTATAAAGCAAAATATAGTCAAATGCCTCTAATCAACAGTCAATTAACCTAATTCTTACAATGCACAGATATGGAAAATCTTACATTACCAACTCCCCAACATTATATGAAAGCCATGGCGAAGTAATTTGACCAGAAAAAACACAGGTGTCTTGACATGGGCGGTGAGCTGTCTTGCAACTACTGTGCATCAGATATAAAAATTATCTAATTCAATCTAATAACATGACTCTACAATGGAATTAAAGCTGCTATCGAAAAGAATAAGTGACAGAAATACTGTAACGGAAAACAAAGTTCGTTTCTGTGTCCCTCCTAACTCGATATAAAGTTAGGTGAATATTCACGTAGATTTATAGAATCTAAACCTAACTCGATATAAAGTTAGGTGAATATTCACACAGATTTGGAATCTAAACCTTTACACTGATGTAGATGACGACAAACCCTATCTTCATGAATAAGGCAACAGCCTGTAAACATGTTTATCGTTGTTAGCCTAAGCTAAGCTACAGGCTAGACTAGCCAATACTGGAGTTGATTATACAAGCTATACTAAGGGTAGATGGACATCTTACCTACACCTTCCGATACATGAAAAATGACCAGTGCTATTTAACGAAATGATCACGTTCACAATGTACAAAGTTGCATAAAAGTGATTACGGGGTGGCCGTAGTTCGTTTGGGCAAGTGGAAAAATTTTAATTAGATTTTTTTTGGGGGGAAGAGGTTGTTCATTATGGTCTAAAATACGATGATACGAATCAAATTTTACAATTTACAAAATATAATGATTTATGGTTACCTTCCTGGGATTGAAGCCCATTGGGAGACTTCCTTTTAAGGTAAGCTAAGAGTACAGCAGTCTAGGGGTGAGTTGCAGGAGCCGTAACAGGTAAGGATAGGGCTTCTAGGTTAGGTTAGGAGCATTAGGTTAAGCGATGGGTAAAATTATATTTTCATTTGCATTGAAAATAACTTATTTCCAAAGAGAAAGGGAGTTTTTTTATAGGAAATACAGTACCATTTTTGGAGTGTACGTACGATAGCGGTCACCTGTATGTATAATGATTGCTAAGAAAATACCAGTATAAGGGGGGGGTCGCAGGGGCCCGTTAAGCCCACTGTTAGGTAAGTAGGTAAGGACACATCTTGTAGGTTAGGTTAGGGGGAGGAGGTTCATGGGTGTCCATGATTTTTGCTCGCTGGAGGAACTGGCCGCTGATATACAAAGGCTCCCTAGATTTATGTAGAAAAGCTTTTCAAGTCTGTAACTATAATAAAACCAGCCAAGCATTCAACTCGCCCTTTTAAAATGTTTTTTCCGTTATAGCTTTTAGAAATTTTACGCCCAGTCTATCCAAAGGAACTAAATAGGATATCTGATTACAATACATTAAATAAAGGCTAGACTAGCCTGATACAGGCTTTATTTGAGAAGCCCTAAACAATGATACAGGCTATATTGGAGAAACCCTAAACAGATACAGGATATATTCGAGAAACCCTAACCAATGATACAGGCTATATTGGAGATACCCTAAACAGATACAGGCTATATTCGAGAAACCCTAAACAGATACAGGATATATTCAAAAAACCCTAACCAGTGATACAGGATATATTAGAGAACCCCAAAAAAATGATACAGGATATATTGGAGAAACCCTAACCACTGATACAGGCTATATTCGAGAAACCCTAAACAATGATACAGGATATATTCGAGAAACCCTAACCATTGATACAGGATATATTGGAAAGCCCAAAACAATGATAGAGGATATATTGGAGAAACCCTAAACAATAATTCAGGCTATATTCGAGCAACCCTAAAGAAATAAATGGAACACGTTTCCCGTTTAACAGGTTACAGTAACCCATTACATCTACTGTATATTAGGATACAGGGTAGACTAAAGATGCTTTACTATACATATATAAGTTAGAATACCGCAGACGTTAATAAGCCTGATTTTAAAACCTGAATTTAGACCAGACTTTTTTTATACGATAAAATTCCTTTCCAAATTCCAATTCATCCATTGTCAACATCCGAATATTTAGTTTAGTTAAAATTACAATTGTAAATACATTTGAGAATTGTAAAATGATATTTACGTAAATATACGCTGTATATGTTATAAATTGTAAAGATACTAAATGTGTATTTCATAATAAAAGGAAAAAATATTGTAGCAACAGACGACCAAATCGAGGATGGCTTTTAACAGATGATCGCCAAATGCCATTATTTAACTTCAGGATTAAAGAAAAATCTAAGCATTAACAGAGACTTAACATGCTTTAAGTTGACGTCAAGCTGGTTGCAAAACTCATTTTAATACGACAGACAAATAAGGTTAATTCCAAAATGACTCACGTAGCCCCTACATGGCTAAAGGCGCTTAATAACGACGCCGATCGCCCAACAAAATGTCGACTGAATTTTATTTCGACTTGAATTACTGTCGAAAATAACACAGGAATTCGATTTAATAAATATAAACTTGAAAGGATAATCGATTATATTTACCATTCGCTGTAGGATGAGGGAGATATGTAGAGATTAGATGAAACTTTAAATCACACATATAGCGTTTGTTTACGCGAATTACTACTGGTTAGTGAATGTCTCCTTGAGCTAAGGAACAACAACACTCTCTCTAGGACTAAAGAAAACGACATTGTTTATATATATATATATATATATATATATATATATATATATATATATATATATATATATATATATATATATATATATATATATATATATATATATACATACATACATACATATATATATATATATATATATATATATATATATATATATATATATATCTTTATATATATATATATATATATATATATATATATATATATATATATATATATATGTGTGTGTGTGTGTGTGTGCGTGTGTGTGTATGTATTTATATATATATATATATATATATATATATATATATATATATATATATATATATATATATATATATATATATATATATATATATATACCTTTCACACTCTCTTCGCTTCGCGAAAAGGGGGGGAAGTGAGTAGTCATATCTTTGGGAGAGAGTTTTGCATGTGCAT
>NC_090731.1:18392269-18397269 GCF_036898095.1 Palaemon carinicauda | reverse complement strand
TCAAAGGAAAAAAAAATATTCGCTTCCTTTTTATTCTCTGCAATTTAGACCCAACAGAAAGCATGTCAGCCTAAGTGTGTGTTTAACAAGCCTAGTAGAAGGGCCAAGGATAACTCGGAGTTTATCAAGAAGTGTCATTTTCCTTGTAGTTTTCTTTACACTCATCTTAGATCTTCATTTTCAAATCATCATTACTTTGGTTCACCCTGAACATATTCAAGTTCACATCATCCTTTTGTCATGTCTCTTTAATAGTTTACTTTCACTTTCCGTTGTTTATCTGTTATTAGAAGCTATCCCTATTTGGCCCTTAGGCTTATAGCTTTCTGCTTTTTCGACAGGGATTTTAGCAATATTGATTGTAATAACAACAACAATGATAACAATAATAAAAACCCTTTTATAAAGATAACAAAAATGACTCAAGAGTTTCCAAAGAAGGGGGTTTGGATTCCTAGCTAACCTAAAGTGCCTCGGACACCATCTCCGTCGGAAGACTACTGCGATCTTACTTTGTGGGTAAGGAAACCTGAGCTGTAGTTGGTATAACCTCTTTTCGTTGGGAAAATGCATATCTTTGCCTTTGCTTCTCGTTTCCTTTGGAATAATCTGCCTTTTTTCTTACTCCTCTGTTTTTGATACATTTTTCTTTTTACTTTACTTAGGATATTCTTAATCTCAGGAATCTCTATGAATAGTAACTGGGTAATATGATAATGAAATGATAATACGAAACTCATGTTGTTATTATCATTTACTGGTTTCCTTTTTCAAAAAATATATATAATTCTAAGTCATATAAAGATTTGAGGGTTATATTAGTCTATTTATTGGGTCCATTGGCGTAAAGACATTTGGGTACATGGAAACAATAATATGGTTTACATCTATATAGTAATTAAGTTATGCCAAAAGAATTCATACAGAATACAAAATAAATTTAGACAGACATTTTGAGTACACAGTAACATAGTAACAATAGTTTTGTTTACATATATATGATATAAGGTTATAAAAAAGAATCCATACGGAATATAAAATAAAATTTAGAGTTTGATTTCGTAGGTAGGTTGTACCTATTTTTAGTAAATATCACAACAAAGTCAATTTAACAAAAGTTAATGCTTGTTCAGTATCCACCATTGTGAGAATGATACACGAGAATACAATGTTGTGGAGGCAAATACTATAGTGCCTTGGGTAGTGTCATAGCCTCTGTACCATGGTCTTCCACTGTCTTGGGTTAGAGTTCTCTTGCTTGAGAGTACACTCCGACACACTATTCTATCTAATTTCTCCTCCTCTTGTCTTTTTCAAGTTTTTATAGTTTATATAGAAAATATATTTTGTAATGTTGTTACTGTTCTAAAATATTATATTTTTTCCTTGTTTCCTTTTCTCACTGGGCTATTTTCCCTGTTAGGGCCCCTGGGCTTATAGTATCTTGCTTTTCCAACTAGGGTTGTAGCTTAGAAAATGATAATAATAATAATAATAATAATAATAATAATAATAATAATAATAATAATAATAATAATAATAATAATAATAATAATAATAATGTTTTAGTTCCTGCAGCTCGTATTAAAAAAAATGGCGAACAGTTGACAAGAAATACATACATGCAAACCATTTCTTATTAGATTCTGGAGGTTCTAAGCGACGATGTAATGCAAATGTACAAATTATTATTATTATTATTATTATTATTATTATTATTATTATTATTATTATTATTATTTATAGATGATTAATTATTATTAATCATTAATTATTATTGATTATTGATAATTATTAATAATTAATTATTAATTATTAATAACTATTAATAATCAATTATTGATTAATTATTATTATCATTATTATATTATCATTATTATTATTATTATTATTATTATTATTATTATTATTATTACTGTTGTTGTTGTTATCTAAGCTACAACCCTAGTCGGAAAAAACAGTCTGGTATAAGACCAAGGGCTCCAACAGGGAAACAAAATAGCTCAGCGAGGAAAGGACACAAGGAAATAAATAAACTACAAGAGAAGTAACGAACAAATAAAACGAAATATTTTATGAACAGCAACAACATTAAAAATAGATTTTCATACATAAACTATAAGAATTTCAAATGGAGTAACAAAGCAATCAGAGACAAGGGCGAGGAATTGTCTGGTCTGTGAAATCACAACATCTGTTTCAATTGCTTCTCCGGGATGCAATTGGTAAGGTGATTTCAATGGAGACTCTATTGGACGGACTTCGAAGCTGTTGCATATGCAAGCTCTTGTCATTGCAGAGGTTTGCGAAACGCGCAAACATAAACACGATTATATCTAGCAATATGTCAATATATGTATATATATATATATATATATATATATATATATATATACAATATATATATATATATATATATATATACATATATATGTACATATATAAATTTATATATATATACACATATCTGTATATCTACATATATGTAAATATATATATATATATATATATATATATATATATATATATATATATATATATAGTATATATATATATATATATATATATATATATATATATATTTATATATATATAAATAAATATATATATACATATATATATATATATATATATATACATATATATACATATATATGTATATATATATATATATGTATATATATATATATATAATATATATATATATATACCACAAATCTTCTAAGATGTTTCAGGTGTGGTATTCGTAATCAATAGTTTCCTTTATCACGAGTCTTCTCTGATGTTTCAGCTGTAGCAGTCGTATTCAGTAGTTTCCTTTATCACAAGTCTTCTCAGATTTTTCAGCTATAGCAGCCGTAATCAGTAGTTTCCTTATCATAAGTATTCTCAGATGTTTTAGCTATAGCATTCGTAATCAGTAGTTTCCCTTATCACAAGTCTTCTCAGAGTTTTCAGTTGTAGCAGTCGTAATCGGTAGTTTCCTTTATCATTAGTCTTCTCAGATGTTTCAGCTGTAGCAGTCGTATTCAGTAGTTTCCTTTATCACAAGTCTTCTCAGATTTTTCAGCTATAGCAGCCGTAATCAGTAGTTTCCTTTATCAAAAGTATTCTCAGATGTTTCAGCTGTAGCATTCGTAATCAGTAGTTTCCTCTATCACAAGTCTTTTCAGATTTTTCAGTTGTAGCAGTCGTAATCAGTAGTTTCCTTTATCATTAGTCTTTTAAGATGTTTCAGCTGAAGTAATTAGTCAGTAGTTTCCTTTATCACAAGTCTTCTCAGCTGTTTCAGCTGCCTTGTTTCTGTCCCTACTGTCGGTCTCAATCGATTCTTCTATTATCTTCGCATTCGACATCATGAAAAGTTCTATCATCTCCGCATGAAGACTGTTTCCAAGAAGGTCATTTATTGTTTTGAATTCTATTGAAAGGATTTTAAAAAGATCTATCTTCTTGGAAGTTTAGTTGAAACTATCAAGTGAACTCCCGATCTCCAGAGAATGAAGTTAACAAAGAAAGGGTTATGAAGAGGGAAGAAGCAATTACTCAGAGAAAATAACTGGGGGAAAAGAATGAGAGGTGTAAGAACTTAAAAGATGACAATCATGAGAGAGAGAGAGAGAGAGAGAGAGAGAGAGAGAGAGAGAGAGAGAGAGAGAGAGAGAGAGATGCAAGTTAATTGAAAATGTTGATTAACGACAAGGCGATTAAAGAAAGGGTGAGTTCGATGAAATGAAACAACAGAAGAAAAGAAAGAAGGGGGAAATGGTCTTCTATTTACTTGTGTAACGAAAATGCTGAAAATATTACAAAAGAATAAATATGTTAATAGCAAATGATTACTTGAGAGAGAGAGAGAGAGAGAGAGAGAGATGAGAGGAGAGAGAGAGAGAGAGAGAGAGAGAGAGAGAGAGAGAGAGAGAGAGAGAGAGAGAAGCAGCAGATCCCTCTAACTTTTACCATATTCAAGTTCATCAAAGATTTCACCACATCATTCCATACTAAATATTATCTAAAATAAACAACCAATTCCCATTGAGGCAATGTTCTTCAATTAGTTATTTTTGTTCTTGGCAACGGTTCAATGATGGATAGCTGGAACTTCCAACCAAAACCTGCGAAACTGCTTTGGGTACGACGGGTTGGCCCCAACGTTTGACCGGACAGTGACGTACCTATTCACACGTCATACGTTTTCAGCTACGTATTCTTTTGAGAGACGTGACCTACGACTCCGTCGAACTGGCCATTAACGGGAACATCGATACGTTAATCGTAAACAAATACGTAAGAAACAAAGACTGGCGTCGCAATGAATCCCGTCAGACTTGAATCGACTTGGGAATACAATTATTCGGCTGTCAACCCCGAAAATAGTGGGGGAGGTCAATTCCGGCTTAGGGGAGCAAAAGGGAGCAAGATACGTGAATGTGTGACCCAACTTTCAGTGGGCCCTAGAGAGGAGTAGCCCTTTTGGGTAGAGGAATCCTGTGGGGTCTGGGAGTTGGTCGTGGAGATTACTGAATATGCAATGTTGTTTTCACTGTAAACAACACCTAACAATGAGTAATCCCAGAATATTACAATGCTTTTTAAGAACGAATACAGTCCTCACGAGGGGTCCGTTGTTCCTAAAACAATGCACTATACTGTAGTCCATTTCTTTTAGCGAGTCATATTTGCACCGACTCGCAACGGTGCCCTTTTAGTTTGGAAAAGTTTCCTGGTCTCTGATTGGTTAGAATTATCTTGTCCAACCAATCAGCGATCAGGAAACTTTTCCGAGCTAAAAGGGCACCGCTGCGAGTCGGTGCAAATATGCCTCGCTAAAAGAAATGGACTATAGTATGCTCTGTATATTTTACGAACGAAAGGCTGTGAGAAAATAGTCAAGGAGACTTTGATTTGCTGAAATGGGGTTTGAGAATTAATATTCAGATAATGAATGTTTCCCCTTTTCCTTAAACTATACCAGAAATTTCCATCGGACTCCAGAGCAA
>NC_090731.1:18375647-18391769 GCF_036898095.1 Palaemon carinicauda | reverse complement strand
AGCAAGACAGTCTAGCAGTCAGCTGTCTGTTTCTCTTTAGGAAATAAAAGGAAATATAACCGCCAAACGTCTTTATTCAAATTCGCCTTCCAGTAAAACTTCTCTGCGAATTAACGGTCTTTGAGAAACTTTCCAGGAAGAAGGAATAAAAAAAAAGAGAGTTAGTTTTCTGAGAAACTTGAACTTCTAAAGCATTTGAATTCTGTCTAGTCCTGACACGATTTTACCAGAATTCCAGCATGAGAGAGAGAGAGAGAGAGAGAGAGAGAGAGAAAGATATATATATATATATATATAAAAAGATATATATATATATATATACATATATATATATATATGTATATATATATATATATATATGTATATATATATATATATATATATAGAGAGAGAGAGAGAGAGAGAGAGAGAGAGAGAGAGATCGTAATAAACATAACTGATTTCATTTGAATGAATAGTTTTGTGTTTACTTCTATTCAACAAGATCCTACTCACTTTCGAACATGAGCCTGTGTACAGTCGGAATATAGAATTAAAAAATGATATTGTCACATTATTTACAATTTTACAAATTGTCAAACCTGAGATTCACAACTCACCAATTTAACGGTTTAAAAGTTTAAAGGCCACTCATGAATGGCAGGGGCAAGGGACAGTGACATTGCCCTGTCGAGCAGGACAATGCCCTAGAGACTGACCATATACACATATGATCAGCCCCCAAGCCCCCTCTCCATTCAAGCTATGACCAAAGGGCCAGGCCCTGGCTGCTGATGACTCGACAACCAGAAAGAGAGAGAGAGAGAGAGAGAGAGAGAGAGAGAGAGAGAGAGAGAGACAGACAGACACACAGAATTGTTGTCTAAGAGAAGAGGGCGATCGAAGTTTTATCTGGAAGCATACCATTCGTTTCCCAGAAGCGCTTAAAAACGAAACTTCCAAGTTAAAGAGAGGCAAAACGGCCTTTGTAAACATTTATAGACAGTATTTCCCCACTAGACGTTGCTCTGTTCTTTTCAGTTACGATGTTTTCTTAAGCTTATGATCCCTGTTAGAGTATGAGACTTGTTTTTTTTAGAAGTCTATGAAATGAAAATAAGCCATTACTATGTAACCAATTAGAACAAGATTAGGGATTTTTTTTTTTGCTAGATGTAATACTGTAAATTTGTATCATATAATCAAAGAGCTTAATTTTGAGACATTCGTAAATTAAATATCGTAGAATTTCTTATTACAGAAACGATAGAATTTAATCGACTACTATAATATTCTTCCCAACATTTTCGTTTACTTGGAGACTCCAAAATTCTTGTACAAAATGTTTCCATGAAGATAGCCCTTTTACGTAGTATATATATATATATATATATATGTATATATACATACATATCTATGTACATACATACATATATATATATATATGTGTGTGTGTGTGTGTGTATATATACATATATACATATACATATACATATATATACATACATATATATATATATATATATATATGTATATATACATATATATGTATGTATATATATATATATACATATATATACATATATATAGACATAAATATATATATATATATATATATGTATATATATATTATATATATATATATATATATATGTATATATATATATACATAATATACATATATATATACATAATATATATATATATATATATATACTGTGTAAAAGGGCTATCTTTATGGAAATATTTTGTACAAGATATTATAAAGCTTTATCATGAGGGTCCATTAAATAAGATATTTATATGAGTAATGAAGTTATAACTCAAAAACACTGAAGACAACACCAGTAGGGAGAGAGAGAGAGAGAGAGAGAGAGAGAGAGAGAGAGAGTTTGCCCTTAACGAATCGGTGATTTTCTCGCGAGCTTTTCCAAGACTTTGCTTTTTCTGCTTCTCTTTGAGTATTGATCTGACTTTGTACTTCAAGGAATAAGAAAAAAGCAAAATGGGGGGAACGATAAACGGGATGTTACTAACTTCTCGAGAGCTGGATGCTTTCTTCTTTATGTTTACTGTGTTTCAATTGTTTGATTGTTTACTCATCTGCACAAAGAACGAGAGAGAGAGAGAGAGAGAGAGAGAGAGAGAGAGAGAGAGTTACCAGGATTTTGGACGTGTCAAAGAATTTTTAGTCCATCCGTGTAGGCTCCACTTGCTCTTTGGTAGAGCGATTTAGTTTAAGCATTTAGAGAGTTCTTATGATCTTTTTTAACTTATTCTTGAACTTTTTTACCGTATTACTGTTTACTACATCCGCTGGAAGTCTATTACAAGGATTTGTTATTTTGTATGTAAAGAAATTGCCACATTGAGTAGTATTGTATCTTTTCAATTTCAGTTTGTATCCGTTACCTCTGGACTGATTTGTGTCAAGCTAGTTGTTGTAATCTACATTTAAGAGAGAGAGAGAGAGAGAGAGAGAGAGAGAGAGAGAGAGAGAGAGAGGAGGAAAACAAAAGATGCTTTTATCTTTAAACAGAAAAATTGATAAAACGATGATTCATGACAAATTTAAATAAAACATGAAAAATGGAAGAATGGAAAAATGAGATGAGTGGGATGTCATGGTTGAAGAATAGAGAGATCGGATATATTAAAAGAATTAGCCAAAGAATTTGAATAATATATAGTGTAGGCTAAAAGGAAGACAGTGACTTTCGAATACTGTAACATGTTCTAGATTCTAGATTTTGTTACAATGTTTTTCAATTTTATTACGTTTTTTCTCTTTATCTTGCAAAACTAGATCATTGTTAGCATGTCTTCATAAATATCATTACAGTACTTAGAGAAATTAAATTATAAATCTAATTGTTTCAATTACACTTCACAAAGTCAGTTGCAATGTTGAATTGAGTAACATATTACTTGAGTAAGCCAATTGTGTGTGTGCTTGCGTGTGTGTGCGTGTGCGTGCGTGCGCGCACCAAGATAGATGGAAAGATTTACTCATAAATGGTGATAATGAATAATGATCTGAATAAGAATATATATATATATATATATATATTATATATATATATATATATATATATATAAATAAATATATATATATATATATATATACATATATATATAAACACAGTATAGGAGACCCTCTTTTCTGTATTTTTGATTGAAAACTATGTGTATGTGTTAGAGAGAGAGAGAGAGAGAGAGAGAGAGAGAGAGAGAGAGACGCCTCTATCTAAATCGCTTTGGCTAGAGATTCTTTTATTTTATCTGCCAATCTAGTAAAAGTTTGTCTCCATTTGAGGTTTCATGATTCAGTTCTAAGGGGTTTTGGTTAATGGAAAGGTCCAGTAATTTTTTTTTAATGACATTGTTATACCGAATATTGATTTCCCTTTTAGAAACTCATTTTCTATTTTAGAACTATTTTCTCTTTTGAAAATAATTATACATATTGGAAACTTTTTTTTCATTTTTGTAATCCATTTTCTCTTTCGAATCAATTATTCGTATTGAAAAACATTTCTTCTTTAGAAAACCCTTTTCTCTTTTAAAACTATTTTCTCTTTGGAAAATAATTAACCATATTGAAATTTTTTTTTTTTTAAATCCATTTTCTCTTTCGAAATAATTATCCCTATTGAAAAACCTTTTATCTTTTCAAAACAATTTTCTCTTTTGCATACCAATTTCTCTTTTGAAAACTTATCTCCGTTGGAAATCATTTTCTCTGTTGAACACTATTTTCTCTCCTGAAATCTAATTTTCGTTTTGAAAATGAATTTCTCTTTTGAAAGCTATTTTGAATTTTGAAAGTCAATTCTTTTTTTGAATACTACTTTCTCTCTGGAAAACTTTTTCA
Source organism: Palaemon carinicauda (assembly GCF_036898095.1). Lineage (NCBI taxonomy): Eukaryota > Metazoa > Arthropoda > Malacostraca > Decapoda > Palaemonidae > Palaemon > Palaemon carinicauda. The sequence goes on along the minus strand of NC_090731.1, from coordinate 18,387,916 downwards.
TTTAAAAATGAATTTTTCATTTGAAAACTTTTCCTTTTAGAAAACAATTTATTTTTTTTGAAAACTAATTTCTATTTTGAAAACTAATTTCTGTTTTGAAAACTAATTTCTATTTTGAAAACTACATTCTCTTATGAAAACATTTTTCTTCCTTGAAAACTATCTGTTTGGTTATCCGGCATTAATTCTACCGTTCATGTACCAAAACGAGGAAAAATGTTGATGAACAAATATGAATGGTGAGTTGATCTTCTATTAAATATGCAACAGCAGCTGCTCGGTATCTTAATAATGTCTTGGAGATTTCTTACGCGAGATAAGATTACAGGGATGATAAGAGTGTCACGACTGAGATAGTGTTGGCACGTGTTGAGCATGGCTGGCGGGGAGGGAGGGAGGAGGGTTTGGGTGGAATCTGTTAGGGGGGGGGGAGATCAAGAGGGAGGTAGAGGATTAGATGGCGAGATAATGTGAAGGATGATATGGAGAGAAGAGGTTTGGTGGAAAAGGATGCCTTTGATAGAAGGTATTGGAGAGGGCGTATCAAGCAACCGACCCCCTTAATGTAGGGATAACGGTAGGGAAGGATGATATGGAGAGAAGAGGTTTGGTGGAAGAGGATGCCTTTGATAGAAGGCATTGGAGAGGGCGTATCAGGCAACCGAACCTTTAATTTAATGATAACGGTGAGGAAGGAGAAAAAGATATCATTATGGAAAAGAATGTAGATGGTAAACAGTAATAAACATTAGTAGTTAGTAACGTTTTGCTCCTAAAATACAGCTTAGTAAAATGCGTAGATGAAACACTTTTGATATAATATATATTCATCCACAATAAGTGTCTTTGTCTATGATTGCTTGAAGAGTTTTATGGGTTTAAAGTATATTATTCACGAATCTACAAAATATATATGTACAATATTAAAAAATTGCCGGGGAAAAAAAAACGGTAAAAATCCTGGAATAAATGTTGCAAGGTATATACCATTTTAAAATCGGATATATTGACGTTAAGAAACCTGAAATAGATAAGAAGAAAGTAGGGTAAAATTTAAGGTCCCTTGTATTTACTGAAAAAGTGCCGAGAGGAGTGTATAAATACGGAGAATTTTCGTTTAAAATTACGTTTTTTTAACAGTGCAGAAAAAATATTATCTTCTCAGACTCATCTGAAAACTCAAATAAAAAAAGCAAATAACGGTTTTATACCATCGCTTATTTGGTGGGAACAAACATCATTTAATGGATGAAAACTCTCTGAGGACATTTCTACTTATATTCCTTCCTTCAATATCTGTAAAATCTGGCATATTGAACGAAGTTCTCTCTCTCTCTCTCTCTCTCTCTCTCTCTCTCTCTCAAGACTGCGTACTTAAGTGGAAGACTAGAAAAATTGCTGATTCCTATAACAGAGAGAGAGAGAGAGAGAGAGAGAGAGAGAGAGAGAGAGATCTGACATATTGAAATGGAAGAGTTCTTTAACGAAATTTTCTCTCTCTCTCTCTCTCTCTCTCTCTCTCTCTCTCTCTCTGTTATAGGAACCATCTTCTACTTCGAGCTTCATAGTTCTCAGCCATGTAGGCCTTGGTCTCCCAACTCTTCTAATGCCTTGTGGAGCTCAGTTGAAAGCTTGGTAAACTAATCTTTTCTGGAGTGTGTGAAAAGCATGCCCAAACCATCTCCATCTACCCCCACCATGATATCTACATAAGGCACTAATCCTTTCCTGCCATTCGACTCTCAATATTCTTCTGAGAACTTTGTTCTCAAATCTACGAAATCTGTTGGATATTGTTCCATTGTCATACCATGACTCATGTCAAGGTATGACTCACTCTGCCTGCTGGGTGAGTAGTCATCCTATTCCTTATCTTCTATTAGTTTATCACGTTGACAGTAACTATCTAATCCTCTATCCATCGACCGACAGCATTTACGAGTGTCGTGTGGCGCTATCCATCTTCTGGGAATTAATATCCTATTTATGTTAATTGAAGTTTCTTCTATTTCCTATTAGAATTATATCTATTGGACGTTAAAAAGCAGTTTGGGACTGTACATTATTTATGAAATAGTGTAGCGTTCGTAAGAATAGCACCTGTCCCTTTTTGAATTCCAATATTCCCTGAAGAAGAAGAAGAAGAAGAAGAAGAAGAAGAAGAAGAAGAAGAAGAAGAAGAAGAAGAAGGGTCCTCCCTTATTTAATATTCTACAGGTTAGGCTAGGTGCTGCCTTCTTCGAAAGGTAGAATAGAGTAAAGAGAAAAGAAAAAGAAAAAAAACCTGTCGCCTTAATGGAAAGCAATGAAGAGCTGCTTCACCCTCGTTACAGAGTTTATATATATATATATATATATATACATTTGTATATATATATACATATATATATATATATGTACATATATATATATATATATATATATGTATATATATATATGTATATATATATATATATATATGTCGTCGTCGGCGCCCACTCGTGTCCGAGTATTGGGTTCTGTCGTTAGCCATCAGCCTCCTATCTGTGTGGTGGGTGCTTATGTCTGATCAAGGCCAATAGAATTGGCCTTGTGTCTGATGTGGCTGTAAGTCCTAGTCTGTGGTGGAAGAGTCGCGGACAGTGTTCACAAGGGAGGGTAGGTGGTGGGCGGGGCTGTTCTAATCGCTCTCTCCTTCTTCTCCTCCTAGCCTCCTCATTTTGTCTCCTCCTCTCCTCGAAGTCCACGGTGCCATGGTGTACTGTACTCCTCCAGGTTTTCCTGTCCCTGGCTGTTTCTTCCCATGAGGAAGGATCGATGTCAGTTAGAGCCAGGGTGCGCTGTAGTTGATCTTTATAGCGCATTTTCGGGGCTCCTCGTGGTCTGGTGCCCTGGGTCAGTTCTCCGTAGAACATTTTCTTTGGGAGCCTAGATGGATCCATCCTATGCACGTGTCCTATCCAGCGGAGGCGGTGGTGGATGATGGTGGCCTCCACGCTGGTCAGCGAGGCACGTTCTAAGACGTCAATGTTGGTGGTGTGGCTCTCCCAGGGGATTTTCAAGATCTGCCTCAGTTTCATTTGTTGGAAGCGTTCTAGGTTTTTAATATCGTTTCTATATAGCGTCCATGTTTCACATCCATACAGGAGCGTGGAGAGGACTACTGCCCTGAACACCATTATTTTGGTGGTCATTGTCAGTGCGTGGTTTTTAAATACGCGGCAGTTGAGTCGGCCAAAGGCGGAGTGGGCTGCCCTGATCCTGTTCTCCACGTCCTTTTTGCTTGTGGGAGCTGATGTTAGGATATATATATATATATATATATGTATTATATATACATATATATCATATATATACATATATATATATATATATATATACATATATATATATATATATATATTATATATACATACACACACATGTATATATATATATATATATATTATATATACATACACACACATGTATATATATATATATATATATAAATTACAGGAATGTGAAAACAAGAGACATCCTTCGAATTCCTTTAGATCCGTATCTTGTGAAGTCCTTCAGATCTGTATCAGCTTCTACACCGTTATCAAGTTTTGATAACTTCAAGAATGCATTTCATTAAGAGCCAACGATGACCAAGAAATACGTCTGTAGAAGTCTCTCCTCACCATACGAAAAATGATTTTCTAAAATGCACTTTGAGTGTCGATATGGTACAGATAATATATTATTATTATTATTACTATTATTATTATTATCATTATTATTATTATCATTATTATTATTTGCTAAGCTACAACCCTAGTTGGAAAAGCAGGAGGCTATAAGCCTAGAGACTGCAACAGGGAAAAAAAGCCCAGTGAGGAAAGGAAACAAGGAATAATAAAATGTTTCAAGAACAGTAATATTCAAATAAATATCTCCTATATAAACTAGAAAAACTTTAACAAAACAAGAAGAAGAGAAAGAAGATCGAATAATATACTCGAGTGCACCCTCAAGCAAGAGAACTCTCACCCAAGGCAGTGGAAGACCATGGTATACAACAGGGGCTATGGCACTACCAAAGACTAGAGAACAATGGTTTGATTTTGGAGTGTACTCCTTCCCGAAGAGCTGCTTTCCATAACTGAAGAGTCTCTTCTACCTTTACCTACTGGAAAGTGACCACTGTGCAACGATAGTGCAGTAACCCCTTAGGTGAAGAAGATAACACAGACACTGAAATCTACAAACAAGAGCACCGAAGTGATCCTATACTGTTAAAAACCCCGTAGTTTTAGTCGGAAATTGCCTGAAAACTTTAAATCATTCATTCATTCTCCGTAAAAATATACTGTTCTCATCCGTATTTCAGTAAAATACAGGCGACCGTAATTTTATCTTTGTTATTATCTTTTACGGGGTTATGACTGTAATATCACTCCTCAACGTCAATATATATCCGTTTTAAAACTGTAAATATCTGGCAACATTTATTCCAGGATTTTTACCGTTTTCTTTTACGGCAATTTCTCAAGTGTATGATAATTTCAAATACGATTAACACCAAGAAAGGAGAAGCATTATCATAGCCGCTTGCGGTAAATAATAATAGTAAAAAAAAAAGTGACAATACCCGACTGATAAGAAGAGTTATTTACATGAAAAAATAACGAAACAAAAGAAATTTAAGGTTTTTAGTTAGTTTGGATTTAAAGAAGTTTACCAATTATGATTTTACATTCTTTCCTGAATTCAAAACTTAGGTAATTGCAAGAAAGCTTAACCATAAAAATCACTTTTCAATGACACATGAAATCGTAGAGACAAAATTTCAGTAAAAATACATCACATTTTTTTTAGAATTCGTTTTGAAATACCACACCATTAAAAATTTACTAAATAAAAAAAAAGAAAAAAAATCAGCCAAAATAATCACTTTTCAATGACATGAAATCTTAAAGACAAAATTTCAATGAAAATACATGTCAAAAAACTTTTGGAATTAAGTAAGTCTGTCAATTATGATTTTAAATTCTTTTCTGAAATAAAAAATTTAAGGAATTGCAAGAGAGCTTAACCACAATAGTCACATTTCAATGACATGAAATAGTAGATACAAAATTCCAGTAAAAATACATCACAAAATTCTTCTAGAATTCGTATTGAAATATCACACCGTTGAAAAAAAAAAAAGAAAGAAAAAAATATGTCAGCCAAAATTATCACTCTTCAATGACATGAAATCGTAGATACAAAATTCCAGTAAAAATACATCACAGAATTCGTATTGAAATATCACACCATTAAAAGAATTACCCAAAAAAACAGTCAGCCGACAAAAGATAAAACCCCTTTCATAAATATTTGACAAAACTTTGCATAGGAATCTTGTGCTTTCAGTTTTCAAATCCAGAAAACGTAAACATAACGATGTGTTTTAGGTTTCGAAGAAATATCATTTTTGAGAAATGCGATCGTTTCAAGGGAGACGCTTAACCGAGAGACCTTGGAAGATTGGCCAAACTTTCTTATCCAGTCTCTGATATTCGCAAAAAGGGAGATATTTGATGCAGCAGGAAAGGGACCCTGCTGGATCAATCATTGACATGAATTCTCTCTCTCTCTCTCTCTCTCTCTCTCTCTCTCTCTCTCTCCCCAGTATCACACATCCATATACATATATACATAAACATACACATGGAGGTTTTGGGGGAGCCTCAAGGTCCATCTGCTGAGTCATCAGCAGCCATTGCCTGGACCTCCTTGGTCCTAGCTTGGCTGGAGAGGGTGCTTGGGCGCTGATCATATGTATATATGGTCAGTCTCTAGGGCATTGTCCTGCTTGATTGGGCAATATCACTGTCCCTTGCCTCTGCCATTCATGAGCGACCTTTAAAAACTTAAACCTTTAATTGAAATAAAACGATCAATGCATAATTTGAGAATAAGATGCTCACGCATGATCAGTCACAAGCAAATATTATTATTATTATTATTATTATTATTATTATTATTATTATTATTATTATTATTATTATCATTATTATTATTATTATTATTATTATTATTATCACCTCCGCAAACGAAGTTGGAAGGAGGTTATGTTTTCGCCCCTGTTTGTGTGTGTGTGTTTGTGAACAGCTTCATAACCTTAATTTTAATCCTAGAGTAATGAAACTTCAAGGATTAACTGTTATGTAAAAAGCTGGAAATTATCAAATTTTTTGAAGGTCAAGGTTACGGTCAAGCAAAATGTCCAATTCACGTAAAAAGCCATAAGTTTGGACATCGTTGTCACAGAGACTTCAAACTTAGTTCATATTTGAGTGTTTGAAAATCCACGCCAATTAATACATGTTAAGGTCAGAGGCGGAGGTCTGCACTTTACTGAGTGCCCTTCTATAGTAACTTTCTTTTAGCGATGCAGATTTGCACCGACTCGCAGCGGTGCCCTTTTAGATCGGATAAGTTTCCTGATCGCTGATTGGTTGGACGAGATAATTCTAACCAATCAGCGACCAGGAAACTTTTCCGAGCTAAAAGGGCACCGCTGCGAGTCGGTGCAAATCTGCATCGCTAAAAGAAATGGACTATAGTTATTATTGTTATAAGTTATTGAACCAACTACGGGCTGCATCATTGCAAGAGTCCGTGCTTGGCCGAAAGGGCCAGGCAATCTACAGCAACGTAAGTCATCGAGATGGCAATCACATCAGCAACTCAAATGTTACACGTCCTTGATTTATACACGATATCTTTCTGGATAGTCTGTCTGTCTGTCTGTATAGATTGCCTTACCTTGTGTAAGACCCGGGCTCTTGCCTTTGGGCAGCCCAGAAACAGGGATAGTCTCTCTGGAGGTTAGAACTCCATGATACCTCCGAGTCAAATTCTCTGGTATATCAATCGCAGAAATATCCCAAGTGGAAAGCTGCCTTTGAGAGTTTGAGGAACTTCCATTAGGACGACATGGCTATCTCACCCAAAAACATATATTTTTCCTATCTAAAACCCATTTTTTATTAATTACCTTGTTCTGATGAAGAATCATAAACTGAACTGAATTCACATTGAGTTTTTTAGCCTACATCTTTTAAAGTAGTACCTCATCATTTTATGATATTTTCTGAGTAAAAATGGATCGCGAGAATGATTATTACCTTCGCCAACGAAGTTAGGAGGAGGTTATGTTTTACTCCCTGATTGTGTGTTTGCTTATGTGTATGTTTGTTTGTTTGTGAACAGCTTTCTGGCCACAATTTTAATCGTAGAGTAATGAAACTTGCAGGGATTAACTGTTATGTATAAAGCTGAAAATTATTAAATTTTGGAAGGTCCAGGTCAAAGGTCAAGGTCACGGTCAAGCAAAATGTCCAATTCACGTAATCAGCCATAAGCTTGGACATCGTTGTCACAGAGACTTCAAACTTGATTCATATTTGAGTGTATGAAAATCCACACCACTTGATACATGTTAAGGTCAAAGGTCAAGGTCGAGTAAGAGGTCGAGAAATAAGCTGCCGCGGCGGAGGTTTGTGTACTAATGAGTGCCACTCTAGTTTGACATGCTTTTTTTTATCAGTACCATCCTTGAATAATTAAATTCCCCTCTTTCAAATAGTATAATGATATAAAATTGCATAATTGTCCACATAAATAGCCCATTTATCTTTTCCTCCGAAAAATTTCGTTCTAGTAAAAATCATGATGAGATTTCGTTCAAGTAAAAATTATAGGAAAGTTAATTAGCCCAATAAATTTCGTAGGCACAAAATTAAGCGAAAGTTTGTCAAACAATCTTAGTTGCTAGATTGTGTTGTTTATTTTTTTTTTTTTACTTTTATATTTGCTTAAAGAAATCTTGATTTATGGCAATTCCCAGAAGCATCCCTATTTGTATCCGGGACTCTTGATAAAATAAGAAAAACAATTTCTTTTTAAAGTCTTTGGAGCCCTGTAAAATAGAAGTCTAACCCATTGGAAGGTACTTTACTTACTTTACTTTGATGGCTGCTTTTCCGGTCCCATGCAATTTTATATCATTATACTATTTGAAAGAGGAGAATTTAATTATTCAAGGAGGGTACTAATAAAAAAAAGCATGTCAAACCAGAGTGGCACTCGGTATTACACAGACCTCCGCTGCGGCAGCTTATTTCTCGACCTTTTGCTCGACCTTGACCTTTGACCTTAACATGTATCAAGTAGTGTGGATTTTCATACACTCAAATATGAACCAAGTTTGAAGTCTCTGTGACAACGATGTCCAAGCTTATGGCTGATTACGTGAATTGGACATTTTACTTGACCGTGACCTTGATCTTTTACCTGGACCTTCCAAAATTTAATCTTTTCCACTCTCTACAGGACCTCCACTGTCGTTTTACCTTATTCGTTCAGGGCATTTAACGTTTCATGTCTCGTATTCTTCATTTACTGTTAAATTAAATCGCCACTGTCAAAAGACTCATGAAATAAGAAAGTCTTCAGTTTTCTCTTGAAAGCCTTAATGTCTTCAATCATTCGAATGTTACGTGGGGCTTATTATATAGTCTCGAGGCCGCATATTTAAAGGCTCTAGATAATCTTTAATATTACATAAATTTTGTTTTATTCGAAAAATCTTACCTTTCATTAACAACAAAGACCTTAGCATAAACAAATGATTTTCCATCTCGATTGACGAGTAGCCGACACTTTATTAAACTTTAGTTCTTCTTGCTGCGGTAAGATTTTTCATCTTCACCCGATTCTTTTTAGTAACCAAAACTCCCCTTTACCTATCTTCTTCATATGATTATTCAAGATTTTATTCTTTCCTGATATTTAGTTTTCATTACAATTATTTTTTTTTCTTTTTCATCCGGATTTTCAAGGTCACGTCTTTTTTGCTATCACAATTTTCATACACCTGTTTGAGGTCATCATTCAATTCTGGGTTGTTCTTCAGGGTCTGTGCCAGTCCTTTTACAGCCTAAGGCTTGAGTTCCCTTTGCTTGATGGTACTGTATATTTTCCTCGGCTTAAAACACTTCAGTATCGGCACTAAAGGATCAGCTATTCCCTTCATTTTACCTAATCTGTTTCTTCCCAGGGTTGATGGGAAAATAAAGGATAGTTGAATATTAAGTTAGCAGGAAAAACTAGAAATGTAATGAATAGGATTTAAAACACTGACTTAAAAAAAAATGGTAAAGTCTGTGAGGTTGATTTTGGCCACTTTAATTCATAAAGGCTTTTAAGGTCGCTCATGAATCGCAGAGGCAAGACATTTCCCTATCTTGCAGGACAATGCCCTAGAGACTGGCATATATACATATGATCAGCGTCCAATCTCCTCTCCACCCAAGCTATGACCAAGGAGGACCAGGCAATGGCTGCTGATGACCCAGCAACTAGACCTATAGGCTCCCCTAAACCCCCCACCCTTAGCCCATAAGGATGCTGAGGTCGCAGTGACCAAAGGAACTAACGAGTTTGAGCGGGACTCGAACCCCAGTCTGGCGTTCACCAGTCAGGGACGTTACCAAATCGTCCTCCATACTATTAAAGATTTATTCTGGTCTATCATTGGGGAATTAAAACAAACTTATAAATTTTACCATAAATATTCAAGTGGCTGAAAAGTATTTGATTTCTTTGAACCTATGATCCAAGCTTTTCACCTTCATCATCATCATAATCATCATCATCATCTCCTCCTCTTACGCCTATTGACGCAAAGGGCCTCTTTTAGATCTTACCGGTCTTTATCTTAAGTTTTTAAATCAATACTTCTCCATTCATCCTCTTCCACTTCACGCTTTATAGATCGTAGCCAAGTAGACCTGGGTCTTCCAACTCTTCTAGTACCTTGTGGAGCCCAATTGAAAGTATGTAGAACTAATCTCTCTAGGAGGTTGCGAAGAGGATGGCCAAACTATCTCCATCTACCCTTTACCATGACCTTTGATAATTTCTCTCCCAAATGTTAGCCATTTGGAAAAAAGATAATTTAAGGAAGACTTTCATTAAACTGAAAAAAATTAGGACATTCGAATTCTATCAACCACAGACAGGCAGATAAACGAGCTGAACTAAGAGTACAGCGTACTAAGAGGAGGCAGATAACCAAACTGATTTAACTGAACAAAGAGTACAACCTACTAAGAGGAGGCAGACAACCGAACTGAACCAAGAGTACAACCTACAAAGAGGAGGCAGACAACCGAACTGAACCAACAGTATAACTTGCTAAGAGGAGGCAGATAACCGAACTGAACCAAGACTACAACCTACTAAGAGGAGGCTGATAAACGAACTGAACCGAGAGTGCAACCTTCTAAGAGGAGGCAGATAAAGGAACTGAACCAATAGCACAGCCTACTAAGAGGAGGCAGACAACCGAACTGAACCGAGAGTACAACCCACTAAGAGGAGGCAGATAACCGAACTGAACCGAGAGTACAAGCTACTAAGAGGAGGCAGATAACCGAACTGAACCAAGAGTACAACCTACTAAGAGGAGGCAATGGTCCGGCAATAGTGAACCAAAATGTTAATTACGGATATTGATGTAAAGCTTAACGCTCGCGTCCAATATGATCCATTCATTTCCGCTACGATTTCATCCTTTCCTATTCTGGAGACCGAATGTATGTAGTGATTAGCCAAGCCCGGGAATGCGGAATGAAAAGCTTTTGACGAACGGCGAATCGTATGTGGCAAAGAGCGTTTATTCTGTCGATCAATAGCAGATAGGAGGGGAAATCTTTTACGATAAACTTCAGCTTTAACAACACTCTTTGAAAATTGAGAATCCATGCATGTTATTAATGGCTGAAAATGAACTGGTTTATAAGTTATACGAGTAAGAAGTAAAATTCCATTCAGTTGCGTTGGTTTTCGTCTACTTTTCGGGATGCAGTCCACACCAAGTCAAAGATCTCTCTCTCTCTCTCTCTCTCTCTCTCTCTCTCTCTCTGTTTATTCAAGACCATTTATAATACAATACATTAAAGACTGACTAGACATATTGAGAGAGGTAAACAAAGAGTTTCGTATGACCCTCTTTGGTTCCTTGGATATCTTCCTCTATTAGAGGCAAAATAAAAGAAATTATCTTTTCATGTGATGGCTAATGGAATGATAAATATGGAATTAATGGAAAAATGTTTTTATATAATTGATAATTTCGTTAAATTGTGCCCTGAGGAACTAAAGAAATACAATTGAATAAGAAGAAAGATTTCATTGGATGGATAATGTTCGGAATGTCTTAATTCTGAACATCTAGATTTATATGGAAATCATAGTAATCTCGTTGTCATTTATTTACAGTTGCGAGACGACCAATAAACACCCTCTCTCTCTCTCTCTCTCTCTCTCTCTCTCTCGATATATATACATATGTATATATATATACATATATATATATGCATACGTGTATATATATATATATATATATGTATATGTGTAATATACATATATATATATATATATATATATGTATATATATGTGTGTGTGTGTGTGTGTGTGTGTTATATAAAAATCATGGCCTCCAGGTAATTTAACCCCCGGTATTTGACTGCCAGCCAGTTTCATTCCCCGCAAATTCACTCCCAATGTTGTTATTATTTCAATTTTTATTTTTGTTATTGTTGATGAATTTCAGAGTAACTCCATTAACTGAAAGTGCCGTGAGAAACTACAAAAATGAGAGAATCGACTAACCTTAAAGGTAGTCCAAACCCTTTTGACCATAGGTATTGTGTGAGGCTATGGTTTAAAGGCCACTCATGAATGGCAGGGGCAAGAGACAGTGACACTGCCTTATCGAGTAGGACCATACATGTGATCAATGCCCAAGCCCCCTCTGCACCCAAGCTAGAATCAAGGAAGCCCAGGAAGTGGCTGCTGATGACTCAGCAGATAAATCTTATTGACATCAATCCAGAGGAGGACTAGTTGAGTCAGACACTTGGAGCCGTATACAAGAAGGGGTTAACATCGTCCTAAACTCCCCTAGCTGCACTTGCTCTCTAGCCTTTAGCCCAGACACTAGCCATTGCAGAATTTCTTACTGAAATTAATCCAGAAAGGGGCTAGTTGAGTCAGACACTTGGAGTCGTATACAAGAAGGGGTTAACATCGTCCTAAACTCCCCTAGCTGCACTTGCTCTCTAGCCTTTAGCCCAGACACTAGCCATTGCAGAATTTCTTACTGAAATTAATCCAGAAAGAGACTAGTTGAGTCAGACACTTGGAGCCGTATGCAAGAAGGGGTTAACATCGTCCTAAACTCCCCTAGCTGCACTTGCTCTCT
>NC_090731.1:18355479-18375147 GCF_036898095.1 Palaemon carinicauda | reverse complement strand
AAATCACATCATGAAGATACAATTGGAATTAGAACGTTTTTTTTTTATAACCAATTAATCATTTTAGTAGTTTTAGATTCCATTATTGCTGATGAGCCAAATGTACAAATTTATGAAATGAATGATTTTTGGGGAGTTTTCTAACCCAAGGAGTCCATTCCTAACTCTACAGTCAAAGTATAAACATATTTTCAACCCTCATATAACTTTTTAATCAATTATTTCCTTATTTCCTTTCCTCACTGGGCTATTTTTCCCTGTTGGAGCCCTCGGGCATAGCATCCTACTTTTCCAGCTAGGATTATAGCTTAGCATGTAATAATAATAATAATAATAATAATTAATAATAATAATAATAATAATAAATAATACTAATAATAATAACACTCTGCTTTAGTTAAAAACAACTTTCTTTTTTAATATATGACTTTATTCTTTTAAACCTCAAAAGGATATTTTTTTCCCTTAAAATTCATTGGTTAATTTTGAAAAAAAAAAAAAATCAATCAATTTATCTTAAGGGAAAATTATGCCCATTTTCTGTTTACATTCTAATCACAATAAGTAAATTACTAAAAAGAAATATCATTCTTGAACTCATAAGTCACTGACTTCCTTACATCTATAACCATCCCTCTTATTATTATTATTATTATTATTATTATTATTATTATTATTATTATTATTACAAGCCAGGCTATAACCCTAGTTGGAAAAGCAAGATGCTGTTATCCCAATGGCTCCCAACAGGAAGAAATAGCCCAGTGAGGAAGGAAACAAGGAAATAAAAAAACTTCAAGGTAAACTATAAGGAAAGAATAAACAATCAAAACAAAATATTTCACGAACAGTAACAAGATTAAATTAGACCCTCTTTACATAACCTATACTTCCGCTTTCCTTCTTTTTCTATTCATTCTAGATTGAGAACTGAATTGGATTTATGAATTTGGTCCATATATGGCACAGAGTTGGGACCAGCGATACTATCAAGCACCCTGATAGCGATTTAGCTATCTACTACAAGACAACATAGTAAGAGTAATGTTTTTGCTCCTGCAATTTTAGAAGCAATGTTTTCTTTTCTTGTTTTGCAAAAGTACTTTTACACAAGTTCACAATCTTCTTCTTCTTTGTCTGCTCTTTTCCCACTTTTATGTGGGGGTCGATATTTCTGGCCAGCTTTCTCCATCTACCTCTGTCCCACACTTCATCACCGGTTAATCCCTTTGATCGAAGGTCAGCCTTGATACATTCCACCCACCTTCGCTTTGGTCTCCCTCTCCTTCTCGTTCCCTGTAGCTCCATTTCCATCACCCTCCTCCCAATATACTGTTCATCTCTTCTGATATGACCATACCACCTCAGTCTACTTTCTTGGAACTCATCTGATAGTTTTCTAACTCCTGTGGTACCCTATTTATTGCAACAGCAAAGGCTGGTTATGAGAACGGCTGTTACACTTCAGCTTAGCTTTATAATATTGACACTTGATGGTACTGCATTTTTTTAACCTGATCTTGCACAACTGCAGTCTGGCTGTACTATTAGTCTTCTGGAAGGATTTCAAACGTTAAAGATGCTATCTGAGTAAGATCTGGACAGTAATTTTATTCTTCCGGAAGCGTTTTAACGTTTGAATGGCCGTATTGCATCTCAAATTTACAGACCATTAAACCTTCAATAAATAAGGAAGCAGCACTTGAAGGCTGGTCCTTGCCAAATTTGGGAGATGGATTTTAAATGCAGAGGGTTGATGGAATGTGGGAGCCGGATCCGTGTAATTTCCATTCTTATTTAATTTATATTTGGAGGGTCATGATGTATTATTATTATTATTGTTATTATTATCATTATTATTATTATTATTATTATTATTATTATTGTTATTATTATTATTGTTGTTGTTGTTGTTGTTACTATTATTATTATTATTATTATTATTATTATTATTATTATCATTATTATTATTATTATTATTATTATTATTATTACAAGCTAGGCTATAACCCTAGTTGGCAAAGCAAATAAAAGTCAAAATGTATGTGATATACAAATCACTTTTCTACTAGTACAGTATACTAACATCTCCTCTCTCTCTCTCTCTCTCTCTCTCTCTCTCTCTCTCTCTCTCTCTCTCTCTCTCTCTCTCTCTCTCCATGACACGACCTTTAATATTTTCATATAAAGTAAGAGCTAAGAGTAAACTCCCTTGGATTTACTAAGTCCACATTTGCCCAGAAAGGTTTCGAAAGCAACGATACTCATGAAGAGCTTTGCAAATGGAATGATTAATGAACTGTTGATGATAAGGTCAAATGTTCTCAAATTTGAGACTTAATTGCAGAGCTTGAGTGCTGCGAATGAACATCATAAATTACTGTTTGGCCGAAATTCCATGTTTCCAAAGTTAAGTGGTAGTATTTTTTACTGGAAATAAAACATTCTCATAATTATAACGTAGAGAACTTTAGAAATATATTTCTTTTGAAAGTCACTCATGAATAACAGAGGGAGTGGACAGTGACAATGTCCTAGCTAGCAGGACAAATGCCCTAGGATTGACCATATATTATTATTATTATTATCATTATTATTATTATTATTATTATTATTATTATTATTATTATTATTATTATTATTATTATTATATTATTATTATTATATTACTTGCTAAGCTACAACCCTAGTTGGAAAAGCAGGGGAAATAGCCCAGTGAGAAAAGGAAATAAGAAAAAGAGAGAAGTTATTGATAATTTAAATAAAATATTTTAAGGAACAGTAACAACATTTTAAATAAATATTTCATATATAACTATAAAATCTTAACAAAATAAGAGGAAGAGAAATAAAATAGAATAGTGTCCCAGAGCAGAGAACTTTAGAAATGCATTTCTTTTTAAGGGCTTGAAAGGCTACTTATGAATAGCAGATGGAGTGGACAGTGACAATGTCCTAGCTAGTAGGACAACGCCCCTACAGGTTGACCATAAATACATATGATCAGCGCCCAAGACCCATCTCCACCCAAGCTAGGACCAGGGAGGGCCAGGCAAAGATTACTGATGACTCAACAGGTAGACCCCTGTCCGGCGATCGCCATGCAGGGACGTTTCCAATAGGCCACCGCAACCCATATGGTGAGAAGAATATTTCCTTGTGTTTATCTAGTGTATATTAGTATTTATTAACGATTAACGGGTTCTAGACGAAGAAAATCAGATGCAAGTGTAGCTGTAATATAGAAAAAAAAAATGAACCGTAATGGTGTTAGCTATTGCTAATGTTTGCTGATCTTACAATAATGATTGGGAATAGAGAAGAGAAATTGAAGAATCTCGTGAAAGAGCTTGGGACTGTTAGCAAAAGAATATAAGGTGAAGGATGGATATGGAGATGATCTGGAGAGGAGAGCAAGAGTGGGATTATGAAGTCAAATGATGATTATAGCAGTTTTTTCAAGTTGATGAATATTTTTTGTAACAAAATTGAATAGATAGGTACCTCCATTCTTGGAGCAACTTTTGTAAAGTTTTATACAAAAGCCGAGTGTGAGATTATTTTCCAGTTTTATTCAAATTATTAAAAAAGCATGAACTTCATATCCTTATGCTACCGTTTATATATATATATATATATTATATATATATATATATATATATATATATATATATATATATATATATATATATGTGCATATATATGCATATATATATGCACGCACACACATATATATATATATACATATATATATATATACTATATATATATATATATATATATATATATATATATATATATATATATATATATAAATCTCTCTCTCTCTCTCTCTCTCTCTCTCTCTCTCTCTCTCTCCTCTCTCTCTCTCTCTCTCTCTCTCTATATATATATATATATATATATATATATATATATATATATATATACATATATATATAAAATGTATATATAATGTATATATATATATGTATACTGTATATATAGATAGATAGAGAGAGAGGGATTTATGTATATATATATATATATATATATATATATATATATATATATATATATATATATATATATATATATATATATATATACATATGTGTGTATGTACAATATATATATATTATATATATATATATATATATATATATATATATATAAATCTCTCTCTTTCTCTCTCTCTCTCTCTCTCTCTCTCTCTCTCTCTCTCTCTCTCTCTCTCTCTCTCTCTATATATATATATATATATATATATATATTATATATATATATATATATATATATATATATATAAAATATATATATACATATATGTATATATATAATATATATATATATATATATATATATATATATATATATATATATACATATATATATGTATATATATACACTATATATATACATATACTGTATATATAATACATTATATATATATATATATATATACTATATATATATATATATATATATATAAAGTATATATATATATATATATATATATATATATATATATATATATATATATATGCACATATATGTATGTGTATATATATATAGTTATATATATATATATATATATATATATATATATATATATATATATATATAATACATATATATATATATATATATATATATATATATGTATATATAATATATATATATATATATATATATATATATATATATATATATATAATATATATATATATAGAGAGAGAGAGAGAGAGAGAGAGGAGAGAGAGAGAGAGAGAGAGAGAGAGAGAGTTGGAAGCAAATGAAAGACAAATCATAATTTCTAGTCTGATATCCTCGTCTTTCCGGATAACGCTAATCCTTTAGAATTGGTTTAGATGATGAGAATCTCATTAGATCAAAATAAACGTAAAAGGTTCCAGGAAAAAAATCCAATATCAACTCTCCATTGGAAGAAAGAAGAAGAAGAAGAAGAAGAAGAAGAAGAAGAAGAAGAAGAAGAAGAAGAAGAAGAAGTAGGAAACAGAAAGAACGAAGAGAGACAAATCTTCTCGGAGGAGACGGTTAAGTAAATCTCCCCCAGACTCTTCATTCACTTGGATTGATTCCTTAATTTCACTTTAAACTAATGGACTTAAAACTTATTTGTCATTTTCTAGCATTTTTTGGGGGGGGGGGGTATTTTATTTTTTTTTTTTTGGGAGGGGGGTTATTTTACTTTTTTTTGGGGGGGGGAGGTTTGGGAGGAACCTGTTACGGGGTGAAGATCAAGAGGGAGGCAGAGAATTAGATGGGGGGGGGGGGGGGAAATAAGGTGAAGGATGATGTGGATAGAAGAGGAAGTTTGGTGGAATATCATGCTTTTGATAGAACGAATTGGAGAGGGCACATCAGGCATCCGACCCCTTAATGTAGAGATAACGTAGGGGAAAGAAGAAGAAGAAGGAAGAAGGAGAAGAAATAGAACATAAAATTTAGAAATATTTAGCGGATTATGAAATACTGTCATTGGAAAAAACTTTATTTTGACATTTCTAAGAATACTGCTTTATTATACATTTCTTTCCCCTCATGTGTGTCCCTCTCTGTCGTTACTTAGGCCTCGTCATTGACAACAAAACTGACTATTTGCGTTTTCAATTGATATTCTATTTTCCTTTTTAGTTAGACTTATTTCTATCTCCTCTCTCTTCCCCGATAGGCCTACTGTTTTAGGCACCGATTCTTCTCAAATTTTACATCTGTAGACTATAATTAAAAAAGCAATATTATCTCCAAAATGCAAATGATAAAATTATGGTTTATTGAAACCAGTAATTTCATTATGGCTGGCTGGACATATATTATACCATCATCATTCATCATCATCATCATCATCTCCTCCTACGCCTATTGACGCATCCACTGTCTTGGGTTGGAGGTCTCTTGCTTGAGGGTACACTCGGGCACACTATCTAATTTCTCTTCCTCCTGTTTTGTTAAAGTTTTTGTAGTTATTTAGGAAATATTTACTTTAATGTTATTGTTCTTAAAATATTCTATTTTTTCTTGTTTCCTTTCCTCACTGAGCTATTTTCCCTGTTGGAGCCCCTGGCCTTATAGCATTGTGCTTTTCCAACTAGGGTTGTAGGTTAGCAAATAATAATAATAATTATAATAATAATAATAATAAAAACGGCCTCAGTTAGATTTCGCCAGACATCTCTATCTTGAGCTGTTAAATTAAAACTTCTCCATTCATCACGCTTCATAATCCTCAGCCATGTAGGCCCGGGTCTTCCAACTCTTCTAGTACCTTGTGGAGCCCAGGTAAATGTTTGGTGAACTAATCCCTCTTGGGGAGTGCGAAGAGCATAGATATGGCATAAATGCTAAAGGTAAGGAAAGGGGTAAATATTTCTTGGTGGTGCCATCTTCCTGAAATATTCTAAACTATTAGTTTATATAACCAAGAGACTAAATTATTATTATTATTATTATTATTATTATTATTATTATTATTATTATTATTATTATTACTTGCTAAGCTACAATCCTAGTTGGAAAAGCAGGATACTATAAGCCCAGGGGCTCCAACAGGGAAAATAGCTCCGTGAGGAAAGGAAACAAAGAATTATAATAACCATTTGCCGATACCAGTAGTCAATTATAATGCTTTACTTACAAAATCATAATCATCACAAGTATTCGTACGCTTTTAACATAGCCAAGTAAAAACACATAAATCATAAACGCTAAATGATAATTACTAAATATTTTGAAGCATTAAAGTCAAATTATCTGCTAATTGGTAGAGACTTGAACATTTAATGTCCACAGTTTGTCTAGTCTGAAATATGCAAATTAAATTTAGCTGGAAAAGCGCTTCTCATAATTTATTCTATTTTTTTTTCTTTTTTTTTCTTTTTAGCAAACAAAGCTCGACTTGATGTCATTTGGATTTCGGGTAACAGGAGTGAATTATGTATGTCAACATTTTGCATAGAGACAAAAAGATGCATTTTAAATTTTTCCTCCATTTTCACTTCAGAATTAATATTTGTTATATGTGATTTTTTATGATGGATAAATACATCGCATTAATAATAAAAAAGTTATTTTTTATCATTCTTATTATTATTATTGCTATTATTCTGGCGTATTGGTAACGTCTTTGCCTTGTGATCGCCAGGCTAGGATTAGAGTCCCGCTTAAACTCGTTAGTTCCCTTAATGTCAGCAACCTCACCATCCTTGTCAGCTAAGGATGGGAGGTTTGGGGGAACCTTCAGGTCTAACTGCTGAGTCAACAGCAGCCACTGCCTGATACCCCCTGGTCCTAGCTTGTCTGGAAATGGGGCTCAAACTCGTTAGTTCCTCTAATGTCAGCAACCTTACCATCCTTGTCATTTAAGGATGGGAGGTTTTGGGGAACCTTCAGGTCTAACTGCTGAGTCAACAGCAGCCATTGCCTCGTACCCCCTGGTCCTAATTTGTCTGGAAATGGGGCCTGAGTTCTGACCATATGTATATATGATCAGTCTCTAGGGCATTGTCCTGCTAGTAAGGGCATTGTCACTGTCCCTTGCCTCTGCCATTCATGAGCGACCTTTAAGCCTTTAGAGTAACTAGTATTACTGTAAATTACTGACAACGGAAAATGAATGATCTAATAAACATCTTTGTCTAAGAAAAAAAAATGTTACATTATTTAATGTTGTTCCTATTGTTAAGATATTCTATTTTGATTGTTTATTACTTATCTGGTAGTTTATTTATTTCCTTGTTTCCTTCCATCACTAGAATATTTTTCCCTCTTAGAGTCCTTGAGCTTATAGCATCTAGCTTTTCCAATTAGGGCAATAATAATAATAATAATAATAATAATAATAATAATAATAATAATAATAATTGCAGGATTACCCACTTTCACACACATGTTGAGTAATCAACCACTTTCTTACATCTGTCGGATGATCAACACTTTCTTATACATCCGGGATGATTACCCACTTTCTAACACATGTTGGGTAATTACCCACTTTTGTATTCATGTTAGGAGATTACCTATTGAAAACTAGATTGTTTGCATTCAAACATGCATTGGATTAAGTACCAATTGATAGCCACAACGTTTCAGATTGACCTGTTTCGTAAATTCCAGTTGATAGCCCCAGCGTGTCAGATTGACCTGTTTCGTAATTTCCAGTTGATAGCCCCAGCGTGTCAGATTGACCTGTTTCGTAAATTCCAGTTGATAGCCCCAGCGTGTCAGACTGACCTGTTTCGTAAATTCCAGTTGATAGCCCCAGCGTGTCAGACTGACCTGTTTCGTAAATTCCAGTTGATAGCCCCAGCGTGTCAGACTGACCTGTTTCGTAATTTCCAGTTGATAGCCCCAGCGTGTCAGACTGACCTGTTTCGTAAATTCCAGTTGATAGCCCCAGCGTGTCAGACTGACCTGTTTCGTAAATTCCAGTTGATAGCCCCAGCGTGTCAGACTGACCTGTTTCGTAATTTCCAGTTGATAGCCCCAGCGTGTCAGACTGACCTGTTTCGTAATTTCCAGTTGATAGCCCCAGCGTGTCAGACTGACCTGTTTCGTAATTTCCAGTTGATAGCCCCAGCGTGTCAGACTGACCTGTTTCGTAATTTCCAGTTGATAGCCCCAGCGTGTCAGACTGACCTGTTTCGTAATTTCCAGTTGATAGCCCCAGCGTGTCAGACTGACCTGTTTCGTAAATTCCAGTTGATAGCCCCAGCGTCTCAGACTGACCTGTTTCGTAATTTCCAGTTGATAGCCCCAGCGTCTCAGACTGACCTGTTTCGTAATTTCCAGTTGATAGCCCCAGCGTCTCAGACTGACCTGTTTCGTAATTTCCAGTTGATAGACCCAACGTATCAGACTGACGTGTTTCGTAATTTCCAGTTGATAGACCCAACGTATCAGACTGACGTGTTTCGTAATATCCCATTGATAGACCCAACGTATCAGACTGACGTGTTTCGTAATTTCCCATTGATAGACCCAACGTATCAGACTGACGTGTTTCGTAATTTCCCATTGATAGACCCAACGTATCAGATTGACGTGTTTCGTAATTTCCCATTGATAGACCCAACGTATCAGACTGACCTGTTTCGTAATTTGCATCATGGACGATGACCTGTGATGTTCACTTCTTGTTAAATGTGTTGGAGTAAGGTCAAAGCTTACGTCTATTCTTCATCATCTCCTCCTACGCCTATTGGTGCAAAGGGCCTTGGTTAGATATAGCCAGTCGTCTCTATCTTGAGCTTTTAATTCTATACTTCTCTATTCATCATCTCCTACTTCACGTTCCATAATCCTCAGCCATGTAGGTCTGGGTCTTCCAACTCTTCTAGTGCCTTGTGATGCCCAGGTGAACGTTTGGTGCACTAATCTCTCATGTGGAGTGTGAAGAGCATGCCTAAACCATCTCCATCTACCCCTCATCATGATCTAATCCACATATGACACTCGAGTAATCTCTCTTATAGTTTCAATACTACTTTGAAATTTATATTGATGGAGATTTGCTGATTTCTATAAGATAGGTTTCTACGATTATTTTTCCTTTATATTTTCACCTATATGTACGTGACTAAGGCCAATTTTACGGGCAGTACAAATATTTAATTATTAACAAATAGGATATGTTAATTTTTTTCATCTCACTTTTTTTGACATTCAATCTAAGAGTTTCCTTTATTATTATTATTATTATTATTATTATTATTATTATTACTTGGTAAGCAACAATCTTAGCAGGAAAAGCAGAATGCTATAAGTCCAAGGGCTTCAACAGGGAAAAATAGCCCAGTGAGGAAAGGAAATAAGCTACAAGAGATGTTTAAGAATTAAAATAAATCTTTCATATATAAACTATTAGAACTTGAAAAAAAAAAAAAACAAGAGGACCAGAAATAAAATAGGAGAGTGAGAAATCTATCAAATTTGAAAAAATACAATTAAGTTCAATCACCATATCTAAGTTTTATAAGAAAGAACACTATTAGACTCAGAAATTACAAGTTAGACTTTTTATTTATTTATTTATATTTTGGTATGTTTATGCAGATTACAAAGCCCAAGGCTGTGAATATTTGATTGCAAAGTTCACGGCAGTGAATATTTGATAGATTTTCATGATTTGAATATATAAACTTTTATGCCATCCTGGGAAAAGGAATCGTTGCAAGGTTGAAGTTTTGACTGACTATTCAAAACGCCATGTTGGTTCAGACGGTGAGTTATTCACCGTCCTGTACCGCACGTGCTTCATACACGATCATACACTGTAATGCTATCTCTCTCTCTCTCTCTCTCTCTCTCTCTCTCTCTCTCTCTCTCTCTCTCTCTCTCTCTCTCTCTCAAAAAAGAAAAAAAATGCCTCTAGTAGCAGCTCAAGAGACATTTAGAAAACCCTCAAGTATCAATAAAGAGAGATAATTATTTCGGAAAATTGGGCCATTAGTACCTCCTACTAGAGTTACGAGGACCATTCCAGTATCTTGTACGTGAATGGGGGGGGGGGGGGGATGGAGCTAGTTTGGAAAGTGGAATAGCCTTTTTCTTCTATCTTTTATTATGAAAATAGTTACATTTTATTAACTAACATTTTTTCTCTATCAAGAAATATTCCTTTACAAATTATATTTTACATTTTTGTATATACATTATAATATCTATTTCAATATAAAAAAAATACAATTTTATTATTCTTCTAAATATGTTTTTAAGTTAGAAACATACTGATCTGTGGAAATATTTTTAACATGGAATAGCTTTTCGAGTTGCCATAAAGATGTTGGAAATGGAGGAAAAGCATTTCCTTTAAGGAAACGAGACATTATTGTTAGGTTTATTATCACTTGCTAAGCTACAACCCTAGTTGGAAAAGGAGAATACTATAAGCCCTAGGGCTCCAACGGGGAAAAGTAGCCCAGTGAGGAAAGGAAATAAGAAAACTACAAAAAAAAGTAATTAAGAATTAAAATATTTCAAGAACAGTAACAACATTAGAATAAATATTCTATATACAAAAACTTTGAAAAACAAGAGGAAGAGAAATAAAATAGATTAGTGTGCCCAAGTGCATCCTCATTATCATTATTATTATTATTATTATTATTATTATTATTATTATTTGACAAGCTACAACAAAAGTATGAAAAGCAGTATGCTATAAGCCGAGGGGCTCCAAAAGGGAAAATAGCCCAGTGAGGAAAGGAAACAAGAAAGAAAAGTAATAAACAATTAAAATGAAATACTTTAAGAACAGTAATGAAAATTAAGATAAACATTTCATATACAAACAATAAAAACTTGAAAACAAAACAAGAGGAAGAGAAATAAAATAGAATAGTGTGCCCGAGTGTACCCTCAAGCAAGAGAACTCTACCCCAAGATAGTGAAAGACCATGGCTATGGCACAGTCCATAAGCAGAGATGATAACGAACTTTATTTTTCTATGTTTTTCAAATCATTCTCACGTTATCTTTGAAAAGCAAATATATAGAATTTATCAAATCTAATATTGTGTTTTTATTCTTCAATCTGCATAATTAGGAGAAATTGGCTTGACTAAAGTGTTGTACTTATTAATATTTCACAATTATAAGTCAAAATGTTAAGAGGAAAATTAATATTAGGTTATTATCATTCAACAATCAAATGAAAGTTTTATGTATGATGATATTTTATGGGTATGACAAAATGCATGCTGTATCTTCTATCATTTGATAATGCAATTTGGAAAATATAGCATCCTGCTTTTCCAACTAGGGTTGTAGCTTAGCAAGTGATAATAATAATAATAATAATAATAATAATAATAATAACAACAACAACAACAGCAACAACAACAACAACAATAATCATAATATCAACAACAACAACAACAACAACAACAATAATAATAATAATCATAGCAACAACAACAACAACAACAATAATCATAACAACAACAACAACAACAAAAACAACAATAATAATAATAATAATAATAATAATAATAATAATATGTAATGGTCATTCAATGCTAATCTTTCACATGCAGTCAGGAGCGAAGAACCTCATTTATACCATTAATATCCCCACTATTACTATTTGCGTTAGCGAGCACATTAATTTCCCTCATTGCTGGAATTTCCTCTGCTTTCCAATTGGTCTCGTAATAACTACTGAGCTAGAAAATAAAACCCTGAACTTCGAAACTTGGTATGAAGGGATTTTTTTTAGAGAACTTCTGTTGAAGCTGCCATATTTTTTAAGAGTTCTGGGAGTGAATTAGGTTGATTACTCTGGACCCTGCATTTCTGTCGAATTACGTATTGGGGGAAACCACTTGATATGGGCCTACTTAACCTGGTAGTCCTACTGCTATGGAAGTTGAGTAAGATAGAATTATGTGCGTGCATTCCTATCTAGATACTTAGCAGCCATTTTGACGGGTTGCGTACACTAGTCTACACACACAAGCACACACAAACACACACACATACAAGCACACACAAACACACACACACACACACACACACACACATATATATATATATATATATATATATATATATATATATATATATATATATATATATATATATATATATATATATATATTTTTGGGCTCAAGCCATGTGGAAGTTCCTATAGGGTAGCTTCCTAGGGTATATTACAACTACGGCAATATTCCCAGAGAATTTACCTTAAGGTACCAGAATTCTAACTCCTGGAGCGAGTATCCCTCGTGAAAGGGATATCGCGACATATCAGAGGACGTATTCTAGACACGTCACATGGCAATCTACATCCTGGACAGAGATTTCGTCTCGTAGGAGGTGATTGGCGAGATACGAATTCGGGAAAGAAAAAGGGGAGCCGCTCCCAAGGCTTCCCTATACCCCGATTCGTATGCGTGCCTGGCGCCAATCCTGGCGCCATCTGTATTCCTTTTTGCGTAGCTTAACAACTCGGTGTTTTTTCCTGTTTTTCTCGCAAATCTTGGATTTATTCGGCTTTTTATGGCTTCTCCGTCTTCGTTGGCCTCTGATAAGTTGAGTATAATGTCTGTTATATATAAATGTAGGCTCTTGGTTAAATTTTGAGTGATTAATAGGATTAATCTTTGATACAAGAGCCGTAGCCTACCAGAGGTGTCCTGGACACTGTCGCTCGCTAGGTATAAATTAGTTAGTCAGAGCGACATTCCTGGTTGTTTTGCTTTAATAAATTTTAGCTATTTAGAATTACATAGGATTTCCTTTCGTGCTTAGTATTATTTGGCGAAGTATTCGCCATTCTGGCCTACGCTAGGCCATGTAGCCTAGTCGTTTGGTCCTAGTACTTCATGCATGATTTTGGTTTTTCCGAGTGTAATTAAAATTTTATTGAAGCTTTAGGCTATATCTTATACATTTTAGACTGTGTGGAATATTTCCAAGATTGTATACGTGTGAGTTTCGGTGAATTAGGTAATCAATTCTCTTGGTGCCTAGGCTAGTTGCTTATGGAGCCTTAGTATACTTTATCATACTCCCCGGTTGCTTTCTTTTCTTCGGAGAAGGTATGCAATCCCTTTCCCTCTGTTTAAGCCTTGGGCTTATCCCTAAGTGGTTTTTTCCGAATTTATTTTCGATAAAACTATACTAGGGTGTTACTGTACCTTCCTGTTCCTGTAGTTATGGTTCAAGAGGGACAGAACAACAGAGTTTTTAGTCTGAGTCTGTGTTGTCTGGCTTGGGGCTGAGTCCCCCTCGCTGACATAACACATACAAAGGGAGCTTAGCTCCCTTAGGTCACTACCGAAGGTTTCTGTAGTTATGATTCCTTCTTTTGTGATCTACCAGACTAGTCCTGTTGCTGTTCTCGGGGGAGGATAAGTTCTTCCCTTGGGAGTAGCAACGCCTTCCTTGCTTTGGTGCTCTGGAAGCTGGCAAGTATTGCTGGCCTTTCCCCTTAGATCTCCCTTAGGCTAAGATAAGTTTCTTGGCTGCGGGTGATCTGTCACTAAAGCAAGGTTGGCAGGACCCTCTTGTCCCTTCCCCCTCTATCTCCGTAATGGCCTAGCCATTACTGTACTGTACGTCGTTCTACATCTAGACCTAGTATAGGTTAGGATGTGGAATTGACTCAGCCACTTGCCGGCCGGCAGAGCTGGCCGGCAGGGGTCTTACTGTACTGTACGTCGTTCTACTTCTGGACCTAGTATAGGTTGGGATGTGGAATTGACTCAGCCCCTTGACGGCCGGCAGAGCTGCTGGCCGGCAAGGGTCTTATGTTTTCGAGTGCTGCCCGGACCTCTCTTATTCCCTCATCCATGCCTGCCGGCAGAGCCGGACGGCAATGGTCAAGGAAGCCTGAATTAGTTTCTCCCCTTCCTTATATGCACTCTTTCGGTTGCCGGGCTTGGAGGTTGTGTACACTCTTATCCCGGCATCCATTCTATTTTTCTTCTAGTGCTGTACCTGTCCCGGCTGCCGGCCTATGAGGCCGGCAGCCGGGCAGGTGTAGTCCTCTGGTTCTTTTGCTGCCGGCTGGCATCGGTCTTGTACCTTTGCCGGCCGGCTTATGTCAGTCCTTGTCTGCCGGCCACCAAGAGTGTGGCCGGCAGCTGGGTACTACCTTGTGTAGTTGCTGGCCGGCAGCCATTGCCGGCCAACACTGGCTGTTACCGGCCGGCAGTTGCTGCCGACCGGCACAGGCATTTGAACCAGAGTGCTGCCGCCCTATAGCTGTTAAGTAGTATACTTTAAAGCTACCTGTGGTGTGTGCCGGCCGGCAAAGGCAGGCCGGCACACATCCCCCTATACTGTACTAGTATTCTTCTGTATAGCATATACAGTAAGAAGAAAACTATAGTAAGGGTTTTGGTACAGCACTGTATCTTCTAACACTATTGTGTTTTCTTGCACATCCCTTTGATGTTGCCCTCAGATAGGAAGCTGAGTTCTTCCCTGTCTATTATCCAGGATTTTAAAATCATTGCTTAGGTGTGAGCTCCACCTGTTTCCTCTGGAAACCTTTCATTGGTTACTCTAGAAGAGATAAACCATTTTGATTTTATTATCTGGAAGGCTGCAACAATGGGTTGTGAGGGAAACACAAGTGTGTGTCTTTCCTTTATGAATTGTTATGCTATACAATGCATATCCAGTGATACATAGTTCACTTGATACTCATGGAAATTTCTTCTCTTTACAGGAGGACCCTCCGAAGTGCGGAAATGTTTTCTGCAATGTACGCAGCAAGAACCTCTGCGGACATGAGTGTTGTAGGAGACACGCAGCATGCGCTGTCTCCAAGGTTGATCTCCAGTATTGGGACCCTCAGGTATGTACTGTATGCACTAACCTGATTACTGAGGCTTTTGATTCCCCTAGAACGGCGGAATCAAGGGATATAGCAAGGGAAAAGCTTCGTACTTGGGTAAGGGGCTTCAAGAAGAACACCTCTGGCCCTTATCTTCCAAGTGAGAAGATGAGGGCGTATCTTTTTCCCCAGGCATCAGCTGATGCAGTGATTCCCCAGCCTCAAGAGGAGATCCCTCAAGATCAAGTCCAGGTGGACGTGGAAGTCGCAGTTGCGATGCAAGACATCCAGTTAGATGACAGGATGTCTGACCTGGACGAACATTTGGAACAAGACCTCCTGGCAGAAGGATGAGGTCGACGAGGTGTCGGCTACTCCGGTTCAGATTCCGGAGCCTATTCCCTCAACATCGGCTGGTCTCCCAGTAGAACTGGGACAAGCCCTCTCTTCGATTGTTGGAATGATCCAACAAATGCAGAAGGAGAATCAGGAGAAGGCGGCTGCAATGGAACTGCGTATGCAGTCCCTGGCAGAATCACATGGGCCCCGGAAAAGGCTCAATGTGAAAGACCTTCCCATATGCTCAGATGCTAACCCATGGAGGTATGCTGAGCACATGCTGATGACGACTGGAAAGATCGTCATCTCGGATAAGCTGGGTTCAGTTCCCCTAGAGGAGGTAGAATTCTGGCCCAGCAAGGCATCATATCCGGACTGCTATGTCCGGCTGAGAAAAGAACCAGCTTCAAGGGAGGAGACAGAGCCGAAGGAGGTCATTATTATGGACCACGCTAAGGCTAAAGCCCTACTTTCATCCTCGATGAAAGAGAGGGGCTTCTCTAACTCGAAGGTAGCTGCATTGAGCAAGAAGCTCCCTTCTTTTGTGTCCTCTCCTGATAGAGCCTTCCCCTTTTTACAGAAAGGGTTTGCGGCTGTCCTAAAGGCAGTCGAGGCCGGCAAGCCTTGCTCCTCCCTGGAGGAGTGTAAACCCTTGTCGCTGGCCCTGCCTATGGACCACAAAGACTGGAAGGATGTCCATCTGACATTCTCAGTGGGAAAGTTGGAGGCTGATATTGCCGGACGGCAATTCGGCGAGGACCTCCCCAAGCTGTCCGAATCTCTTTTACGAAGAGAGTTCGAGACAAAAGAAAGACTGGCTGCCTCAATGTCTCATCAGACTACTCTTGAGACGATGGTAAGTGACCCCAAGGTCCATGAAATGTTCATGGTAGTGGCTAAGTCTCACCTAGCCACAGTGACGAAGGACCTTTATGGCTTCGTCAAGGCAAGGAGAGCTTGCAGGGAGTTCGTGTTCACCGGGGCTTCGGTGAAACACGAGCCAAGGAAGTTAATCTCCTCCAACATTTGGGGAAAATACCTTTTCCCTACCGATGTGGTCAAAGAGGTTGTTGATAAGGCCGCCGTGGAGAATAGAAACCTTCTCCAGAAGTGGGGCCTGGCTATCAAAAGAAAATCTTCCCCGGATGAGGGTCCTCAACCAAAGAGGAAAAATATGAGGACTAGGCTACCGTCTCGGCCAGCCAA
The DNA here is from genome assembly GCF_036898095.1 of Palaemon carinicauda. Taxonomy (NCBI): domain Eukaryota; kingdom Metazoa; phylum Arthropoda; class Malacostraca; order Decapoda; family Palaemonidae; genus Palaemon; species Palaemon carinicauda. Next base: position 18,358,316 of record NC_090731.1, on the reverse strand, counting down.
GCCTTTTAGACAGCAACAGCAACTGCAATTGCCATTGCCTCCAGTGCCCCAGATGGTGGCACAAACCCCGACTACTTTTCAGTGGGTACCCCAGGCTGTGCCAGGTCAGTCAACCACATTCACCCCAACGTTCGAAGGACAGTCTTCTTCCTTTCGTGCAAAACCTAGAGGAGCAGCCAGAGGCTCGTCTAGGCGCCCCTCAAGGGGAAGGGGATTCAGAGGTGGTCGTGGTCAGGGAGGCAAGACCTCAGGACGGCAGTCCAAGTGAAACGATACCGGTAGGAGGGAGACTGATGAAATTTTGGGATCGCTGGACCTTCGATCCCTGGGCCCAAAGCCTACTCAAGAATGGACTGGGCTGGAGCTGATACAGCACTCCACCCCCGTGCCTTCAGTTTTTCCAACACTCCACCCCCGTTTTGGAGGAGTACATTCAAGAACTGTTGGAGAAAAATGTGATCCGAAAGGTGAAGTCCATCAAATTCCAAGGGAGGCTGTTTTGTGTTCCCAAGAAAGACTCGGAAAAGCTCAGAGTCATTCTGGACTTGTCGCCCCTCAACAAGTTCATAGTGAATTGCAAATTCAAGATGCTAACACTGCAACACATAAGGACCTTACTGCCCAAGAGGGCATACTCAGTCTCTATAGACTTGTCAGATGCCTATTAGCACATTCCAATCAGCCGTCGACTCTCCCCCTACCTAGGGTTCAGGCTACAACGGAGACTATACGCCTTCAGAGCCATGCCATTCGGGCTAAACATAGCCCCAAGGATTTTCACGAAGCTTGCGAGCGCAGCTCTCAAACAATTACGCCTAAAGGGAATTCAGGTAGTAGCCTACCTGGACGACTGGCTGGTGTGGGCAGCATCCGAGACCGAATGCTTGCAAGCTTCCAGTCAGGTGATCCAGTTCCTAGAGTACCTAGGCTTCAAGATCAACAGAAAAAAGTCTCGACTTTCTCCATCCCAAAAGTTCCAGTGGCTGGGAATCCACTGGGACCTTTTGTCACACAGTTTCTCCATCCCGACGAAGAAAAGGAAGGAGATAGCGGGCTCTGTCAAGAGACTTCTAGATTCCGAAAGGATATCAAGACGCGAACAGGAGAGGGTACTAGGCTCTCTCCAGTTTGCTTCAGTGACAGACCCAGTGCTAAGAGCACAGCTAAAGGATGCAACCGGAGCTTGGAGAAGGTATGCATCAAACGCGCGAAGAGATCTGAGAAGACCAGTGCCGCCTCGGCTACGTACTCTTCTCAGACCTTGGTCCCAAGCCAGACATCTAAAGAAGTCGGTTCTTCTTCAGCCACCTCCCCCGTCGATGACGATTCACTCAGACGCCTCAAAGGAGGGATGGGGAGATCACTCTCATCGGAAAAAAGTCCAGGGGACTTGGTCCAAGCTATTCAGGACCTTTCATATAAACTTTCTAGAAGCTATGGCAGTGCTCCTTACCTTAAAGAAAGTCTCCCCGCGTCACTCGATCCACATAAGATTGGTGATGGACAGCGAGGTGGTTGTGAGATGCTTGAATCGACAAGGGTCGAGGTCACCACCTCTCAACCAAGTGATGTTAGCCATTTTCCGATTGGCGGAAAAGAAGAAGTGGTACCTGTCGGCAGTTCACCTTCAAGGAGTCCGCAATGTGACAGCGGACGCTCTATCCAGGTTCACACCGATAGAGTCGGAATGGTCCTTAGACGCAGGATCATTCTCCTTCATTCTGAATCAAGTCCCAGAACTGCAGATAGACCTCTTTGCGACGAAAGACAACAAGAAGTTGCCCCTGTACGTGTCCCCGTACGAGGACCCCTTAGCGGAAGCAGTGGACGCAATGTCCCTCGACTGGAACAGATGGTCCAGGATTTATCTGTTCCCTCCTCACAACCTTCTGTTGAGGGTCCTCAACAAACTGAGATCCTTCAAGGGGGTAGCGGCAATAGTGGCCCACAAGTGGCCGAACAGTATGTGGTTCCCCTTGGCGTTGGAACTACAGATGAAGTTCGTGCCGCTACCACATCCAGTTCTGACCCAGCGAGTCCAGAAGTCGACTGTCTGCACTTCATTACAGAAAACCCGGACCCTGCAGCTCATGATTTTCTCGCCCTTGCGGTGAGAAAGCGTTTCGGGATTTCGAAAGCCAGCATAGACTTCCTAGAGGAATATAAATGCAAATCGACTAGAAGGCAATATGAGTCATCTTGGAGAAAATGGGTGGCCTTTGTAAAGGCAAAGAATCCGCAGGAGATCTCAACAGACTTCTGCTTATCTTTCTTCATCCACCTCCATGGCCAAGGGTTGGCAGCTAACACGATTTCAGTGTGTAAATCTGCTTTGATGAGACCCATTTTATTTGCCTTCCAGATCGACCTAGGTAACGAGATTTTTAATAAAGTTCCGAAAGCCTGCGCTAGGCTCAGACCTTCAGCACCTCCAAAGCCCATCTCATGGTCTTTAGACAAAGTTCTTCATTTCGCCTCCCTGTTGAGCAATGAAGAATGTGCGTTAAAGGATTTGATGCAAAAAGTTATTTTCCTATTTGCACTCGCGTCCGGGGCCAGGGTTAGTGAGATAGTAGCCCTCTCGAGAGAGGCAGGTCGTGTTCAGTTCCTGGATGGGGGGGATCTGAACCTGTTTCCGGATCCTACGTTTCTCGCCAAGAATGAGTTACCCACCAACAGGTGGGGTCCCTGGAGAATCTGCCCTCTGAAAGAAGATGCATCTCTATGTCCAGTAGAATGCCTAAAGGTCTATCTTCGTAGAACTTCAGACTTCAAGGGTGGTCAACTATTCAGGGGAGAAACATCAGGCTCAAATTTATCTCTGAATCAACTCAGAG
>NC_090731.1:18347979-18350479 GCF_036898095.1 Palaemon carinicauda | reverse complement strand
TCAGTGACATATTTCAATGACCAAAAGAACCATCTACGAAACAACAATAGTCAGTGACATTTCAATGACCAAAAGAACCATCTACGATACAAAAATAGTCAGTGACATATTTCAATGACCAAAAGACCCATCTACGATACAACAATAGTCAGTGACATATTTCAATGACCAAAAGAACCCTCTATGATACAACAATAGTCAGTGATATTTCAATGACCAAAAGAACCATCTACGATACAACAAGAGTCAGTGACATATTTCAATGACCAAAAGAACCATCTACAAAAAAACAATAGTCAGTGACATATTTCAATGACCAAAAGAACCATCTACAAAACAACAATAGTCAGTGACATTTCAATGACCAAAAGAACCATCTACGATACAACAAGAGTCAGTGACATATTTCAATGACCAAAAGAACCATCTACGATACAACAAGAGTCAGTGACATATTTCAATGACCAAAAGAACCATCTACGAAACAACAAGAGTCAGTGACATATTTCAATGACCAAAAGAACCATCTACGATACAACAAGAGTCAGTGACACATTTCAATGACCAAAAGAACCATCTACAATACAACAATAGTCAGTGACATATTTCAATGACCAAAAAAACCATCTACGAAACAACAATAGTCAGTGACATTTCAATGACCAAAAGAACCATCTACGATACAACAAGAGTCAGTGACATATTTCAATGACCAAAAGAACCATCTACGATACAACAAGAGTCAGTGACATATTTCAATGACCGAAAGAACCATCTACGATACAACAATAGTCAGTGACTAAGCAAGATGTAATATCTAGCTTTAGGCTGACCTCAATAAACGTGAAAACAACGTAGGATTTCCTCCTCTTTCCTCCGCAAAAACATTCCCTGTTTACATACTTCGGATTTTGGAGATTTTTTTTCCACATCGCTGAGCTTGGAGTTGAACTATTTTTGAGTTTTAGACAAATAAAATTTGATATATTTGTGTTCTGATTTGTTACCTCCGCCATCGAAGTTAGGAGGAGGTTATGTTTTTGCCCCTGTTTGTCTGTTTGTTTGTTTGTTTGTGAACGACTTCCTGGTCACAATTTTACTCATAGAGTAGTGAAACCTTCAGGGGTTAATTGTTATGTTGGGATGTGGAAGTGATTTAATTTTGAAAGTCTTAGGTTAAAGGTCAAGGTCAAGCAAATGGTCGACCGAATTAACACTGACCTTAACCTCGCGTTCAAAAACGCCTTCAGTCTAAATTGATTCCGGAGAAGGCAAAGTTGTTTTAGAGAAATAAGCTGCCGTGATGGAGGTCTGCACTCCGAGTGCTTTTCTTGTTTTCTTTATATTTTTTCGCTAGTATATTGAGTTTAATGTCATCATCATTAGCCATTACTAGGCTACTGCAGAACAAAGGCCTCAGACACGTCCTTCCACTCGTGTCAGTTTATGGTCTTTCTAAGCTAGTGTATACCCGCAAATTTTCTTAGTGCGTCAGCCCATCATCTTATTTTCCTTCCTCTGCTTCTTTTCCAATCTCTAGGGACCCATTCTGTTATTCTTAATGTCCATCTATTATCTGTCACTATAACTATATGTCCTGCCTATGTCCATTCCTTTTCTTACATGTTGTTAGAATATCCTCTACTTTAGTTTGCTCTCGTATCCATGTTGCTCTTTTTCTGTCACTTAGTGTTAATCCCATCATTATTCTTTCCATAGCTCTTTGAGTTGTAATTAGCTCAAGTTCTAAGGTTTTAGTAAGGGTCTAAGTTCCATATGCATAAGTTAATACTGGTATGACCATCTTACTGGATAATGACAAAGTTGAAACGTAAAACTATCATATCTTTTCTATTCTAGTAAGATCAACTTTAGTCCATTTCTTTTAGCGAGTCATATTTGCACCGACTCGCAGCGGTGCCCTTTTAGCTCGGAAAAGTTTCCTGATCGCTGATTGATTGGACAAGATAATTCTAACCAATCAGTGACCAGGAAACTTTTCCGAGCTAAAAGTGGACCGTTGCGAGTCTGCAAATATGACTCGCTAAAAGAAATGGACTATAGATGTATGTGAAATTTTGTTTGATAGGACAAAACTCAGGCATTTTATATTCTACAGGAAATACATCATACCTACATCAGCGTTATTGACAAAGGAGAGAGAGAGAGAGAGAGAGAGAGAGAGAGAGAGAGAGAGAGAATTTAACTATACTAGATACACTCAGTATAATTCAAAATTTAATTTTCATTCTCATTTTTTTTTACAAAATCACCATATTTTTTAGTAACTTTTTTTTTTTTTTTTTAATACAAAATCACCATATTTTTAGTCACTATATTTCCAAATAAATATTTCCTGTTATCAAACGTATGTTAGTGAGTATTTTATACTACATTTTACAAGTCAAAAATAATCCAAAATTTATTTATCTGTTTTACTAAAATGAAAAAAAAAACACTCTTGACTTAGTTTTACAATCTTTCCTTAATTAACAGCGTT
>NC_090731.1:18327979-18342979 GCF_036898095.1 Palaemon carinicauda | reverse complement strand
TCACTATCCCAGGATGATATTTTCTGTACCAGCCGGGGATGAGTAAAACCATCCAAGCATCTTTGTCTGGGAGTCGGAATGAAAAGCCTCACAGGTAGTCGCAGAGTTGTGGAAATTCTTAATACCAAGGGTCATGCGGTAAGTTATCACACAGCTGAATCAATTGAGACGGATATAGCGTCAAAAATCACAGCAGAAGGACAGCTTTTACCTGATATGCTTTTACCTCAAGTTGGTCTCTCCACAGGTCATGCTTGGGATAATCATGACGAGCTGACAGAAACCCTATCTGGCAAAGACACTCTTCATGACGCCATTGTGATATGCTACCAGAATAGGCCTGCTGCAGGTGTGATGCAAGGTGCTGAGACTAAAGGGACCACGAATACTGATGCAACTACTGACCTAGTACCTGTGAAAAGACGATTAATATTTGATGCGCCTCAGCGACAAATCATGCCATATAAAAGAAAGCCATCACTGTCGAGGTTCGAATTTGAAAAATATTTACAAGATCCACAATCCATCCTGGAGATAACAAAGAAAATGAATATCATCTGGTTAATCTGCTGCTGCCTGATGTCCAGCACCCTTATGTGGCAGGCTGGAATTTCTTGGTCACAGAGGACAGACTCCCTTTGCAGTAGATTGGGTATATGGAAAATATTGAACTACCACCAACAAGATTGGATGTAGTTAAAGAAACTTTGGTCAGGTCTCAAAAGGTTGCAAGTGAGTGCAGTGAGGCATATGCTATAGTGACACGTGACCTTGTTATCACAAAACCTGCACTCCAAACCAAGCACAAGAATCCTCTCTCTTTGACAATATCTTCGTTTGTTTTGGTGCATTTCACATTTCCATGGCCTATTTCAGCATATTAAGTTATAATGTTGAATCGTCTGGTTGTACCGAGGTTCTTAGCTTGGCTGATGTGTTGGCTCATGGTTCAGTACGAGGGTTCATTGGTGGAAAACATTTTAACAGATGCAAGCGTATCCATCCCCTGTTTGCACTTGCCTTGCAGATTCTGCATTTTAAGCAATTTTTGGTTGAAGGTGGAATACCAGACGAATGCATGGCGTTGTTGAATTCATTTTCTGCAGACCCATCACCCAATCACTTTTGACATTATTGGAGTCCACTGTAATTTGTAATTTGTTGGAAAGATATGGTAAATTCTATGATCAGACTCGTCAGGGTCATCATGGCTCTACTGCTAGGCTCTGGTTTCTCTACATTGATCTCGTTTATATATTCATGCTTTTGGACAGGGCCAGCAGGACAAATGACCTAGACCTCTACATCTATGCTTTAGGCTCAATGATTCCTATATTCTTTGCAATTCACAAGTCAAGCTATGCCCGTTGGATGTCATTGTATCACCTCAATCTGCTCAATATGGAAATGAAACATCCCGGAATCAAGCAAAGTTTTGAAGCAGGTGCCATCTCTGTGCGGAGAACTAGGAATACCTTTTCCAAAAGTGCATTTGCTATTACCTTACAGCAAGATGTGAATAGGGATGCCACATCCAGCTAAAAGGGTATTGGTGCATTTACACAGAATGTTGCAGTCCGTATGGGGTTGACAGTGACAAGATCTTTTAGGGGAGCAATTGTGAGTTGTCTCCTGGAAATGGCTGGAATCACACTGGTGGATGATACAATACAGGAACTAAAGCCATCAAGGATAGCCAAAGACAATGCACACCTTAAGAGCACGATCACAGAGGTGGAGAACACGCTCAATCAATTCACTGTTAATGATGATACTCTGTATTGCCTAAACACAGGATGGTGTGAAAGACAGACTTTTGCAGTCAAAAGAAACTGCTTCTACCTGGCATCAAGTTTTTGTTAATGAATGTAATGTAGATGGTGGGCGTTTTGAACGGGCTGTTAAGCAAAGAAAGGTGATAAATGTCACACAGGATGCAGTAAAAGTTAAATTCACCACAAAGGACAAACAGATCAAGGAAGAAAAATGCACCAGAGACATATTTAGAAGGCTGCTGTATTTGTCAGTAACACAAGAACTTGATCTTAGTATTGACCTGTCCTATCTTCTCACTCCAGTTCCTTTCTCATTGTGTCATATAACTGGTGATATGAACAAGACATCAAAGAGGACATTAATGGAAAAATTAGAAGCAATGAGAACCTTGAATGACATACCAGACAGGACTAATGTCTATATTATTGATGCTATGTTCTTCCGTACGCTTGACATGCCATCCACCTAGGGGGAATGGCAATGTCCATTTTGAAATAAGCTTGTAGCACTGGTGAAATTGTATACATAGTCTGTGACACATATCCTAATGGGCCAAGTATCAAGGACATTGAACATGACTTGTGTGGTAGGACACCCACTACCTACATAATCACTGGCTCGTCACAGAAAAGACCACCAGATCTCAACACGCCTTGGAGCACATCACATTTCAAAACAGAGATTTTGGCCTTCTTGAAGGATGAATGGTCGTCAAATAGATATGCATCGACTCTTCAGGGACACCAGGTCTACTTTGCAGTGGAACATGAATGCTACCTTTACACTTCAGCACATGAAACTGTCAACAGGATCCTGGTTCATGAGCTTCAGTGCAGGCATGAAGAAGCTGATACACGGTTACTGTACCATGCAAACTTTGTTGGTGTTAACCATGATGTGGTCCCAGTGATTGCCATTCACAGTAACGACACTGACGTCTTCATCATCCTTCTCTACCATGCTAGGTTTCTTAATGCACAGATTTGAATGGATGCTGGATTAAGTTCTAGAAATTCCATCCGTTTCATAGATATGTCACATCTTGCAACCAAACTGACTGGACCTATATGCAATGCTCTACCAAGCTTCCATGCTCTGACAGGCTGTGATTACACAGCCTGTTTTATGAGAAAAGTAAAGTGGAAGCCATTTGAAATAATGAAAAACAATCCTAGGTTCACATCAGCAATTAGTCACCTTGAAGACTCAGATGTCATTGATCCAAATGTTGCTGCTGTAGTTGAAGAGTACTTGTGCATTGTCAATGGAGTTAGGAACCTGACAAGTGTTGATGAAGCCAGGCTTCAATTTTTTCGCAAGTTGTATGCCCATAAGAAGGAAACTATTTGTTGGATAAAATCAAAACTACAGACCCCTGTTGTCTTCCTCCTTGCCAAAGAGTGTTGCAACAGAAGTTGCTAAGAACTAACTTTGTTGCACACAAACGGAGGAATGCAAGGGAAGCCGATCCAGACTCATTTGGTCCTGAAGGACATGGCTGGAAAGTCCAGAATGGCAGATTGATGATTGTCTGGTTCACTGGCACAAATATTCCTGATAAGTTAACCGTTGAAGAATCTTATGTACAGGAAGATGATGATGATGAGATCAGCCATTCCTCAGATGAAGAAAAGGAAATAGATTTTTAGAGAACTCCATACTAGTAATATAGCTGGAATAGATCCCACGTTCTTCAAAAAACTTTATTTGTATCTCTTTTTTATATTTTATGCATATTTAGTAAACCTTTTGCAAATTTTGATGTCTTATTTAGCCAAAATACAACTAAAACCCGAATCCGGCATTTCAAAGGGCTGAACTTGACCTTTTGACCCTTGGTGACCTCTAATAATAAATTGATTAATTTAGTTTAATATCAAATAAATCTACTCATCAATAGCATCATTATGGTATATAGTTCTTTATTCTAGGCCTAGTGTGAGAGGAGCTGCAGTCAATTTACTTTCACCAACTTCCAAATTTTGCCGAAAAATGAAAAGCCCGTTTTCAGACGAAAGGGGTTGATAAAATCCACACCCACCACTGCCAAACTTAAATATACCCATTTTTGGATGTCCCATGGTAAACCCTTTCCAAAAATGTCCACTAGAATTTTGGTCATCTCCGGTAAATAAATGGCTGCTAGCTCTCGCTCTATTTCATTTCTAATCCTGTCCTACCATTTAACTCCCGATATCCTTCTGAGGGTTTTATTCTCAAATCTACTAAATCTATTGGAGATTGTTTCATTGTCATACCATGACTCATACTTAAAAATTATCTATTAGTTATTTACTGATCAAACGCAGACTCAACTTCCACACTATTTCTGGGAATACAACTTCTCAGGGGAATATGGAGTCAGGGCACGTATCAACAGTTAATGGAGAGTTAGATCCCATTAGGTCGTATGGACCTTTAGTGTTCCTTAATTTCGGTTCCAGATCCAGTAAATTACGTCCATAGCTGCCAGGGAAACAAAAGAGGTTTCTTTCCTCATTGGCTGTAATTACTGGCCTCGTAAACATAAAGAGAAGCAACCCTGTAAACTCATTTGCTCATATGTTGTTTTTAGATATATTTTTTTTAATTACTTTGGGATTCTGTCATTTCCTACCATGTTGTTTTCTGTGTCATATCATATCCAAGTTACTCTCTCCATCTGGTCTAAGGTCACTGCGAACACTGATAAAAATTTGCATTAGAAAATGGTAAATGTCTGGCAACATTTACTCCAGGATTTTTACCGTTTTAAAAACGGATCTATTGACGTAAAGGAGTGATATTACGGTCACTAACCCGTAAAAGATAATAACAAAGTAAGGTAGAAATCACGGTCTCTTGTATTTTACTGAAATATGGTTGAGAACAGTATATCTTTTACGGAGAATTTCCGATTAAAATTACGGTTTTTGCTAACCGTGAAGGGTATGTATCTACCACCTCCGTCGTTTGTTTGTTTGTTTGTGAGCAAATTTACACAAAAACTAATGTATCGATTTTGACCAAACTTGGTAGTCATATTGGGTATGATTCGAGGATGAATTTATAATATTTTCGATAAAGTACATCGAAGTACAAGTACGCAGTAGTACTTTGCAAATAATGGCAGTGTTAGGTAAATGAAAAATATTTTGTTACTTTATTTTTTATTTGTGAACAACATTACTCAAAAATTACTAACTACTGAACCCTTTCAACGAAGCTTGGTGGACATTAAAAAAAGGGGGGGGGGGGGAGAGTGGAATAACCAGAGGACAAATTTATTAGATTTATATAAAAAGAATACACCGAAGTACAAGTATGCAGTGGAGTGAAGATCAAAATAAGACTCTTTGGCGTGGCAAAGGCACGCTCTCTATAAAGTCTTCCTCTAGTTTTTGTGTTGGTGTGTGTTAATTTATATATATATATATATATATATATATCTATATATATATGTATATATATATATATATATATACATATATAATGTGTATATATGTATATGTATATGTATGTTTATATATATGTATATACATACATATATATATATATATATATATACACACATATATAATGTGTATATATGTGTGTATATGTATATGTATATGTATATGTATGTATATATATATATATATATATATATATATATATATATATATATATATATATATATATATATATACATTTCTTCAATTTCTAGCAATGAATTACTTTCCTGTTCTGGAAAAAAACAGGAAAAAAAGCCACTGTTGATCACGGAATGAGATACCATATAAAAAAGGATAGAAAAAATAACGAAAAATAAAAACCTTGAATAAAAGGTACATTTCGACTAAGGGTTAAATCGTAGCCTACCTTTCACCTTTCAATTTCCAGTAATTCCTGGAAATTCTGGACGGCCAATTACTGCAATGTTTCTCCTATACCGAGACAAGAGAAAAAAATATCTACACATTTTTTTTTAAATCTCTGTTTCCCGCTAAGTTGGGTGAACATTCGGAGTCAAGGCTTTGTAAAAAGAATTATTTTGGATATTCCGTTAATAACAATGTAATCCTGCTTCTTGTCTCTCTCTCTCTCTCTCTCTCTCTCTCTCTCTCTCTCTCTCATGCACACAGAATCTTCAGGGCAATGCTACACTGTTAAAATATAGCATTAAAAAACAGTAAATATCTGGCAACATTTATTCCAGGATTTTTACCGTTTTAAAAAAAACTGATATATGAACGTAAAGAAGTGATATTACGGTCACCAAACCGTAAAATATAATAACAAATCATGAGAACATTATATCTTGACGGAGAATTTCCGATTAAAATTACGTTTTTTTTAACAGTTTATATTTCTTTGCGATTTGGAATATTGTTTCTATTAAAGGAAATTTATTAATAAAATATTTGTCTGTCGGCAAAAAAGCCATAAACATAACAAATAAAGCGGATTTACTAATATCTAATTAATGGCAAAATCATAAGCATCAAACACATGCAAATTGACTTATAAATACTAAAGTAGAATTTTGGTTTCAAGTAAACACAAGAGAAAATGGTTACAAAATTAAAACTGTAATTTACTGTAATTTACGAATACAGATAAATTCAATTCACTATTATTTATTGAAGAAGAGAAAAGATAATATCCTATGGCTAGATAGAAGAAGAGGAAAGCTAATATTCTATGGATAGATAGGAAAGCTAATATCCTATGGATAGATAGCAAAGCTAATATCCTATGGATAGATAGCAAAGCTAATATCCTATGGATAGATAGGAAAGTTAATATCCTATGGATAGATAGGAAAGCTAATATCCTATGGATAGATAGAAGAAGAGGAAAGCTAATATCCTATGGATAGATAGCAAAGCTAATATCCTATGGATAGATAGAAGAAGAGGAAAGCTAATATCCTATGGATAGATAGCAAAGCTAATATCCTATGGCTAGATAAAAGAAGAGGAAAGCTAATATTCTATGGATAGATAGGAAAGCTAATATCCTATGGATAGATAGCAAAGCTAATATCCTATGGATAGATAGGAAAGTTAATATCCTATGGATAGATAGGAAAGCTAATATCCTATGGACAGATGGGAAAGCTAATATCCTATGGACAGAAAGGAAAGCTAAAATCCTATGGTTAGATGGGAAAGCTAATATCTTATGGATAGATAGGAAAGCTAATATCCTCTGGATACATAGCAAAGCTAATATCCTATGGATAGATAGGAAAGCTAATATCTTATGGACAGATAGGAAAGCTAATATCCTATGGACAGATGGGAAAGCTAATATCCTATGGACAGATAGGAAAGCTAATATCCTATGGATAGATAGGAAAGCTAATATCCTATGAACAGACGGGAAAGCTAATATCCTATGGATAGAAAGGAAAGCTAATATCCTATGCACATATAGGAAAGCTAATATCTATGGATAGATGGGAAAGCTAATATCCTATGGATAGATAGGAAAGCTAATATCCTATGGACAGACGGGAAAGCTAATATCCTATGGATAGAAAGGAAAGCTAATATCCTATGCACATATAAGAAAGCTAATATCTATGGATAGATGGGAAAGCTAATATCTTATGGACAGATAGAAAAGCTAATATCCTATGGACAGATGGGAAAGCTAATATCCTATGGATAGAAAGGATTGCAATAAGTAGGGATATATCAATTGTCTAGTGATTCGGATCATACGAATAACAATTGGACAATAAGAAGTTTTCTTGTCCATTATCTTATATGTATGTATATATATATATATATATATATATATATATATATATATATATATATATATATATATATATATACAGATATATATATATATAATATATATATATATATATATATATACTGTAAATATATATAAATATATATATATATACAAAATATATATATAATATATATATATACATATATTATACACACACACACATATATATATATATATATATATATATATATATATATATAGAGAGAGAGAGAGAGAGAGAGAGAGAGAGAGAGAGAGAGAGAGAGAGAGAGAGAGAGAGAGAGAGATGTATGCATATATATGTATATATATATATATATATATATATATATATATATATATATATATACATTTATATATATATATATATATATATATATATATATATATATATATATATGTGTGTGTGTGTGTGTGTGTGTGTGTGTGTGTGTGTGTGTTTGTATATACCATATATATATAATAATAATAATAATAATAATAATAATAATAATAATAATAATAATAATAATAATAATAATAATAATAATCTGTTTCCAAGAAGGCTCCAAACCAACCTCCCATGAACTATATTCGAGGACCAGTCTCCAAAATACATAAATCTACGGAATTATGTTACAAAGTCTATTTCTGGCTTTAATACTAGACGCAGGGTACGCTAAGGTAAGGCTGCTTGGTGAGTGACATTTCCAACCGTCTTCTGCCTGTCACAAGACACAGTAGCTTCACAAATCGGAGATGGAGTCTCGTCAGGACCTATTCAAGTTGAGTGGGTCCTTCGCAAGAGACAAAGCGCAGGATACTCTTAGCTTGGTCCGTGACTTCCATCTCTGTGATGTCCACGTGAAGATAATGGAAGAGAGAGAGAGAGAGAGAGAGAGAGAGAGAGAGAGAGAGAGAGAGAGAGAGAGAGAGAGAGAGAGAAGGGGGCTCAGCGATATTTTTCTACAAAATACTTAAACAAAAAGTAGTACATGACAGTAAATACTAAAGTGATCTTATAAAAATAACTGAGAGAGAGAGAGAGAGAGAGAGAGAGAGAGAGAGAGAGAGAGAGAGAGAGAGAGAGAGAGAGAGAGAGAGAGAGAGAAAGAAAGAGAGAGAGAGAGAGAGAGAGAGAGAGAGAGAGAGAGAGAGAGAGAGAGAGAAGGGGGCTCAGCCATATTTTTCTACAAAATGCTTAAACAAATAGTAGTACATGACAGTAAATACTAAAGAGATCTCATAAAAATAACTGAGAGAGAGAGAGAGAGAGAGAGAGAGAGAGAGAGAGAGAGAGAGAGAGAGAGAGAGAGACAGAGAGAGAGAGAGAGTGGAGGAGCGAAGAAATCTTTCTGTAGAATACTTCAAAATAGTAGTACTTGGCAATGAATACTAAAGTGATCTCATAATACTTGTTTTCATTTGAAACCACAATCTCCCACAAATTGCCCAAACTGCTGTTTTGTAATTAAGAAAGGGAGAGAGGGGTGGTAAGGGTTGAATCTGTAAGTGTATGCGCGCTTACCTATCTAAATATTTTGTCGCCATTTTTGACGGGTGGCGTATACCAGAGTTAAAGAAATCATCATCATCGTCATCATCATCCCCTCCTACGTCCATTGACGCAAAGGGCCTCGATTAGATTTCGCCATTCGTCTTCATCTTGAGCTTTTAATTCAAACGTTTAGCTGGGCTCCACAAGGCACTAGAAGAGTTAGAAGACCCAGGCCTACATGACTGAGGACTATGAAGGACTATGGAAAGAAAACGAGAGCACATCATTCCCAAAACCAATTGTTCTTTAAATACCAAACGTACCAGGTACAGTGTTCTTTCGTATTTCTCTTCCTTTTTGTTTTATTTTTCAAGTTTTTATAGTTTATATATGAAAGACTTAGTCTAATGTTGTTACTGGTCTTAAAATATTTTGTTTTAATTGTTAACTACTTCTCTTGTAACTCATTTATTTCCTTATTTCCTATCCTCACTGGGCTATTTTTCCTATTGGAGCCCTTGTGCTTATAGCATCTTGCTTTTCCCACTAGGGCTGTAGCTTGTCTAATAATAATAATAATAATAATAATAATAATAATATTAATAATAATAATAATAATAATAATAATAATAACAGTTTTTTTTCCACTGTCCACTGAAAGAAAACGAGATCACATCATTCCCAAAACCAATTGTTCTTTAAATACCAAACGTGTATTTACTCTGTCTCTCTCTCGTATCAGATCACCTGAAGCTCGTGGAGGACAGATGCAGGCGAGAGAGAGAGAGAGAGAGAGAGAGAGAGAGAGAGAGAGAGAGAGAGAGAGAGTAATTAGATTCGCCTCTAACTCCATCGCCCTCCTCTGATAATGCAATTACCTCTGGCCCTTCCTCAGGAGTCGACTGCTGACTCCTTTGTGCATTAAAGGAAATCCCTGTGAGACACCAGGACGGCTGACGGAGATAAATGGAGTCTGGTTTTACGGAATGTAAAGGATCGTCTTCTCAGATGTCCTACTCATTGCTGGAATATTAATATTTACATTTTGATGATAAATGCGTTTCCAATAGTGTTTGATTAGTTAAAAGGTAATTAAGTGTAGAACATTATTATTAGAAAGGGTGGATATATAGATATATAGAGAAGATTGTGAGAAAAAAACATTAAGAAATTGCTTTATAATAAGTAAATAGGCAATATAGTAATCATTAGTGAAGATGAGAGTTGTTTACGTGACGTCACGGTGACGTCAGGTCACGTGGTGTTGGTTTCTAGTGAAGGAGATTGTTGTAGAGGGAGTCAGCTGATTGAATACATTGTGAGTGAACTATATTGTCTCTATTGATTCGTATGTCAAGTGTTGGAATTGTGCGTTGTATTGATAAGCTGACATCTGCAATAAAAGGAAATATAGAGAAGGTAAATATAATGTTTAATATTAAATTTTTCCGTTTTTAGTTATAAATGAATGGAGAAATCGAACTGAAACCCTTTGTGTTAATAGGAGCAGGAGGAAATGATAATGATGATAACTTTAGTTATTTTAGTTATATATGCCGGTATTATGTTTTCGTGATATATATTTGTAAAAATTATAATTGAAAGAGTGAAGAAAGAGGTTACGAGCCAAATTGTACTGGAATTTTTGTTGAACAACATAAGTAGTGCTTGTACTCAGCTGGAACTCTTGTGATTGGTGGAAACATTCCATGACGTCATCAGGGTAAGGGAACAGTCCAATATTATAGATTTCATTCATTTACACTTTACACTAACCTTATCTAGCTCCCTATTAGGTTAGACAACAAATCTTCTCACTATTCTGTCTTATTTCTCTCCCTATTGTTATTTTTTTACAGTTTTTATATTTTATATATATATATATAAGATAATTATTTCAATGCTGTTACTGTTCTTAAAATACCTTATTTTAGGTGTTAATTACTTTTCTTGTAGTTTCCTTATTTCCTTTCCTCATTGGGCTATTTTCCCAATTGGAGCCCTTGGTCGTATAGCATTCTGCTTTTCCAACTAGGATTGTAGCTTAGCAAATAATAATAGTAATAATAATAATAATAATAATAATAATAATAATAATAATAAACAGCTAGTTTTTAGTGCTTATAACTGTTAAACATTTACATTTTCTGATAATAATAATAATAATAATAATAATAATAATAATAATAATAATAATAATAATAATAATAATAATAATAATAATAATAATAATAATAATAATAATAATAATAATAATTATTATTATTATTATTATTATTATTATTATTATTATTATTATTATTATTATTAAACTACTACTACTACTACTACTACTACTACTACTACTACTACTACTACTACTACTACTACTACTACTACTACTAATAATAATAATAATAATAATAATAATAATAATAATAATAATATAGACAAACAGCTATCTTTTAGTGCTTGTATTAAAAAAAGAGTTTTAAAGATGCTTAGGTGCTCCGTTGCACATTTTTTGGAGCATGACTCTTGGCTCTTTTATCTGGAGCATGTCTCTTTTAACTGGAGCATGGCTCTTTTATCTGGAGCATGGCTCTTGGCTCTTTTATCTGGAGTATGGCTCCTGGCTCTTTTATCTGGAACATGGTTTTTTCTTATCTGGAGCATGCCTCTTTTATCTGGAGCATGGCTCTTTTATCTGGAGCATGTCTCTTTTATCTGGAGCATGGCTCTTGGCTCTTTTATCTGGAGTATGGCTCTTTTATCTGGAGCATGTCTCTTTTATCTGGAGCATGGCTCTTGGCTCTTTTATCTGGAGTATGGCTCTTTTATCTGGAGCATGACTCTTTTATCTGGAGCATGGCTCTTGGTTCTTTTATCTGGAGCATGGCTATTTTATCTGGAGCATGACTCTTTTATCTGGAGCATGGCTCTTGGTTCTTTTATCTGGAGCATGACTCTTTTATCTGGAGCATGTCTCTTTTATCTGGAGCATGGCTCTTTTATCTGGAGTATGTCTATTGGCTCTTTTATCTGGAGCATGGCTCTTGGCTCTTTTATCTGGAGCATGGCTCTTCTATCTGGAGCATGAAACTTAGCTCTTTTATCTGGAGCATTGCTCTTTTATCTGGAGCATGGCTCTTTTATCTGGTGAGCCTCTTTTTTCCCCTTGATAGAATTCTACCCAAAGTAAATTGTTTGCTGGAGGATCCAACTCTCTCTTCATCCCTCGAATGCCTCGATTCTCTTCCGCTCTGTACGAGGTGGATTCTGTCTCTCAGCTCAAGAAGAAATTTCCTAATCCTCTCAGGCGGAAATATAACGCTGTATAAAAAGCCATCTCTTCTCATATTCACGCGATCGTTCTTACACCACACACACACACACACACATACACACACATACACACACATATATTATATATATATATATATATATATATATATATATATATATATATATATATATATATATATATATATATATATGTATATATATATAGTCCTCCTAGGAGGAAATATTTATTACGATGGTGTTACTGTGCTTAGAAATATTTTATTTTAACTGTTAATTACTTTTCTTGTAGTTTCCTTATTTCCTTTCCTCGGAAATAATAATAATAATAATAATAATAATAATAATAATAATAATAATAATAATAATAATACGAACGACAATGCACGTCACTTCTCATATAGCGTTATATAAAACCCTGTGTTTCCTTTCGTGAAGGAACCCAGGGACAAAAGAAACTACAAACTGTGTTTGAAGCCCAAACAAGGCAAAGAATGTCTTTTAGAAAGTTGTCAAGTAGACCTATAAGGTAACACTTCGTCTGACAAACACTGTTGTCTCTTAATGAGACCCCGATAAGAGGAAGAGGCGAGCTAAAGAGGTCGTGTGAGTCTAGGGTTAGGTTTCTCTATAATGAAAAACATTACAGAGAAACATTACAGAGAACTGTATCCTCATGGGGACAACTACGGTGTCTTATGCATCGTGTAAAATGGGAACTCATTCATTTATCAAATACAATTATGAATAAACAGGAAATGTATAACGTATACCCATCGAGAATTTGAAATGAAACTCTGTCGTAGCCTCTGTACCATGGTCTTCCACTGTCTTGGGTTAGAGTTCTCTTGCTTGAGGGTACACTCGGGCACACTGTTCTATCTTATGTTTCTTTCTCTTGTTTTATTAAAGTTTTTATAGTTTATAAAGGAAATACTTATTTTAATTTTGTTACTCTTCTTAAGATATTTTATTTTTCCTTGTTTCCTTTCCTCACTGGGCTATTTTCCCTGTTGGAGACACGGGGCTTATAGCCTTATGCTTTTCCAACCAGGGTTATGGCTTAGCAAATAATAATAATAATAATAATAATAATAATAATAATAATAATAATAATTAAGGCGAGAGTTCTGGGTAATCTGTGTGTGTTGATATCGAGAACTGTCACAAAAAATCCTTTCGAGAAATTTTATAAATTTATTTTTCATAACCAAGAGTGGCAGAGAAGGATATCAATTCTCATGTTGCCAACCGCCGTCTATTATTATTACTATTATTATCATTATTATTATTATTATTATTATTATTATTATTATTATTATTATTATTATTATTATTGTTGTTTCTTTCGATATATATATATATATATATATATATATATTTCGAATATATATATATATCGATATATATATATATATATATATATGTATTTATTATTATTATTATTATTATTATTATTATTATTATTATTATTATTATTATTATTATTATTATTATTATTATTATTATTATTATTATCACTTGCTAAGCTACAACACTAGTTCGAGAAGCAGGATGTTAGAAGAACGTGAGCTCCAATTATTATTATTATTATTATTATTATTATTATTATTATTACTTGCTAAGCTACAACCCTAGTTGAAAAAGCAAAATACTATAAGTCCAAGGGGTCCAACGGGGAAAATAGCCAAGTGAGGAAAGGAAATAAGGAGATAAATAACTACAAGAGAAGTAATTAGCAGTTACAATAAGATATTTTAAGAACAGTAACATTGACATAGATCAGTAATATATAAACTATTATAACTTCAATAGAAAAAACAAGAGGAAGAGAAATAAGATAGAGTAGTGTGCCCAAGTATTAATTCCAGGAAAGAATTCCCTTTATGGAAATAGGTGAATGATGTTCATTGTAAGTTTAAGACTGCATTAGGAACCCAATTGAAGGCGTTGCAAAGCAGCAATATAAATATGTATGTTTATACTTTGAAACTATATTGTGCATAATATATGTTTACAACGATGCAGCCATCGTTCCGACGATGGCTGTAGATGGACTTTATATATATATATATATATATATGTATATATATATATATATATATAAATATGAATATATATATGTATATATATAAATATATATATATATATATATATATATCTATATTTATATATTTATATTATATAAATATATATACATATTATATATATGCATTATATACATATATATATATATATATATACACAGTATATATATATATATATATATACACAGTATATATATATATATATATATACTGTATATATATAAATATATGAATATATATATGTATATAAATATTTATATATATATATATATATATATCATATATATATATACATATTATATATATATATATATATATATTTATATATATTTATATATATATACATATATATATATATATATACATATATATATATTTATATATATACATATATATATTTACATATACATATATATATATATATATATATGTATATATATATATATATATATACATACATACACACACACCTACACACACACACACACACACACACATATATATATATATATATATAATAGTTTTGTTATTAACACACATGACGCATACTTTCAAATATTGAGCTTTAAATACTGTTACTTTATAACCGAATTCAGTTTAGTTTTTCAAGGTATATACATATATCATATG
>NC_090731.1:18291929-18321929 GCF_036898095.1 Palaemon carinicauda | reverse complement strand
GCCATACTCCAGATAAAAGAGCCAAGACTCATGCTCCAGGTAAAAGAGCCAAGAGCCATGCTCCAGATAAAATAACCATGCTCCAGATAAAAGAGCCAAGAGCCATGCTCCAGATAAAATAGCCATGCTCCAGATAAAAGAGCCAAGAGCCATGCTCCAGATAAAAGAGACATGCTCCAGATAAAAGACCCAAGACCCATGCTCCAGATAAAAGAGCCAAGAGCCATGCTCCAGATAGAAGAGCAATGCTCCAGATAAAAGAGCCAAGAGCCATGCTCCAGATAAAATAGCCATGCTCCAGATAAAAGAGCCAAGACTCATGCTCCAGATAAAAGACCCAAGACCCATGCTCCAGATAAAAGACCCAAGACCCATGCTCCAGATAGAAGAGCCATGCTCCAGATAAAAGAGCCAAGAGCCATACTCTAGATAAAACAGCCATGCTCCAGATAAAAGAGCCAAGAGCCATGCTCCAGATAAGAGAGCCATGCTCCAGATAAAAGAGCTAAGTGCCATGCTCCAGATAAAAGAACCATGCTTCAGATAAAAGAACCAAGAGCCATGCTCCAGATAAAAGAGCCATGGTCCAGATAAAAGACCCAAGAGCCATGCTCCAGATAAAAGAGCTAAGAGCCATGCTCCAGATAAAAGAGCCATGCTCCAGATAAAAGAGCCAAGAGCCATGCTCCAGATAAAAGAGCCAAGAGCCATGCTCCAGATAAGAGAGCCATGCTCCAGATAAAAGAGCCAAGTGCCATGCTCCAGTTAAAAGATCCATGCTCCAGATAAAACAGACATGCTCTAGATTAAAGAGACATGCTCCAGATAAAAGAGCCAAGAGCCATGCTCAAGATAAAAGAGACATGCTCCAGATAAAAGAGCCATGCTCCAGATGAAAGAGCCATGCTCCAGATAAAAGAGCCAAGAGCCATGTTCTAGATAAAAGAGCCAAGAGCCATGCTCCAGATAAAAGAGACATGCTCCAGATAAAAGAGCCATGCTCCAGATGAAAGAGCCATGCTCCAGATAAAAGAGCCAAGAGCCATGCTCCAAACAATGTGCAATGGAGCACCTAAGCATCTATAAAGCTCCTTTTTTTAATTCAGAAAATTTAAATGTATTTATGCCAGTTATAAGCACTAAAAGGTAGCTGTTTATTATTATTATTATTATTATTATTATTATTATTATTATTATTATTATTATCAGAAAATGTAAATGTTCAACAGTTATAAGCACTAAAAGCTAGCTGTTTATCTTATACTATTATTATTATTATTATTATTATTATTATTATTATTACTTGCTAAGCTACAATCCTAGTTGGAAAAGCAGAATGCTATACGACCAAAGGCTCCAATTGGGAAAATAGCCCAGTGAGGAAAGGAAATAAGGAAACTACAAGAAAAGTAATTAACACTTAAAATAAGGTATTTTAAAAACAGTAACAGCATTGAAATAAATATTTTGTATATAAAATATAAAAACCGTAAAAAAAAACAATAGGGAGAGAAATAATATAGAATAGTGAGAAGATTTGTTGTCTAACCTAATAGGGAGCTAGATAGGTTATTGTAAAGTGTAAATGAATGAAATCTATAATACTGGACTGTTCCCTTACCCTGATGACGTCATGGAATGTTTCCACCAATCACAAGAGTTCCAGATGAGTACAAGCACTACTTATGTTGTTCAACAAAAATTCCATTATAATTTGGCTTGTAACCTCTTTCTTCACTCTTTCAATTATAATTCTTACAAATATATATCACAAAAACATAATACCGGCATATGTAACTAAAGTTATCATCATCATCTCCTCCTACGCCTATTGACGCAAAGGGCCTCTGTTCGATTTCACCAGTTGTCTCTATCTTGAGCTTTTAGTTTAACACTTCTCCATTCATTTATAACTAAAAACGGAAAAATTTACTATTAAACATTATATTTACCTTCTCTATATTTCCTTCTATTCCAGATGTTAGCTTATCAATACAACGCACAATTCCAACACTTGACATACGAATCAATAGAGACAATATAGTTCACTCACAATGTATTCAATCAGCTGACTCCCTCTACAACAATCTCCTTCACTAGAAACAACACCACGTGACCTGACGTCACTGTGACGTCACGTAAACAACTCTCATCTTCACTAATGATTACTATATTGCCTATTTACTTATTATACAGCAATTTCTTAATGTTTTTTTCTCACAATCTTCTCTATATATCTATATATCCACCCTTTCTAATAATAATGTACTTCTACACTTAATTACCTTTTAACTAATCAAACACTATTGGAAACGCATTTATCATCAACATGTAAATATTAATATTCCAGCAACAAGTAGGACATCTGAGAAGACGATCCTTTACATTCCGTAAAACCAGACTCCATTTATCTCCATCAGCCGTCCTGGTGTCTCAGAGGGATTTCCTTTAATGCACAAAGGAGTCAGCAGTCGACTCCTGAGGAAGGGCCAGAGGTAATTGCATTATCAGAGGAGGGCGATGGAGTTAGAGGCGAATCTAATTACACTCTCTCTCTCTCTCTCTCTCTCTCTCTCTCTCTCTCTCTCTCTCTCTTGCCTGCATCTGTGTTCCTCGAGCTTCAGGTGATCTGATACGAGACAGAGACGGAGTAAATACACGTTTGGTATTTAAAGAACCATTGGTTTTGGGAATGACGTGCTCTCGTTTTCTTTCCATAGTCCTTCATAGTCTACAGTCATGTAGGCCTGGGTCTTCTAACTCTTCTAGTGCCTTGTGGAGCCCAGCTAAACGTTTGAATTAAAATCTCAAGATGAAGACGACTAGCGAAATCTAATCGAGGCCCCTTGCGTCAATGGGCGTAGGAGGAGATTATGATGACGATGACGATGATTTCTTTTACACTAGTATACGCCACCCGTCAAAAATGGCGACAAAATATGTAGGTAAGCGCGCATACACTTCCAGATTCAACGCTTACCACCCCTCTCTCCTTTTCTTAATTACAAAACAGCAGTTTGGGCAATTTGTGGGAGATTGTCGTTTTAGAGTGTAGAGAGAAACAATGAAGAATTTAAATGAAAACAAGTATTATGAGATCACTTTAGTATTCATTGCCAAGTACTACTATTTTGAAGTATTCTATAGAAAGATTTCTTCGCTTCTCCAGTCTCTCTCTCTCTCTCTCTCTCTCTCTCTCTCTCTCTCTCTCTCTCTCTCTCTCTCTCTCTCTCAGTTATTTTTATGAGATCACTTTAGTATTTACTGTCATGTACTACCTTTTGTTTAAGTATTTTGTAGAAAAATATCGCTGAGCCCCCTTCTCTCTCTCTCTCTCTCTCTCTCTCTCTCTCTCTCTCTCTCTCTCTCTCTCTCTCTTCCCTTATCTTCACGTGGACATCACAGAGATGGAAGTCACGGACCAAGCAAAGAGTATCCTGCGCTTTGTCTCCTGGGAAGGACCCACTCAACTTGAGTAGGTCCTGACGAGAATCCATCTCCGATTTGTGAAGCTACTGTGTCTTGTGACAGGCATAAGACGGTTGGAAATGTCACTCACCACGCAGCCTTGCCTTAGCGTATCCTGCGTCTCATATTAAAGCCTGAAATAGACTTTTTAACATAATTCCGTAGATTTATGTATTTTGGAGACTGGACCTCGAATATAGTTCATGGGAGGTTGGTTTGGAGCCTTCTTGGAAACAGATTATTATTATTATTATTATTATTATTATTATTATTATTATTATTATTATTATTATTATTAATATAACTATTATTATTATTATTATTATTATTATTATTATTATTATTATTATTATTATTATTATTATTATTATTATCATTATTAATATCATTTCTATTAATATCATTTCTATTATTGGCCGCGGGGGCATATAAAAATTAGAATAGCGCCAACGTTATCCCTGCGTGTCGTAAGAGGCGACTAAAAGGGACGGGACGAGGGGGCTGGGAACCCCCTCTCCTGTATAAAATTCCTACGAGACACCGACAAGGAGATGGAGCTGGGGGGAGAGTGACTGCTCCCCGCACTCTAGTTTTGGGGTGTTTGAATGTGCGTGGATGTAGTACGATAGAGAGTAAAAGATGTGAGATTGGAAGTATGTTTAGAAGTAGAAGGATGGATGTATTGGCCTTGTGTGAGACAAAGATGAAAGGAAAGGGTGAAGTGATGTTTGGTGAAATGTCTGGTAGAGTGTCTGGGATTGAAAGGGGAAGAGCGAGAGAGGGTGTGGCGTTATTGCTGAGTGAATGGATGACAGGTAAAGTAGTGGAATGGAAGGAGATATCATCTAGGTTAATGTGGGTAAGGGTTAGGTTGGGTAGGGAATGTTGGGCGTTTGTCAGTGCGTATGGGCCAGGTAGTGAGAAAAGTGAAGAAGAGCGGAATGAGTTCTGGAATGAATTAACTAGGTGTGTAGAAGGACTGGGTAGAAGGAATTATGTAGTTGTATTGGGTGACTTAAATGCTAGAGTGGGCGCTGGAGAGGTAGAAGGTGTCATTGGGAAGTATGGCGTACCAGGTGAAAATGAGAGTGGTGAGAGACTGGTAGATATGTGTGTTGAACAAGAGATGGTAATAAGTGCTAGCTTCTATAAAAAGAAAGATAAGAATAAGTATACATGGGTAAGAGTGGCAAATGGAAGAGTAGTAGAAAGGGCATTAATGGATTATGTGTTGATAACTAAAAGAATGTTTGGAAGATTGAAAGACGTGCACGTGTTTAGGGGTATGGCAAACGGTATGTCTGATCATTTTTTGGTGGAAGGAAAATTAGTTGTAGCAAAAGAGTGGGGGAATAGAGTAGGTGGATGTAAAAGGGAGGTAGTGAAGGTTGAAGAGTTAATAAAACCGGGGGTAAAAAGTAAATATCAGGAAAGGTTGAAAATGGCATATGACGAGGTGAGAGTAAGAGAAACTGGTAATTTAGAGGAGGAGTGGAAGTTAGTAAAAGAAAATTTTGTTGGGATTGCAAGTGATGTATGTGGCAAGAAGGTTGTTGGAGGCAGCATGAGGAAGGGCAGTGAATGGTGGAATGAAGGAGTGAAGGTAAAAGTGGAAGAGAAAAAGAGGGCTTTTGAAGAATGGCTGCAGAATAATAGTATAGAGAAGTATGAAAAATATAGAGAGAAAAATGTGGAAGTAAAGCGCAAGGTACGTGAGGCAAAGAGGGCAGCTGACCTGAGGTGGGGTCAGGGATTGGGTCAGTCATATGAAGAGAATAAGAAGAAGTTTTGGAAAGAAGTGAAGAGAGTAAGGAAGGCTGGCGGAAGAATTGAAGAGACAGTGAAAGATGGAAATGGAAGGTTGTTAAAAGGAGAGGAGGCAAGGAAAAGGTAGGCGGAATATTTTGAAAGTTTGCTGAATGTTGAGGATAATAGGGAGGCAGATATAATTGCTGTTCCAGGTGTTGAGGTGCCAGTGATGGGAGATGAGAATGAGAGAGAGATTACAATAGAGGAAGTGAGGAGAGCACTAGATGAAACGAGAGTAGGAAAAGCATCTGGTATGGATGGTGTGAAAGCTGAGATGTTGAAGGAAGGGGGTATGACTGTACTTGAATGGTTGGTGAGATTGTTTAATGTGTGTTTTGTGTTGTCAATGGTACCAGTAGATTGGGTTTGTGCATGTATTGTACCACTATATAAGGGTAAGGGAGATGTGCATGAGTGTTGTAATTCAAGAGGTATTAGTTTGTTGAGTGTAGTTGGAAAAGTGTATGGTAGAGTATTGATTAATAGGATTAAGGATAAAACAGAGAATGCAATCTTGGAAGTACAGGGTGGTTTTAGAAGAGGTAGGGGTTGTATGAATCAGATTTTTACAGTTAGGCAGATATGCGAGAAATATTTAGCAAAAGGTAAGGAGGTGTATGTTGCGTTTATGGATCTGGAGAAAGCATATGATAGAGTTGATAGGGAAGCAATGTGAAATGTGATGAGGTTATATGGAGTTGGTGGAAGGTTGTTGCAAGCAGTGAAAAGTTTCTACAAAGGTAGTAAAGCATGTGTTAGAATAGGAAATGAAGTGAGTGATTGGTTTCCGGTGAGAGTGGGGCTGAGACAGGGATGTGTGATGTCGCCGTGGTTGTTTAACTTGTATGTTGATGGAGTGGTGAGAGAGGTGAATGCTCGAGTGCTTGGACGAGGATTAAAACTGGTAGGAGAGAATGACCATGAATGGGAGGTAAATCAGTTGTTGTTTGCGGATGATACTGTACTGGTAGCAGACACAGAAGAGAAGCTTGACCGACTAGTGACAGAATTTGGAAGGGTGTGTGAGAGAAGGAAGTTGAGAGTTAATGTGGGTAAGAGTAAGGTTATGAGATGTACGAGAAGGGAAGGTGGTGCAAGGTTGAATGTCATGTTGAATGGAGAGTTACTTGAGGAGGTGGATCAGTTTAAGTACTTGGGGTCTGTTGTTGCAGCAAATGGTGGAGTGGAAGCAGATGTACGTCAGAGAGTCAATGAAGGTTGCAAAGTGTTGGGGGCAGTTAAGGGAGTAGTAAAAAATAGAGGGTTGGGCATGAATGTAAAGAGAGTTCTATATGAGAAAGTGATTGTACCAACTGTGATGTATGGATCGGAGTTGTGGGGAATGAAAGTGACGGAGAGACAGAAATTGAATGTGTTTGAGATGAAGTGTCTAAGGAGTATGGCTGGTGTATCTCGAGTAGATAGGGTTAGGAACGAAGTGGTGAGGGAGAGAACGGGTGTAAGAAATGAGTTAGCGGCTAGAGTGGATATGAATGTGTTGAGGTGGTTTGGCCATGTTGAGAGAATGGAAAATGGTTGTCTGCTAAAGAAGGTGATGAATGCAAGAGTTGATGGGAGAAGTACAAGAGGAAGGCCAAGGTTTGGGTGGATGGATGGTGTGAAGAAAGCTCTGGGTGATAGGAGGATAGATGTGAGAGAGGCAAGAGAGCGTGCTAGAAATAGGAATGAATGGAGAGCAATTGTGACGCAGTTCCAGTAGGCCCTGCTGCTTCCTCCGGTGCCTTAGATGACCGCGGAGGTAGCAGCAGTAGGGGATTCAGCATTATGAAGCTTCATCTGTGGTGGAAATGTGGGAGGTTGGGCTGTGGCACCCTAGCAGTACCAGCTGAACTCGGTTGAGTCCCTGGTTAGGCTGAAGGAACGTAGAGAGTATAGGTCCCCTTTTTTGTTTTGTTTCATTGTTGGTGTCGGCTACCCCCCAAAATTGGGGGAAGTGCCTGGGTATATGTATGTATGTATTATTATTATTATTATTATTATTATTTTTATTACTATTGTTATTATTATTATTATTATTATTATTATTATTATTATTATTATTTAATATAAAACCCTAGTTCTTAAAATATTTAATTTTAATTGTTTATTACTTCTCTTGTAGTTTATCTATAGCCTTGTTTCCTTTCCTCACTGGGCTATTTTCCCTGTTGGAGGGCTTCGGCTTATAGCATCCTGTTTTTTTCAACTAGGGTAGTAGCTTAGCTAATAATAATAATGATAATAATAATAATAATAATAATAATAATAATAATAATAATAATAATAATAATAATAAAGTAACTGACAGTATAGAGACCCGCTTCTTCTGATCTCCTTTTATATCAATTCTAATTGTGAGGCCCATGGTGTCATCAAACTTTTAATTTTTCTTCCATGTCTTTAATAAACACACACACACACGCACATATATAAATTATATATATATATATATATATATATATATATATATATGTATATATATATATATGTATATATATATATATATATATATATATATATATATATATATATATATATATAATATGGTTTGGCCGTGTTCTTCGCACTTCCCAAGAGAGATTAGTTCACCAAACGTTCAATTGGGGTCCAAACGCCACTAGAAGAATTAGAAGACCCAGACCTACATGCATGAGGACTATGAAGCACGAAGTAGATGATAAATGGAGAAATATTGAATTTAAAGCGCAAGACAGAGATGACTGGCAAAATCTAACCGAAGCTCTTTGTGTCAATAGGCGTAGGAGATGATGATGATGATGATGATGATAATATATATATATATATATATATATATATATATATATGCGTATATATACATATATATATATGTATATATATACATATACAGTGTATATATATATATATATATATACAGACATACAGTCTATATATATATATATATATATATATATATATATATATATATATATATATATATATAGAAAGAGAGAGAGAGAGAGAGAGAGAGAGAGAGAGAGAGAGAGAGAGAGAGAGAGAGATGTATGTATATATATCCATATATATACATATTTATATACATGTGTGTATACTATATATATATATATATATATATATATATATATATATATATATATGTATATGTATATATATATATATATATATATATATATATATAAGATAATGGACAAGAAAAATTCGTATTGTCCAATTGTTATTCGTATCATCCGAATCACTAGACAATTGATATTTCCTACTTATTGCAATCCTATCTATCCATAGGATATTAGCTTTCCTATCTGCCCATAGGATATTAGCTCTCCTATCTATCCTTAGGATCTTAGCTTTCCTATCTATCCATAGGATATTATCTTTCATATCTATCCAAAGGATATTAGCTTTCCTCTCTAGCCATAGGATATTAGCTTTCCTCTTCTTCTATCTAGCCATAGGATATTAGCTTTTCTCTTCTTCAATAAATAATAGTGAGTTGAATTTGTCTGTATTCGTAAATCACAGTAAATTACAGTTTTAATTTTGTAACCATTTTCTCATGTGTTTACTTAAAAATAAAATTCTACTGTAGTATTCTTATGTCAATTTGCAAGTTGATGGTGTTTGATGCTTATGATTCTGCCATTAATTAGATATTAATAAATCCGCTTTATTTGTTATGTTTATGGGTTTTTTGCCGGCAGACAAATATTTTATTAATAAATTTCCTTTGATAGAAACAATATTCCAAATCGCAAAGAAATATAAACTGTTAAAAAAAAACGTAATTTTAATCGGACATTCTCCGTCAAAAGATAATGTTCTCATCCGCATTTCAGTAAAATACTGGCGACCGTAATTTTACCATAATTTGTTATTATATTTTACGGTTTGGTGACCTTAATATCACTTCTTTACGTTAATATACCCATTTCTTTAAAACGGTAAAAATCCTGGAATAAATGTTGCCAGATATTTACTATTTTTTAATGCTATATTTTAACAGTGTAGTATTGCCCTGAAGAGTCTGTGTGTGTCTGTGAGAGAGAGAGAGAGAGAGAGAGAGAGAGAGAGAGAGAGAGAGAGAGAGAGAGAGAGAAGCAGGATTACATTGTTATTAACGGAATATCCAAAATAATTCTTTTTACAAAGCCTTGACTCTGAATGTTCACCCAACTTAGCGGGAAACAGAGATTTAAAAAATTGTAGATATTTTTTTCTCTTGTCTCGGTATAGGAGAAACATTGCAGTAATTGGCCGTCCAGAATTTCCAGGAATTACTGGAAATTGAAAGGTGAAAGGTAGGCTACGATTTAACCCTTAGTCGAAACGTACCTTTTTTTCCAGGTTTTTATTTTTTTTATTTTTTTCTATTTTTTTTTATATAGTATCCCCTTCTGTGATCAACAGGGGCTTTTTTCCTTTTTTTCTAGAACAGGAAAGTAATTCATTGCTAGAAATTGAAGAAATGTATATATATATATATATATATATATATATATATATATATATATATATATATATGTATACACATACATATACATATACATATACATATACACACACATATATACACATTATATATATATATATATATATATATATATATATATATATATATGTATATATATATATATATGTATAATATATATAATATATATATATGTATATTATATATATATATGTATATATATATATATATATATATATATATATATATATATACATATATATATATAAATATATATATATATATATATATATATATATATATATATATATATATATATATTAACACACACCAACACAAATAAAAACTAGAGGAAGACTTTATAGAGAGCGTGCCTTTGCCACGCCAAAGAGTCTTATTTTGATCTTCACTCCACTGCATACTTGTACTTCGGTGTATTCTTTTTATATAAATCTAATAAATTTGTCCTCTGGTCATTACACTCCACCCCCATCCACCCCACCCCCCCCCCCTCTCTCTCTCTCTCTCTCTCTCTCTCTCTCTCTCTCTCTCTCTCTCTATGTCCACCAAGCTTCGTTGAAAGGGTTCAGTAGTTAGTAATTTTTTAGTAATGTTGTTCACAAACAAAAAATAAAGTAACAAAATATTTTTTCATTTACCTAGCATTGACATTATTTTCAAAGTACTACTGCGTACTTTTACATCTTGTACATTGATGTACTTTATCGACAATAGTACAGATTCATCCTCGAATCATACCCAATATGACTACCAAGTTTGGCCAAAATCGATACATTAGTTTTTGTGTAAATTTTCTCACAAACAAACAAACAAACGACGTCAGTGGTAAATACATACCCTTCACGGTTAGCAAAAACCGTAATTTTAATCGGAAATTCTCCGTAAAAGATATACTGTTCTTTACGTATTTCAGTAAAATACAAGAGACCGTGATTTCTACCTTACTTCGTTATTTTCTTTTACGGGTTAGTGACCGTAATATCACTCCTTTACGTCAATATATCCGTTTTTAAAACGGTAAAAATCTTGGCGTATATGTTGCCAGACATTTACCGTTTTTTTAATGCAAATTTTTATCAGTGTTCGCAGTGACCTTAGACCAGATGGAGGGAGTAACTTGAATATGATATGAGACAGAAAACAATATGGTAGGAAATGATAGAATTCCAAAGTGATTAAAAAAAAAAAATAAATAAAAAAATAAAAAAAAAACCTTATTTTGTTATTATCTTTTACGGGTTAGTGACCGTAATATCGCTCTTTTACGTCAATAGATCCGTTTTTAAAACGGTAAAATTCCTGGAGTAGATGTTGCCAGACATTTACAATTTTCTAATGCAAATTTCTAACAGTGTTCGCAGTGACCTTAGACCAGATGGAGGGAGTAACTTGAATATGATATGAGACAGAAAACAATATGGTAGGAAATGACAGAATCCCAAAGTAATTAAAAAAAAAAATATTTAAAACAACATATGAGCAAAGGAGTTTACAGGATTGCTTCTCTTTATGTTTACGAGGCCAGTAATTACTGCCAATGAGGAAAGAAACCTCTTTCGTTTCCCTGGCAGCTATGGACGTAATTTACTGGATCTGGAACCGAAATTAAGGAACACTAAAGGTCCATACGACCTAATGGGATCTAACTCTCCATTAACTGTTGATACGTGCCCTGACTCCACATTCCCCTGAGAAGTTGTATTCCCAAAAATAGTGTGGAAGTTGAGTCTGCGTTTGATCAGCAAATAACTAATGAATAACTTTGAAGTGTGAGTCATTGTATGACAATGAAACAATCTCCAATAGATTTAGTAGATTTGAGAATAAAGCCCCCAGAAATATTGTGGAAGTCGAGTCTGCGTTTGATCAGTAAATAACTAATTAATATCTAATAAATGATTTTGGAGTATGGGTCATGGTATGACAATGAAACAACTCCAATAGATTTAGTAGATTTGAGAATAAAGCCCTCAGAAGGATATTGGGAGTTAAATGGCAGGCCAGGATTAGAAGTGAAACTATAAGAGAGATTACTCGAGTGCCATATGTGGATGAGATCATGGTGAGGGGTGGATGGAGATGATTTGGGCATGCTCTTCGCACTCCCCAAGAGAGATTAGTTCACCAAACGTTCAGCTGGGCTCCACAAGGCACTAGAAGAATTGGAAGACCCAGGACTACATGGCTAAGGACTATGAAGCGCGAAGTAGGTGATGAATGGAGAAGTATTTAATTAAAAGCTCAAGACAGAGACGACTGGCGAAATCTAACCGAGGCCCTTTGCGTCAATAGGCGTAGGAGGAGATGATGATCTTTGAAGATTTGTTCTGTAGCGGTACAAGATGGAATAACAATCAGTAGTATCATTATTTCTTTATTTATTGCAAGGAAGAACAGAAAATTCATGTCTGGGGTTTGGCCAGTTTTCATCACCACGCTGGCCTGTGTGGATTGGTGATGGCGGGAGATTTTCGTGTGATCGCTCACAGCAGACCAATCTAGTATGGGTGGCCCTAACTAGTACAACTTATCAGATCATGGTTATGTGCAACAACTTTCACCATGCTGCTGTATACCCACTTAGAAAGGGACACATACACACACACACACACACACACACACACATATATATATATATATATATATATATATAATGTGTGTGTGTATATATATATATATATATATATATATATATATATATATCTATATATGTATACACACACGTATATATATATATATATATATATATATATATATAAATATGTATATATACATATATATATATATATATATATATATATATATATATATATATATATACATGTATGTATACACACATGTATATATTTGTATAAATATTATATACACACACACACATATATATATATATATATATATATATATATATATATATATATATATATATATACATATATATATATATATCTATATATATATATATATATATATACATATATGAATCATAAACATAGAACAGATATAGCAAAGTCTTTGATGGCGACAATATCAACACGCATGAATTAGGCTATTGCTGTAATCCAGCATCTGAAATACCAACATATTTATTCTTCCATTCTGTGCGTTCCGGCGTTGACGTAGTCGTTGGAACCTGGAAATTAATCAAGCTACTCCCAAAGTGCGTCCTTTCATAGGAATCATCAAAGCAAAACAACGTTTGTTTTGTTTCAATATTCCTGTCTACAGTCTGAGTGAAACACCAAATGGCTCGAATTTGCACTACCAATACGAATCAGTATCTCGAGTTTGCCAAAATGAAACTCACTCTGTACTCTGTCTCTCTCTCATTTCTTTTTTATATTCCCCGCTAGAGCCCTTGGCCTTATAGCATACTTCTTTTCAACAAAGGTTGTGGCTTAGCTATATGCACTACCAATACGAACAGGGAAAATAGCGAACAAGGAAAATAGCCCAGTGAGGAAAGGAAATAATCAAATAAACTACAAGAGAAGTTTAAGAATAACAACGTTGAAATAAATCTTGCATATGTAAATTATAAAAACTTCAAAATTTGCACTACCAATACGAATCAGTATTTCGCGTCCGTTAGAGCCCTTGGGCTTATAGCATCCTGCTTTTCCAACTAGGGCTGTGGCTTAGCTATATGCAGTACCAATGTGAACAGGGAAAATAGCCTAGTGAGGAAAGGAAATAATCAAATAAACTACAAGAAAAGTTTAAGAATAACAACGTTGAAATAAATCTTGCATATATTAACTATAAAAACTTCAAAATAACAAGAAGAAGAGAAATAAGATAGAATAGTATCTAGAGTTTGCCAACATGAAGCTCACTCCTTACTCTTTATGTTACTTCTCTTCATATATATTCTTTTTTATATTTCCTGTTAGAGCCCTTGGGCTTACAGCATACTTCTTTTCAACTAGGGTTGTAGCTTAGCTATATGCACTACCAATACGAACAGGGGAAAATAGCCCAGTGAGGAAAGGAAATAATCAAATAAACTACAAGAGAAGTTTAAGAATAACAACGTTGAAATAAATCTTGCATATATTAACTATAAAAACTTCAAAATAACAAGAAGAGAAATAAGATAGAATAGTATCTAGAGTTTGCCAACATGAAGCTCACTCCTTATTCTTTATGTTACTTTCTCTTCATATATATTCTTTTTTATATTACCCGTTAGAGCCCTTGGGCTTATAGCATCCTGCATTTCCAACTAGGGTTGTGGCTTAGCTACCCTGTTATAGATTTGCATTAAAAAAAAAACGGTAAATGTCTGGGAACATTTATTCAAGGATTTTTACCGTTTTAAAAACGGATATATTGATGTACTTGTGTGATATTACGGTCACCAGCCCGTAAACGATGACAACAAAGTTAAGTAAAATTACGGTCGCCTGTATTTTACTGAAATACGGTCGAGAACAGTATATTTTTACGGAGAATTTCCGATTAAAATTACAGTTTTTTCTACCAGTGTAGTAGTATAATTTGCACTACCAATACGAGTCAGTATCTCGTGTTTGGCAAAATGAAGATCACTCTGTACTCTTTATATGATCTTTTTCTCTCTATTCTTTTTTATAGTCCAGTTGGAGCCCTTGGGCTTATAGCATCCTGCTTTTCAACTAGGGTTGTGGCTTGGCTAGTAGTAATCATAATATTTCTATCTTATTTCTCTTCCTCTTATTATTTTGAATGTTTTTATAGTCTATATATGATAGATTTATTTTAATGTTACTATTTCTAAACTTCTCTTGTAGTATATTTCCTTATTTCCTTTTCTCACTGAGCTATTTTCCCTGTTGGAGCCAGTGGGCTTATAGCATCCTGCTTTACAACTAGGGTTGTGGCTTAGCTACTAGTAATGATAATAATTCTATCTTATTTCTCTTCCTCTTGTTAATTTGAATGTTTTATTGTTTATATATGATAGATTTATTTTAATGTTACTATTCCTAAACTTTTCTTGTAATATATTTCCTTAGTTCCTTTTCTCACTGAGCTATTTTCCCTGTTGGAGTCCTTGGGCTTATAGCATCCTGCTTTTCAACTAGGGTTGTGGCTTAGCTAGTAGTAATCATAATAATGCTATTAGAAATGAGTGACATAAATATTGCTTGCACTGCAGTACTTTTTTTAAATAAGAATCTATTTATCTGTATACAATTAGTTTCAAATCAGAATCCATGTATATAAACACACACACACACACACAAACACTGTCATTAATGACGTTATGTTTTGAGCGTAGTGTCTCGTCTCTTCAATCCACAATGCCAATAAACAGATATGCAGGAATTTCTACCACAAAGGCTTTAGCGTTAAGCCTCCCTTGGGTCAAAGGTCACTCGTCTCAGATCCCCCAGGTGTTTTTGACTGAGATTGTAACCCAATTACTGGACTGTCAGTTACCTGCCAGTACACAACTGTACCGGCTCTCTTTTTGGAGAGATTGGGCGTGGGTTGACTATTGCTTCAGAGTCCAGTTGACGTGATTGGTAATTGCTATTTGGAAACGTCACTTGAATTAGTTGGGTTAGCTTCACGCTAATGTTCACACTTATTATTATTATTATTATTATTATTATTATTATTATTATTATTATTATTATTATTATTATTATTATTATTATTATTATTGCTGTTGTTGTTGTTATTTTTTTTTGTTATCATTATTAATTTTATTACTATTATTATCACTAAATATTATTATTATTATTATTATTATTATTATTATTATTATTATTATTATTATTATTATTATCACTAAATATTATTATTATTATTATTATTATTATTATTATTATTATTATTATCATTATTATTGCTACTACTACTACTTGTTAAGCTACAACCCTAGTTGGAAAAGCAGGATGCTATAAGCCCAAGTGCCCCAAAAGGGAAAATAAATAAGTGACGAAAGGAAATAAGGAAATATACAAGAGAAGTTTAAGAATCAAAATAACGCAAATAAATCTGGCATATATAAACTATAAAAACTTCAAAATAACAAGAAGAAAAAGATGATAGAATAGTAATCACTAGACAGAGAGAGAGAGAGAGAGAGAGAGAGAGAGAGAGAGAGAGAGAGAGAGAGAGAGAGAGAGAGAGAGAGAGAGAGAGAGTATATATATATTTGAAATTTATGATCGCCAATATATAAATAGGGAAAAATAGCTCTATTTTTTATTTTCACACAATTTTTTAATGATCATCCGATTGAAAAAATACACCGTCATTTCAAAAGCATTGTTTTATCTGTAATAAAACACTGATAGTTGAATTAAATGTTCAATTGCCAATCAAGATAGAGTAATAATTTATGGTAAACGTTTTTCATTCGTTAACGCTGTTAATTAAGGAAAGCTTGTTAAACTAAACCAAGAGTTTTTTTTTTCTTCTTTTTTTTTTACTAAAACAGATCATATTCCTTTTGATGTTAAAAAGAATATTATTGGAATTTTTTTCAATAAATTTTGGATTATTATTGACTTGTAAAATGTAGTATAAAATACTCACTAACATATGTTTGATAACAGGAAAATTTCTTTTGGAAATATAGTGACTAAAAATATGGTGATTTTGTAAGAAAAAAAATGTATTTCCTGTAGAATATAAAATGTATGAGTTTTGTCCTACCAAACAAATTTTCACATACATCTATAGTCCATTTCTTTTAGCGAGTCATATTTGCACAGACTCGCAACGGTGCCCTTTTAGCTCGGAAAAAGTTTCCTAGTCGCTGATTGGTTAGAATTATCTTGTCCAACCAATCAGCGATCAGGAAACTTTTCCGAGCTAAAAGGGCACCGCTGCGAGTCGGTGCAAATATGACTCGCTAAAAGAAATGGACTATAGTTGATCTTACTAGGATAGAAAAGATATGATAGTTTTACGTATCAACTTTGTCATTATCTAGTAAGATGGTCATACCAGTATTAACTTATGCATATGGAACTTAGACCCTTACTAAAACATTAGAACTTAAGCTAATTACAACTCAAAGAGCTATGGAAAGAGTAATGATGGGATTAACACTGAGTGACAGAAAAAAAGCAACATGGATACGAGAGCAAACTAAAGTAGAGGATATTCTAACAACATGTAAGAAAAGGAATGGACATAGGCAGGACATATAGTTATAGTGACAGATAATAGATGGATATTAAGCATAACAGATTGGGTCCCTAGAGATTGGAAAAGAAGCAGGGGAAGGAAAAAAAGATGATGGGCTGACGAACTAAGACAATTTGCGGGTATACACTAGCTTAGAAAGACCATAAACTGACACGAGTGGAAGGACGTGTCTGAGGCCTTTGTTCTGCAGTAGCCTAGTAATGGCTAATGATGATAACATTAAACTCCATATACAAGCGAAAAAATATAAAGAAAACTAGAAAAGCACTCAGAGTGTAGACCTCCATCACGGCAGCTTATTTCTCTAACACAACTTTGCCTTCTCCGGAATCAATTTAGACTGTAGGCGTATTTGAACGCGAGGTTAAGGTCAGTGTTAATTCGGTCGACCATTTGCTTGACCTTGAACTTTGACCTAAGACTTTCAAAATTAAATCACTTCCACATCTCAACATAACAATTAACCCCTGAAGGTTTCACTACTCTATGAGTAAAATTGTGACCAGGAAGTCGTTCACAAACAAACAAACAAACAGACAAACAGGGGCAAAAACATAACCTCCTCCTAACTTTGATGGCGGAGGTAACAAATCAGAACACAAATATATCAAATTTTGTTTGTCTAAAACTCAAAAATAGGTCAGCTCTAAGCTCAGCGATGTGGAAAAAAAACTCTTCAAAATCCGAAGTATGTAAACAGGGAATGTTTTCGCGGAGGAAAGAAGAGGAAATCCTACGTTGTTTTCACGTTTATTGAGGTCAGCCTAAAGCTAGATATTACATCTTGCTTAGTTACTGACTATTGTTGCATCGTAGACGGTTCTTTTGGTCATTGAAATTTCACTGACTATTGTTGTATCGTAGACGGTTCTTTTGGTCATTGAAATGTCACTGACTATTGTTTCGTAGATGGTTCTTTTGGTCATTGAAATATGTCACTGACTATTGTTGTATCGTAGATGGTTCTTTCGGTAATTGAAATGTCACTGACTATTGTTGTATCGTAGATGGTTCTTTCGGTCATTGAAATTTCACTGACTATTGTTGTATCGTAGATGGTTCTTTCGGTCATTGAAATTTCACTGACTATTGTTGTATCGTAGATGGTTCTTTCGGTCATTGAAATGTCACTGACTATTGTTGTATCGTAGATGGTTCTTTCGGTCATTGAAATTTCACTGACTATTGTTGTATCGTAGATGGTTCTTTCGGTCATTGAAATGTCACTGACTATTGTTGTATCGTAGACGGTTCTTTTGGTCATTGAAATATGTCACTGACTCTTGTTGTATCGTAGATGGTTCTTCTGGTCATTGAAATTTCACTGACTATTGTTGTATCGTAGATGGTTCTTTCGGTCATTGAAATGTCACTGACTATTGTTGTATCGTAGATGGTTCTTTTGGTCATTGAAATATGTCACTGACTCTTGTTGTATTGTAGATGGTTCTTTTGGTCATTGAAATATATCACTGACTATTGTTGTATCGTAGATGGTTCTTTCGGTCATTGAAATATGTCACTGACTATTGTTGTATCGTAGATGGTTCTTTCGGTAATTGAAATTTCACTGACTATTGTTGTATCGTAGACGGTTCTTTTGGTCATTGAAATGTCACTGACTATTGTTTCGTAGATGGTTCTTTTGGTCATTGAAATATGTCACTGACTCTTGTTGTATTGTAGATGGTTCTTTTGGTCATTGAAATATATCACTGACTATTGTTGTTTCGTAGATGGTTCTTTCGGTCATTGAAATATGTCACTGACTCTTGTTGTATTGTAGATGGTTCTTTCGGTAATTGAAATTTCACTGACTATTGTTGTATCGTAGATGGTTCTTTCGGTCATTGAAATTTCACTGACTATTGTTGTATCGTAGATGGTTCTTTCGGTAATTGAAATTTCACTGACTATTGTTGTATCGTAGATGGTTCTTTTGGTCATTGAAATATATCACTGACTATTGTTGTTTCGTAGATGGTTCTTTCGGTCATTGAAATATGTCACTGACTATTGTTGTATCGTAGATGGTTCTTTCGGTAATTGAAATTTCACTGACTATTGTTGTATCGTAGATGGTTCTTTCGGTCATTGAAATGTCACTGACTATTGTTGTATCGTAGATGGTTCTTTCGGTCATTGAAATTTCACTGACTATTGTTGTATCGTAGATGGTTCTTTCGGTCATTGAAATGTCACTGACTATTGTTGTATCGTAGACGGTTCTTTTGGTCATTGAAATATGTCACTGACTCTTGTTGTATCGTAGATGGTTCTTCTGGTCATTGAAATTTCACTGACTATTGTTGTATCGTAGATGGTTCTTTCGGTCATTGAAATGTCACTGACTATTGTTTCGTAGATGGTTCTTTTGGTCATTGAAATATGTCACTGACTCTTGTTGTATTGTAGATGGTTCTTCTGGTCATTGAAATATATCACTGACTATTGTTGTATCGTAGATGGTTCTTTCGGTCATTGAAATATGTCACTGACTATTGTTGTATCGTAGATGGTTCTTTCGGTAATTGAAATTTCACTGACTATTGTTGTATCGTAGACGGTTCTTTTGGTCATTGAAATGTCACTGACTATTGTTTCGTAGATGGTTCTTTTGGTCATTGAAATATGTCACTGACTATTGTTGTATCGTAGATGGTTCTTTCGGTAATTGAAATGTCACTGACTATTGTTGTATCGTAGATGGTTCTTTCGGTCATTGAAATTTCACTGACTATTGTTGTATCGTAGATGGTTCTTTCGGTCATTGAAATTTCACTGACTATTGTTGTATCGTAGATGGTTCTTTCGGTCATTGAAATGTCACTGACTATTGTTGTATCGTAGATGGTTCTTTCGGTCATTGAAATTTCACTGACTATTGTTGTATCGTAGATGGTTCTTTCGGTCATTGAAATGTCACTGACTATTGTTGTATCGTAGACGGTTCTTTTGGTCATTGAAATATGTCACTGACTCTTGTTGTATCGTAGATGGTTCTTCTGGTCATTGAAATTTCACTGACTATTGTTGTATCGTAGATGGTTCTTTCGGTCATTGAAATGTCACTGACTATTGTTGTATCGTAGATGGTTCTTTTGGTCATTGAAATATGTCACTGACTCTTGTTGTATTGTAGATGGTTCTTTTGGTCATTGAAATATATCACTGACTATTGTTGTATCGTAGATGGTTCTTTCGGTCATTGAAATATGTCACTGACTATTGTTGTATCGTAGATGGTTCTTTCGGTAATTGAAATTTCACTGACTATTGTTGTATCGTAGACGGTTCTTTTGGTCATTGAAATGTCACTGACTATTGTTTCGTAGATGGTTCTTTTGGTCATTGAAATATGTCACTGACTCTTGTTGTATTGTAGATGGTTCTTTTGGTCATTGAAATATATCACTGACTATTGTTGTTTCGTAGATGGTTCTTTCGGTCATTGAAATATGTCACTGACTCTTGTTGTATTGTAGATGGTTCTTTCGGTAATTGAAATTTCACTGACTATTGTTTTATCGTAGATGGTTCTTTCGGTCATTGAAATTTCACTGACTATTGTTGTATCGTAGATGGTTCTTTCGGTAATTGAAATGTCACTGACTATTGTTGTATCGTAGATGGTTCTTTTGGTCATTGAAATATATCACTGACTATTGTTGTTTCGTAGATGGTTCTTTCGGTCATTGAAATATGTCACTGAGTATTGTTGTATCGTAGATGGTTCTTTCGGTAATTGAAATTTCACTGACTATTGTTGTATCGTAGATGGTTCTTTCGGTCATTGAAATTTCACTGACTATTGTTGTATCGTAGATAGTTCTTTCGGTCATTGAAATGTCACTGACTATTGTTTCGTAGATAGTTCTTTTGGTCATTGAAATATGTCACTGACTCTTGTTGTATCGTAGACGGTTCTTTTGGTCATTGAAATTTCACTGACTATTGTTGTATCGTAGACGGTTCTTTTGGTCATTGAAATATGTCACTGACTATTGTTGTATCGTAGATGGTTCTTTTGGTCATTGAAATATGTCACTGACTCTTGTTGTATTGTAGATGGTTCTTTTGGTCATTGAAATATATCACCGACTATTGTTGTTTCGTAGATGGTTCTTTCGGTCATTGAAATATGTCACTGACTATTGTTGTATCGTAGATGGTTCTTTCGGTAATTGAAATTTCACTGACTATTGTTGTATCGTAGATGGTTCTTTCGGTCATTGAAATGTCACTGACTATTGTTGTATCGTAGATGGTTCTTTCGGTCATTGAAATTTCACTGACTATTGTTGTATCGTAGATGGTTCTTTCGGTCATTGAAATGTCACTGACTATTGTTGTATCGTAGACGGTTCTTTTGGTCATTGAAATATGTCACTGACTCTTGTTGTATCGTAGATGGTTCTTCTGGTCATTGAAATTTCACTGACTATTGTTGTATCGTAGATGGTTCTTTCGGTCATTGAAATGTCACTGACTATTGTTTCGTAGATGGTTCTTTTGGTCATTGAAATATGTCACTGACTCTTGTTGTATTGTAGATGGTTCTTTTGGTCATTGAAATATATCACTGACTATTGTTGTATCGTAGATGGTTCTTTCGGTCATTGAAATATGTCACTGACTATTGTTGTATCGTAGATGGTTCTTTCGGTAATTGAAATTTCACTGACTATTGTTGTATCGTAGACGGTTCTTTCGGTCATTGAAATGTCACTGAATATTGTTGTATCGTAGATGGTTCTTTCGGTCATTGAAATGTCACTGACTATTGTTGTATCGTAGACGGTTCTTTTGGTCATTGAAATATGTCACTGACTCTTGTTGTATCGTAGATGGTTCTTTCGGTCATTGAAATGTCACTGACTATTGTTGTATCGTAGATGGTTCTTTTGGTCATTGAAATATGTCACTGACTCTTGTTGTATCGTAGATGGTTCTTTTGGTCATTGAAATTTCACTGACTCTTGTTGTATCGTAGATGGTTCTTTCGGTCATTGAAATGTCACTGACTATTGTTGTATCGTAGATGGTTCTTTTGGTCATTGAAATATATCACTGACTGTTGTTGTTTCGTAGATGGTTATTTTGGTCATTGAAATATATCACTGACTATTGTTGTTTCGTAGATGGTTCTTTTGGTCATTGAAATTTCACTGACTATTGTTTCGTAGATGGTTATTTTGGTCATTGAAATATGTCACTGACTATTGTTGTATCGTAGATGGTTCTTTCGGTCATTGAAATGTCACTGACTATTGTTGTATCGTAGATGGTTCTTTTGGTCATTGAAATATGTCACTGACTCTTGTTGTATTGTAGATGGTTCTTTTGGTCATTGAAATATATCACTGACTATTGTTGTATCGTAGATGGTTCTTTTGGTCATTGAAATATGTCACTGACTCTTGTTATATTGTAGATGGTTCTTTTGGTCATTGAAATATATCACCGACTATTGTTGTTTCGTAGATGGTTCTTTTGGTCATTGAAATATATCACTGACTATTGTTGTATCGTAGATGGTTCTTTTGGTCATTGAAATATGTCACTGACTCTTTTTGTTTCGTAGATGGTTCTTTTGGTCATTGAAATTTCACTGACTATTGTTGTATCGTAGATGGTTCTTTTGGTCATTGAAATGTCACTGACTATTGTTGTATCGTAGACAGTTCTTTTGGTCATTGAAATGTCACTGACTATTGTTTCGTAGATGGTTATTTTGGTCATTGAAATATGTCACTGACTATTGTTGTATCGTAGATGGTTCTTTCGGTCATTGAAATTTCACTGACTATTGTTGTATCGTAGATGGTTCTTTTGGTTATTGAAATATATCACTGACTATTGTTGTATCGTAGGTGGTTCTTTCGGTCATTGAAATGTCACTGACTATTGTTTCGTAGATGGTTCTTTTGGTCATTGAAATGTCACTGACTATTGTTTCGTAGATAGTTCTTTTGGTCATTGAAATATGTCACTGACTCTTGTTGTATCGTAGATGGTTCTTTTGGTCATTGAAATTTCACTGACTATTGTTGTATCGTAGATGGTTCTTTTGGTCATTGAAATATATCACTGACTATTGTTGTTTCGTAGATGGTTCTTTTGGTCATTGAAATATGTCACTGACTCTTGTTGTATCGTAGATGGTTCTTTTGGTCATTGAAATTTCACTGACTCTTGTTGTATCGTAGATGGTTCTTTCGGTCATTGAAATGTCACTGACTATTGTTGTATCGTAGATGGTTCTTTTGGTCATTGAAATATATCACTGACTGTTGTTGTTTCGTAGATGGTTATTTT
This sequence comes from Palaemon carinicauda, assembly GCF_036898095.1. Classification (NCBI taxonomy): domain Eukaryota; kingdom Metazoa; phylum Arthropoda; class Malacostraca; order Decapoda; family Palaemonidae; genus Palaemon; species Palaemon carinicauda. Next base: position 18,298,723 of record NC_090731.1, on the reverse strand, counting down.
GGTCATTGAAATATATCACTGACTATTGTTGTTTCGTAGATGGTTCTTTTGGTCATTGAAATTTCACTGACTATTGTTTCGTAGATGGTTATTTTGGTCATTGAAATATGTCACTGACTATTGTTGTATCGTAGATGGTTCTTTCGGTCATTGAAATATCACTGACTATTGTTGTATCGTAGATGGTTCTTTTGGTCATTGAAATATGTCACTGACTCTTGTTGTATTGTAGATGGTTCTTTTGGTCATTGAAATATATCACTGACTATTGTTGTATCGTAGATGGTTCTTTTGGTCATTGAAATATGTCACTGACTCTTGTTATATTGTAGATGGTTCTTTTGGTCATTGAAATATATCACCGACTATTGTTGTTTCGTAGATGGTTTTTTTGGTCATTGAAATATATCACTGACTATTGTTGTATCGTAGATGGTTCTTTTGATCATTGAAATATGTCACTGACTCTTTTTGTTTCGTAGATGGTTCTTTTGGTCATTGAAATTTCACTGACTATTGTTGTATCGTAGATGGTTCTTTCGGTCATTGAAATGTCACTGACTATTGTTGTATCGTAGACAGTTCTTTTGGTCATTGAAATGTCACTGACTATTGTTTCGTAGATGGTTATTTTGGTCATTGAAATATGTCACTGACTATTGTTGTATCGTAGATGGTTCTTTCGGTCATTGAAATTTCACTGACTATTGTTGTATCGTAGATGGTTCTTTTGGTTATTGAAATATATCACTGACTATTGTTGTATCGTAGGTGGTTCTTTCGGTCATTGAAATGTCACTGACTATTGTTTCGTAGATGGTTCTTTTGGTCATTGAAATGTCACTGACTATTGTTTCGTAGATAGTTCTTTTGGTCATTGAAATATGTCACTGACTCTTGTTGTATCGTAGATGGTTCTTTTGGTCATTGAAATTTCACTGACTATTGTTGTATCGTAGATGGTTCTTTTGGTCATTGAAATATATCACTGACTATTGTTGTTTCGTAGATGGTTCTTTTGGTCATTGAAATTTCACTGACTATTGTTGTATCATAGATGGTTCTTTTGGTCATTGAAATGTCACTGACTATTGTTGTATCGTAGATGGTTCTTTTGGTCATTGAAATATGTCACTGACTATTGTTGTATCGTAGATGGTTCTTTCGGTCATTGAAATTTCACTGACTATTGTTGTATCGTAGATGGTTCTTTTGGTTATTGAAATATATCACTGACTATTGTTGTATCGTAGATGGTTCTTTCGGTCATTGAAATGTCACTGACTATTGTTTCGTAGATGGTTCTTTTGGTCATTGAAATGTCACTGACTATTGTTTCGTAGATAGTTCTTTTGGTCATTGAAATATGTCACTGACTCTTGTTGTATCGTAGATGGTTCTTTTGGTCATTGAAATTTCACTGACTATTGTTGTATCGTAGATGGTTCTTTCGGTCATTGAAATGTCACTGACTATTGTTGTATCGTAGATGGTTCTTTCGGTCATTGAAATTTCACTGACTATTGTTGTATCGTAGATGGTTCTTTCGGTCATTGAAATGTCACTGACTATTGTTGTATCGTAGACGGTTCTTTTGGTCATTGAAATATGTCACTGACTCTTGTTGTATCGTAGATGGTTCTTCTGGTCATTGAAATTTCACTGACTATTGTTGTATCGTAGATGGTTCTTTCGGTCATTGAAATGTCACTGACTATTGTTTCGTAGATGGTTCTTTTGGTCATTGAAATATGTCACTGACTCTTGTTGTATTGTAGATGGTTCTTTTGGTCATTGAAATATATCACTGACTATTGTTGTATCGTAGATGGTTCTTTCGGTCATTGAAATATGTCACTGACTATTGTTGTATCGTAGATGGTTCTTTCGGTAATTGAAATTTCACTGACTATTGTTGTATCGTAGACGGTTCTTTCGGTCATTGAAATGTCACTGAATATTGTTGTATCGTAGATGGTTCTTTCGGTCATTGAAATGTCACTGACTATTGTTGTATCGTAGACGGTTCTTTTGGTCATTGAAATATGTCACTGACTCTTGTTGTATCGTAGATGGTTCTTTCGGTCATTGAAATGTCACTGACTATTGTTGTATCGTAGATGGTTCTTTTGGTCATTGAAATATGTCACTGACTCTTGTTGTATCGTAGATGGTTCTTTTGGTCATTGAAATTTCACTGACTCTTGTTGTATCGTAGATGGTTCTTTCGGTCATTGAAATGTCACTGACTATTGTTGTATCGTAGATGGTTCTTTTGGTCATTGAAATATATCACTGACTGTTGTTGTTTCGTAGATGGTTATTTTGGTCATTGAAATATATCACTGACTATTGTTGTTTCGTAGATGGTTCTTTTGGTCATTGAAATTTCACTGACTATTGTTTCGTAGATGGTTATTTTGGTCATTGAAATATGTCACTGACTATTGTTGTATCGTAGATGGTTCTTTCGGTCATTGAAATGTCACTGACTATTGTTGTATCGTAGATGGTTCTTTTGGTCATTGAAATATGTCACTGACTCTTGTTGTATTGTAGATGGTTCTTTTGGTCATTGAAATATATCACTGACTATTGTTGTATCGTAGATGGTTCTTTTGGTCATTGAAATATGTCACTGACTCTTGTTATATTGTAGATGGTTCTTTTGGTCATTGAAATATATCACCGACTATTGTTGTTTCGTAGATGGTTCTTTTGGTCATTGAAATATATCACTGACTATTGTTGTATCGTAGATGGTTCTTTTGGTCATTGAAATATGTCACTGACTCTTTTTGTTTCGTAGATGGTTCTTTTGGTCATTGAAATTTCACTGACTATTGTTGTATCGTAGATGGTTCTTTTGGTCATTGAAATGTCACTGACTATTGTTGTATCGTAGACAGTTCTTTTGGTCATTGAAATGTCACTGACTATTGTTTCGTAGATGGTTATTTTGGTCATTGAAATATGTCACTGACTATTGTTGTATCGTAGATGGTTCTTTCGGTCATTGAAATTTCACTGACTATTGTTGTATCGTAGATGGTTCTTTTGGTTATTGAAATATATCACTGACTATTGTTGTATCGTAGGTGGTTCTTTCGGTCATTGAAATGTCACTGACTATTGTTTCGTAGATGGTTCTTTTGGTCATTGAAATGTCACTGACTATTGTTTCGTAGATAGTTCTTTTGGTCATTGAAATATGTCACTGACTCTTGTTGTATCGTAGATGGTTCTTTTGGTCATTGAAATTTCACTGACTATTGTTGTATCGTAGATGGTTCTTTTGGTCATTGAAATATATCACTGACTATTGTTGTTTCGTAGATGGTTCTTTTGGTCATTGAAATATGTCACTGACTCTTGTTGTATCGTAGATGGTTCTTTTGGTCATTGAAATTTCACTGACTCTTGTTGTATCGTAGATGGTTCTTTCGGTCATTGAAATGTCACTGACTATTGTTGTATCGTAGATGGTTCTTTTGGTCATTGAAATATATCACTGACTGTTGTTGTTTCGTAGATGGTTATTTTGGTCATTGAAATATATCACTGACTATTGTTGTTTCGTAGATGGTTCTTTTGGTCATTGAAATTTCACTGACTATTGTTTCGTAGATGGTTATTTTGGTCATTGAAATATGTCACTGACTATTGTTGTATCGTAGATGGTTCTTTCGGTCATTGAAATATCACTGACTATTGTTGTATCGTAGATGGTTCTTTTGGTCATTGAAATATGTCACTGACTCTTGTTGTATTGTAGATGGTTCTTTTGGTCATTGAAATATATCACTGACTATTGTTGTATCGTAGATGGTTCTTTTGGTCATTGAAATATGTCACTGACTCTTGTTATATTGTAGATGGTTCTTTTGGTCATTGAAATATATCACCGACTATTGTTGTTTCGTAGATGGTTTTTTTGGTCATTGAAATATATCACTGACTATTGTTGTATCGTAGATGGTTCTTTTGATCATTGAAATATGTCACTGACTCTTTTTGTTTCGTAGATGGTTCTTTTGGTCATTGAAATTTCACTGACTATTGTTGTATCGTAGATGGTTCTTTCGGTCATTGAAATGTCACTGACTATTGTTGTATCGTAGACAGTTCTTTTGGTCATTGAAATGTCACTGACTATTGTTTCGTAGATGGTTATTTTGGTCATTGAAATATGTCACTGACTATTGTTGTATCGTAGATGGTTCTTTCGGTCATTGAAATTTCACTGACTATTGTTGTATCGTAGATGGTTCTTTTGGTTATTGAAATATATCACTGACTATTGTTGTATCGTAGGTGGTTCTTTCGGTCATTGAAATGTCACTGACTATTGTTTCGTAGATGGTTCTTTTGGTCATTGAAATGTCACTGACTATTGTTTCGTAGATAGTTCTTTTGGTCATTGAAATATGTCACTGACTCTTGTTGTATCGTAGATGGTTCTTTTGGTCATTGAAATTTCACTGACTATTGTTGTATCGTAGATGGTTCTTTTGGTCATTGAAATATATCACTGACTATTGTTGTTTCGTAGATGGTTCTTTTGGTCATTGAAATTTCACTGACTATTGTTGTATCATAGATGGTTCTTTTGGTCATTGAAATGTCACTGACTATTGTTGTATCGTAGATGGTTCTTTTGGTCATTGAAATATGTCACTGACTATTGTTGTATCGTAGATGGTTCTTTCGGTCATTGAAATTTCACTGACTATTGTTGTATCGTAGATGGTTCTTTTGGTTATTGAAATATATCACTGACTATTGTTGTATCGTAGATGGTTCTTTCGGTCATTGAAATGTCACTGACTATTGTTTCGTAGATGGTTCTTTTGGTCATTGAAATGTCACTGACTATTGTTTCGTAGATAGTTCTTTTGGTCATTGAAATATGTCACTGACTCTTGTTGTATCGTAGATGGTTCTTTTGGTCATTGAAATTTCACTGACTATTGTTGTATCGTAGATGGTTCTTTTGGTCATTGAAATATATCACTGACTATTGTTGTTTCGTAGATGGTTCTTTTGGTCATTGAAATTTCACTGACTATTGTTGTATCGTAGATGGTTCTTTTGGTCATTGAAATGTCACTGAATATTGTTGTTTCGTAGATGGGTCTTTTGTTCACTGAAATATGTCACGACTATTGTTGTATCGTAGATGGTTCTTTTGGTCATTGAAATATGTCACTGACTATTGTTGTATCGTAGATGGTTCTTTTGGTCATTGAAATATGGTATTTCGAATGTTCTTTGTTTTTTTTGTAGTTTATTTGTTTATTTATTTCCTTTCCTCACTGAATTATTTTTCCTTGTTGGTGCCCTTTGGCTTTCAGTATCCTGTTTTCATAATCAGGGTTGTAGCTTAGATAATAATGATAATGATGATGATAATAATAAATCTAATTACTGTAGTATAACAGTATCTTGTAGTTGATTTATTTCCTTATTTCCTTCCCTCACTGGATCATTTTTTCCTTGTTGGTCCTTGCGCTTGTAGCATCCTGCTATTATAACTAGGGTTGTAGCTTAGATAAAAATGATTATGATGATGATAATTATCAATCAAATTACTGTAGTATAACAGTACTCTATGAATTTATTACACCCACAAAAATATGATGGATTTCAAACAAAAAAAGAAAAAAATATATATATAGAATGATAGTGTTTTAGGTCACTATGCACAGAGGGTAGGTGTTGGTACACTTAAAAAATAAAAAAAAACCCTATTCATGTCTCTCAAAACTGTGAGCATATCTTAACTTGAAAGAAAATATCATCTCTACAGTTTACTGAAAACAGGGAGCATATATCCCTTCACGCTTCTCGAACCACAGAGCATATCTTAAGGAGAAAACAAAAATCCTCTATTCATGTCTCTCAAAACTGTGAGCATATCTTAACTTGAAAGAAAATATCATCTCTACAGTTTACTGAAAACAAGGAGCATATATCCCTTCACGCTTCTCGAACCAAAGAGCATATCTTCAGGAGAAAACAAAAATCCTCTATGTCTCTCTAAATTGAGAGCATATCTTAACTCCTAAAGGAAACGCCAAGTCACACTTCGGAAGCCTCCGATTCCAAAAGGCGTCAGTAACGACGTACACAGATGTTCCTTCAACTTTCATAATGATTCTTCTCCAGTTCCGGAGGGTAAAAATGAGCAAAGTTTTGAGAGCTTCAGACGGATCTTTCCACTTCGTATACGGGAAAATATTTCTCCATTTCGGCTCAGAAAATTGTCCTAGCTACCGTTTGCAGTTAGAGAGAGAGAGAGAGAGAGAGAGAGAGAGAGAGAGAGAGAGAGAGAGAGAGAGCTTCAGACGGATCTTTCCACTTCGTATAAGGGAAAATATTTCTCCATTTCGGCTCAGAAAATTGTCCTAGCTACCGTTTGCAGTTAGAGAGAGAGAGAGAGAGAGAGAGAGAGAGAGAGAGAGAGAGAGAGAGCTTCAGACGGATCTTTCCACTTCGTATAAGGGAAAATATTTCTCCATTTCGGCTCAGAAAATTGTCCTAGCTACCGTTTGCAGTTAGAGAGAGAGAGAGAGAGAGAGAGAGAGAGAGAGAGAGAGAGAGAGAGAGAGAGAGCTTCAGACGGATCTTTCCACTTCGTATAAGGGAAAATATTTCTCCATTTCGGCTCAGAAAATTGTCCTAGCTACCGTTTGCAGTTAGAGAGAGAGAGAGAGAGAGAGAGAGAGAGAGAGAGAGAGAGAGAGAGAGAGCTTCAGACGGATCTTTCCACTTCGTATAAGGGAAAATATTTC
>NC_090731.1:18276929-18286929 GCF_036898095.1 Palaemon carinicauda | reverse complement strand
CTCGTAACTCTAGTAGGAGGTACTAATGGCCCATTTTTCCGAAATAATTATCTCTCTTTATTGATACTTGAGGGTTTTCTAAATGTCTCTTGAGCTGCTACTAGAGGCATTTTTTTTTTTTTTGAGAGAGAGAGAGAGAGAGAGAGAGAGAGAGAGAGAGAGAGAGAGAGAGAGAGAGAGAGAGCATTACAGTGTATGATCGTGTATGAAACACGTGCGGTTCAGGACGGTGAATAACTCACCGTCTGAACCAACATGGCGTTTTGAATAGTCAGTCAAAACTTCAACCTTGCAACGATTCCTTTTCCCAAGATGGCATAAAAGTTTATATATTCAAATCATGAAAATCTATTAAATATTCACCGCCGTGGACTTTGCAATCAAATATTCACAGCCGTGGGCTTTGTAATCTGCATAAACATACCAAAATATAAATAAATAAATAAAATGTTTCGCTTGTAATTTCGGAGTCTAATAGTGTTCTTTCTTATAAAACTTAGATATGGTGATTGAACTTAATTGTATTTTTTCAAATTTGATAGATTTCTCACTCTCCTTTTTATTTCTGGTCCTCTTGTTATTTTCAAGTTCCAATAGTTTATATATGAAAGATTTATTTTAATTCTTAAACATCTCTTGTAGCTTATTTCCTTTCCTCACTGGGATATTTTTTCCTGTTGGAGCCCTTGGACTTATAGCATTCTGCTTTTCCAGCTAGGGTTGTTGCTTAGCAAATAATAATAATAATAATAATAATAATAATAAAGGAAACTCTTAGATTGAATGTAAAAAAAAAGTGAGATAAAAAAATAAAATATCTTATTCGTTAATAATCAAATATTTATACTGGCCGTAAAAATGTCCTTAGGGCATATAGGTGAAAATATAAATGAAAAATAATCGTAGAAACCTGTCCTATAGAAATCAGCAAACCTCCATAAATATAAATATTAAAGAAGTAATGAAACTATAAGAGAGATTACTCAAGTGCGCCATACGTGGATGAGATCATGATGAGGGGTAGATGGAGATGGTTTAGGCATGCCCTTCGCACTCCCCAAGAGAGATTAGTGCACGAAACGCTCAGCTGGGCTCCACAAGGCACTAGAAGAGTTGGAAGACCCAGACCTACATGGGTAAGGATTATGAAGCGTGAAGTAGGAGATAATGAATGGAAAAGTATAGAATTAAAAGCTCAAGATAGAGACGACTGGCTAAATCTAACCGAGGCCCTTTGCGCCAATAGGCATAGGAGGAGATGATGAAGAATAGACGCAAGCTTTGACCTTACTCCAACACATTTAACAAGAGGTGAACATCATAAGTCATCGTCCATGATGCAAATTACGGAACAGGTCAATCTGATACGTTGGGGCTATCAATTGGAAATTACGGAACAGGTCAATCTGATACGTTGGGGCTATCAATTGGAAATTACGGAACAGGTCAATCTGATACGTTGGGGCTATCAATTGGAAATTACGAAAAAGGTCAATCTGATACGCTGGGGCTATCAATTGGAAATTACGGAACAGGTCAATCTGATACGTTGGGCCTATCAAATGGAAAGATGGAAATTACGAAACTGGTCAATCTGATACGTTGGGGCTATCAACTGGAAATTACGAAACAGGTCAGTCTGATACGGTGGGGCTATCAACTGGAAATTACGGAACAGGTCAGTCCGATACGGTGGGGCTATCAACTGAAAATTACGGAACAGGTCAGTCCGATACGGTGGGGCTATCAACTGGAAATTACGGAACAGGTCAGTCTGATACGGTGGGGCTATCAACTGGAAATTACGGAACAGGTCAGTCCGATACGATGGGGCTATCAACTGGAAATTACGGAACAGGTCAATCCGATACGTTGGGGCTATCAAATGAAAATTACGAAACAGGACAATCCGATACGTTGGGGCTATCAATTGGAAATTACGGAACAGGTCAATCTGATACGTTGGGGCTATCAATTGGAAAGTACGGAACAGGTCAATCTGATACGTTGGGGCTATCAATTGGAAAGTACGGAACAGGTCAATCTGATACGTTGGGGCTATCAATTGGAAAGTACGGAACAGGTCAATCTGATACGCTGGGGCTATCAATTGGAAAGTACGGAACAGGTCAATCTGATACGCTGGGGCTATCAATTGGAAAGTACGAAAAAGGGTCAATCTGATACGTTGGGGCTATCAATTGGAAAGTACAGAACAGGTCAATCTGATACGTTGGGGCTATTAATTGGAAATTACGGAACAGGTCAATCTGATTCGTTGGGGCTATCAATTGGAAAGTACGGAACAGGTCAATCTGATACGTTGGGGCTATCAATTGAAAAGTACGGAACAGGTCAATCTGATACGCTGGGGCTATCAATTGGAAAGTACGGAACAGGTCAATCTGATACACTGGGGCTATCAATTGGAAAGTACGAAAAAGGGTCAATCTGATACGTTGGGGCTATCAATTGGAAATTACGGAACAGGTCAATCTGATACGTTGGGGCTATTAATTGGAAATTACGGAACAGGTCAATCTGATCCGTTGGGGCTATCAATTGGAAAGTACGGAACAGGTCAATCTGATACGGTGGGGCTATCAATTGGAAAGTACGGAACAGGTCAATCTGATACGTTGGGGCTATTAATTGGAAATTACGGAACAGGTCAATCTGATCCGTTGGGGCTATCAACTGGAAATTACGAAACAGGTCAATCTGATACGTTGGGGCTATCAATTGGAAATTACGGAACAGGTCAATCTGATACGCTGGGGCTATCAATTGGAAAGTACGAAAAAGGGTCAATCTGATACGTTGGGGCTATCAATTGGAAAGTACGGAACAGGTCAATCTGATACGTTGGGGCTATTAATTGGAAATTACGGAACAGGTCAATCTGATCCGTTGGGGCTATCAACTGGAAATTACGAAACAGGTCAATCTGATACGTTGGGGCTATCAATTGGAAATTACGGAACAGGTCAATCTGATACGCTGGGGCTATCAACTGGAAAGTACGGAACAGGTCAATCTGATACGCTGGGGCTATCAATTGGAAAGTACGGAACAGGTCAATCTGATACGCTGTGGCTATCAATTGGAAAGTACGAAAAAGGGTCAATCTGATACGCTGGGGCTATCAATTGGAAAGTACGGAACAGGTCAATCTGATACGCTGGGGCTATCAATTGGAAAGTACGAAAAAGGGTCAATCTGATACTTTGGGGCTATCAATTGGAAAGTACGGAACAGGTCAGTCCGATACGGTGGGGCTATCAACTGAAAATTACGGAACAGGTCAGTCCGATACGGTGGGGCTATCAACTGGAAATTACGGAACAGGTCAGTCCGATACGGTGGGGCTATCAACTGGAAATTACGGAACAGGTCAATCCGATACGTTGGGGCTATCAAATGGAAATTACAAAACAGGACAATCCGATACGTTAGGGCTATCAATTGGAAATTACGGAACAGGTCAATCTGATACGTTGGGGCTATCAATTGGAAATTACGAAACAGGTCAATCTGATACGTTGGGGGTATCAATTGGAAATTACGGAACAGGTCAATCTGATACGTTGGGGCTATCAATTGGAAATTACGAAACAGGACAATCTGATACGCTGGGACTATCAATTGGAAATTACGAAACAGGACAATCCGATACGTTGGGGCTATCAATTGGAAATTACGGAACAGGTCAATCTGATACGTTCGGGCTATCAATTGGAAAGTACGAAACAGGTCAATCCGATACGTTGGGGGTATCAATTGGAAATTACGGAACAGGTCAATCTGATACGTTGGGGCTATCAATTGGAAATTACAAAACATGTCAATCCGATACGTTGGGGGTATCAATTGGAAATTACGGAACAGGTCAATCTGATACGTTGGGGCTATCAATTGGAAAGTACGAAACAGGTCAATCCGATACGTTGGGGCTATCAATTGGAAAGTACGGAACAGGTCAATCTGATACGCTGGGGCTATCAATTGGAAAGTACGGAAGAGGTCAATCTGATACGCTGGGGCTATCAATTGGAAAGTACGGAACAGGTCAATCTGATACGCTGGGGCTATCAATTGGAAAGTACGGAACAGGTCAATCTGATACGCTGGGGCTATCAATTAGAAAGTACGGAAGAGGTCAATCTGATACGCTCGGGCTATCAATTGGAAAGTACGAAACAGGTCAATCTGATACGCTGGGGCTATCAATTGGAAAGTACGGAAGAGGTCAATCTGATACGTTGGGGCTATCAATTGGAAAGTACGGAAGAGGTCAATCTGATACGTTGGGGCTATCAATTGGAAAGTACGGAAGAGGTCAATCTGATACGTTGGGGCTATCAATTGGAAAGTACGGAACAGGTCAATCTGATACGCTGGGCCTATCAATTGGAAAGTACGGAACAGGTCAATCTGATACGCTGGGGCTATCAATTGGAAAGTACGGAACAGGTCAATCTGATACGCTGGGGCTATCAATTGGAAAGTACGGAACAGGTCAATCTGATACGCTGAGGCTATCAATTGGAAATTACGAAACAGGTCAATCTGATACGTTGGGGCTATCTATTGGAAAGTACGGAACAGGTCAATCTGATACGCTGGGGCTATCAATTGGAAAGTACGGAAGAGGTCAATCTGATACGTTGGGGCTATCAATTGGAAAGTACGGAACAGGTCAATCTGATACGCTGGGGCTATCAATTGGAAATTACGAAACAGGTCAATCTGATACGCTGGGGCTATCAATTGAAAAGTACGGAACAGGTCAATCTGATACGCTGGGGCTATCAATTGGAAATTACGAAACAGGTCAATCTGATACGCTGGGGCTATCAATTGGAAAGTACGGAAGAGGTCAATCTGATACGCTGGGGCTATCAATTGGAAAGTACGGAACAGGTCAATCTGATACGCTGGGGCTATCAATTGGAAATTACGAAACAGGTCAATCTGATACGCTGGGGCTATCAATTGGAAAGTACGGAACAGGTCAATCTGATACGCTGGGGCTATCAATTGGAAATTACGAAACAGGTCAATCTGATACGCTGGGGCTATCAATTGGAAAGTACGGAACAGGTCAATCTGATACGCTGGGGCTATCAATTGGAAAGTACGGAACAGGTCAATCTGATACGCTGGGGCTATCAATTGGAAAGTACGGAACAGGTCAATCTGATACGCTGGGGCTATCAATTGGAAAGTACGGAACAGGTCAATCTGATACGCTGGGGCTATCAATTGGAAAGTACGGAACAGGTCAATCTGATACGCTGGGGCTATCAATTGGAAAGTACGGAACAGGTCAATCTGATACGCTGGGGCTATCAATTGGAAAGTACGGAACAGGTCAATCTGATACGCTGGGGCTATCAATTGGAAAGTACGGAACAGGTCAATCTGATACGCTGGGGCTATCAATTGGAAAGTACGGAACAGGTCAATCTGATACGCTGGGGCTATCAATTGGAAAGTACGGAACAGGTCAATCTGATCCGCTGGGGCTATCAATTGGAAAGTACGGAACAGGTCAATCTGATCCGCTGGGGCTATCAATTGGAAAGTACGGAACAGGTCAATCTGATCCGCTGGGGCTATCAATTGGAAAGTACGGAACAGGTCAATCTGATCCGCTGGGGCTATCAATTGGAAAGTACGGAACAGGTCAATCTGATCCGCTGGGGCTATCAATTGGAAAGTACGGAACAGGTCAATCTGATCCGCTGGGGCTATCAATTGGAAAGTACGGAACAGGTCAATCTGATACGCTGGGGCTATCAATTGGAAATTACGGAACAGGTCAATCTGATACGCTGGGGCTATCAATTGGAAATTACGGAACAGGTCAATCTGATACGCTGGGGCTATCAATTGGAAAGTACGGAACAGGTCAATCTGATACGCTGGGGCTATCAATTGGAAAGTACGGAACAGGTCAATCTGATACGCTGGGGCTATCAATTGGAAAGTACGGAACAGGTCAATCTGATACGCTGGGGCTATCAATTGGAAAGTACGGAACAGGTCAATCTGATACGCTGGGGCTATCAATTGGAAAGTACGGAAGAGGTCAATCTGATACGCTGGGGCTATCAATTGGAAAGTACGGAAGAGGTCAATCTGATACGCTGGGGCTATCAATTGGAAATTACGAAACAGGTCAATCTGATACGCTGGGGCTATCAATTGGAAATTACGAAACAGGTCAATCTGATACGCTGGGGCTATCAATTGGAAAGTACGGAACAGGTCAATCTGATACGCTGGGGCTATCAATTGGAAAGTACGGAACAGGTCAATCTGATACGCTGGGGCTATCAATTGGAAAGTACGGAACAGGTCAATCTGATACGCTGGGGCTATCAATTGGAAAGTACGGAACAGGTCAATCTGATACGCTGGGGCTATCAATTGGAAAGTACGAAACAGGTCAATCTGATACGCTGGGGCTATCAATTGGAAAGTACGGAACAGGTCAATCTGATACGCTGGGGCTATCAATTGGAAAGTACGGAACAGGTCAATCTGATACGCTGGGGCTATCAATTGGAAAGTACGGAAGAGGTCAATCTGATACGCTGGGGCTATCAATTGGAAAGTACGGAAGAGGTCAATCTGATACGCTGGGGCTATCAATTGGAAAGTACGGAAGAGGTCAATCTGATACGCTGGGGCTATCAATTGGAAAGTACGGAACAGGTCAATCTGATACGCTGGGGCTATCAATTGGAAAGTACGGAACAGGTCAATCTGATACGCTGGGGCTATCAATTGGAAAGTACGGAAGAGGTCAATCTGATACGCTGGGGCTATCAATTGGAAAGTACGGAAGAGGTCAATCTGATACGCTGGGGCTATCAATTGGAAAGTACGGAACAGGTCAATCTGATCCGCTGGGGCTATCAATTGGAAAGTACGGAACAGATCAATCTGATCCGCTGGGGCTATCAATTGGAAAGTACGGAACAGGTCAATCTGATCCGCTGGGGCTATCAATTGGAAAGTACGGAACAGGTCAATCTGATACGTTGGGGCTATCAATTGGAAAGTACGGAACAGGTCAATCTGATACGCTGGGGCTATCAATTGGAAAGTACGGAACAGGTCAATCTGATACGCTGGGGCTATCAATTGGAAAGTACGGAACCGGTTAATCTGATACGTTGGGGCTATCAATTGGAAAGTACGGAACAGGTCAATCTGATACGCTGGGGCTATCAATTGGAAAGTACGGAACAGGTCAATCTGATACGCTGGGGCTATCAATTGGAAAGTACGAAAAAGGGTCAATCTGATACTTTGGGGCTATCAATTGGAAAGTACGGAACAGGTCAATCTGATACGCTGGGGCTATCAATTGGAAAGTACGAAAAAGGGTCAATCTGATACGTTGGGGCTATTAATTGGAAATTACGGAACAGGTCAATCTGATCCGTTGGGGCTATCAATTGGAAAGTACGGAACAGGTCAATCTGATACGTTGGGGCTATCAATTGGAAAGTACGGAACAGGTCAATCTGATACGTTGGGGCTATCAACTGGAAATTACGAAAAAGGGTCAATCTGATACGTTGGGGCTATCAATTGGAAAGTACGAAAAAGGGTCAATCTGATAAGTTGGGGCTATCAATTGGAAAGTACGGAACAGGTCAATCTGATACGTTGGGGCTATTAATTGGAAATTACGGAACAGGTCAATCTGATACGTTGAGGCTATCAACTGGAAATTACGAAACAGGTCAATCTGATACGTTGGGGCTATCAATTGGAAATTACGAAACAGGACAATTTGATACGTTGGGGCTATCAATTGGAAAGTACGAAAAAGGGTCAATCTGATAAGTTGGGGCTATCAATTGGAAAGTACGGAACAGGTCAATCTGATACATTGGGGCTATTAATTGGAAATTACGGAACAGGTCAATCTGATACGTTGAGGCTATCAACTGGAAATTACGAAACAGGTCAATCTGATACGTTGGGGCTATCAATTGGAAATTACGAAACAGGTCAATCTGATACGTTGGGGCTATCAATTGGAAATTACGGAACAGGTCAATCTGATACGCTGGGGCTATCAATTGGAAATTACGAAACAGGTCAATCTGATACGTTGGGGCTATCAATTGGAAATTACGGAACAGGTCAATCTGATACGTTGGGGCTATCAACTGGAAATCATGAAACAGGTCAGTCTGATACGTTGGGGCTATCAATTGGAAATTACGAAACAGGACAATTTGATACGCTGGGGCTATCAATTGGTACTTAATCCAATGCATGTTTGAATGTAACCAATCTAGTTTTCAATGAGTAATCGGCTAACATTTATAAGAAAATGGGTAATCTCCTAACACGTATACGAAAGTGGGTAATTACACAACATGTGTTAGAAAGTGGGTAATCATCCCGGATGTATAAAAAAGTGTTGATCATCCGCCAGATGTAAGAAAGTGGGTGATTACTCAACATGTGTGTGAAAGTGGGTAATCCCGCAATTATTATTATTATTATTATTATTATTATTATTATTATTATAATTATTATAATTACTATTATTATTATTATTATTATTATTATTATTATTATTATTATTATTATTATTATTATTATTACAAGCTAAGTTATAACCCTGGTTGGAAAAGCTAGATGCTATAAGCTCAAGGGCTCTAACATGGAAAAATATTCTAGTGAGGAAAGGAAACAAGGAAATAAATAAACTTCCAAATAAGTAATAAACAATCAAAATAAAATCTTTTAACAATAGTAACATTTAATTGATGTTTTGAATGTTACCAATAAATAATGTAACATTTCTTTTATTTAGACAAGGATGTTTATTAGATCATTCATTTTCCGTCATCAGTGATTTATAGCAATGCTCGTTACTATAAAGGCTTAAAGGTCGCTCATGAATGGCAGAGGCAAGGGACAGTGACATTGCTTTTACTAGCAGGACAATGCCCCAGAGACTGATCGTATATACATATAATCAGAGCTTAAGCCCAATTTCCAGACAAGCTAAGACCAGGGGGTACCAGGCAATGGCTGGTGCTGACTCAGCAGTTAGACCTGAAGGTTCCCCCAAACCTCCCATCCTTAGCTGACAAGGATGGTGAGGTTGCTGACATTAAAGGAACTAACGAGTTTGAGCCCCATTTCCAGACAAGCTAGGACCAGGGGGTACCAGGCAATGGCTGCTGCTGACTCAGCAGGTAGACCTGAAAGTTCTCCCAAACCTCCCATCCTTAGCTGACAAGGATGGTGAGGTTGCTGACATTAGAGGAACTAACGAGTTTGAGCGGGACTCTAATCGCAGTCTGGCTATCACAAGACAGAGACGTTACCAATAGGCCAAAGCAATAGCAACAACAATAATAATAACAATGATAAAAATAACTTTTTTATTATTATTAATGCGATGTATTTATCTATCATAAAAAAAATCACATATAACAAATATTAATACTGAAGTGAAAATGGAGGAAAAAATTAAAATGCATCTTTTTGTCTCTATGCAAAATGTTGACATACATAATTCACTCGTGTTGCCCGAAATCCAAATGACATCAAGTCGAGCTTTGTTTGCCCCCCCCCCCCCCCCCCAAAAAAAAAGAAAAGAAAAAAAAATAGAATAAATTATGAGAAGCGCTTTTCCAGCTAAATTTAATTTGCATATTTCAGACTAGACAAACTGTGGACATTAAATGTTCAAGTCTCTACCAATTAGCAGATAATTTGACTTTAATGCTTCAAAATATTTAGTAATTATCATTTAGCGTTTATGATTTATGTATTTTCACTTGGCTATGTTAAAAGCGTACGAATATTTGTGATGATTATGATTTTGTAATTAATGCATTATAATTGACTACTGGTATCGGCAAATAGTTATTATAATTCTTTGTTTCCTTTCCTCACTGAGCTATTTTCCCTGTTGGAGCCCCTGGGCTTATAGTATCCTGCTTTTCCAACT